>NC_086235.1:13240000-13589166 GCF_036321145.2 Pelmatolapia mariae | reverse complement strand
CCCCTACATGATCAGCCTGACTCATGACAACCGTGGGGTGTGCTTCACCGAGCGCGGAGTGGTCAAGTTTGTCCTTCAGCAAGCGCTTTACTCCATGGGGCACACCTGCGTTCGAGAGGGTTTCTCCTTGATTGCCTATATAAACCGCAACGGAACCGGCCAAGAGGTGATGCAGGCTTTTAAGACTGGTGTTAATTACAGGGACACTTCCATTACACTTTCAGGTGCTGTGAGCGTGGACAGTGGAGACATGCTCAACTTTGAGATCACATCCCCGTCTCAGTGCAACGTCCGCTATTTTGGGGACAGCACTGGAATCAGTATTTTGAGTCTTATCTGGATTCCTTCAGCAGTGTCGTCAGCCTTTACGGCTACTGTGTCCAGGACCGGTCTTCCCTTTGGAGCGGTGAGGAATAAACCTCTATTGTTCCAGCAGATCAGCCCAGATACACCACAGGTCCACTTGGCCCGCTCTGGGGAGCCAAACAGCCGGAAGAACTTTATATTCCGCGAGAAAGGAACAGTGAACATAGCTCTCAACCTCAAGCTGATCCACTCTTGTAATATAGTAAAACTCACTCTGCAGCGGGTAGGGGGTCAGGGCAAGCAGGCTGGTCCTGTGGCTCAGCAGGTGTCAGGATCTATGCCTGAAGGAAGCGAGTGGGCCAGTGTAGGGCTGAGAGCCTCATTTCAAGTCCAGAATGGCACGGCTCTGTACGTCACGCTGGACTGCATCCGTGGACGAATTAACCAGATAGCACACGAGGGCGGCACTAACATTTCAATTCTCTGGGTGGCAGTGTGATCCAAGAAGGGGCTGAGCTTTTCTCATCAGTACATTTTGTGGAAAAAGACAGTTTTGCACATGTTGAATTTTAGAGCAGTTTCAAAATTCACCAAAGGACAAATACGGGCTAATAAAATGTAGTCTTCTTTTCCACATATCCTGTCACATTATCTTTAATGTATATTTCTGCACCTGTATAGACGTTTATGATTATTTTTTTTGTAGGGTGTAACACTTAGATGCTAAAAGTACTGCTTTTTGCTTGAAGTACTTCGGCTGGTTGAGCAGTGACCAATTCTACATCAAATGTCTGAATGTGTGAGTGTGTGTTTGTCTGTATGTGTAAATGGTGTGGATACTTGGAAATGGTGCTTATGTATGTCTGTGCGTATGTACACACACATTGGCATGTCTACTTTTGCATATGAATCATTTAATATGTATATATTAATACTTAACATCCATATTGTATTAAACCTTTTTGTAATGAATTATGAGGTTGTTAAAGCAGTATTTTAACATTTGGGGAAATGCAGTGAACCATTTTCTGGAGGACAGTTTCATGAGTGGACCAGTGCAAACCTAGTGGTTAGTTAGCTTAGCACAAGAACTTCAAACAGGGGAAACAGCTGACCTGGTATTAGCCAACAGCATGGAAATGTATTAGCATCTCTAATACACAGCAGCATTTAACCAAAGGAACATTCCCTGCTTCATCCATCTGTGTCTACAGCAACCAGCAGGACCACCTCCAAGTGAACACCACTGCAGCAGTTAAATATCTGTGACTCTCCATCAGTTTGTAGAACCGACGAAGCCACTTAAATGAAAGTTAAAATGTCTTCTTTCATCAGAAAGAAGTCCTGTTGCCTATATTTCAAGCGCTTTAGGCATTCTAACCGTGTGAACCTTTGCATCCTCAGAGACACAGAAACTGTAACACCTTTAACCTATCAAATGTGTTAAGTCACAGCATTGCGTTGTGGGGTACCCACACTTTGGCAGTTCTGTAGGCTAGCACAGAAAACCTGGAAGCATATAAATACACTTCAGTTCCAAATAAAATGCAGGTTGTGGAGGTGTATGTTCTTTGCTTTGATTGGTAACTTCTTGGCTTGTGGAACTCACTAGTCAAAATCACTTGGCAAATGCTCAGAGTTAGGAAATAACCCCTCATAAAGCAGCTAAATTACACATTAGCTTTTGCTGAGTTGCTCCGTTAAGATGGATGTAGTCGTCTTGATGTCATCAACTGAACTTTTTAACTCTTGTTTCATAGGCTTTTTTTTGTAGGGTCTTGGCACCGTTGTGTTGGAGAAGTCCGGTTCAGTCACTTCTAGCTAGCAGAGATAAACCGCTAATAGCTCCAGCTGCCTGTGTTGGCATTCACCTGTAGCAATTCAGTCAGCATTACACAGACATCATGAAGAGGCACCAACTTAGGATGTTATTAGTCTGTTTAAAGGACATAAAAGAAAAACAGTTTTTGCATCAGGCTGTGAACATCTCTTCTGTGAATAAGTGTTTTAAGTAGGGAGTTGAAGCTAGCCTCAAGGCTAACTTGAGGACCTGGAGTTTCTGGCACTTCTACAGTAGCTTCATTTTCTCAGCCCTTGACGGCTCTGCTTTTTTGTTGTACAGATTAAACAAACACAATTTAACTTGTAAATTGTTGAGCTTTGACAATACTGGCATGCTGTTTTTCTTTAAACTACTGCACAAAACCAAGCCAGCTGTTTCCCTCTGTTTCAGTCTCTGTGTGTAGCTAAACTAAGCTAATTTCATAGATAACACACCGATATGAGAATGCTATCGTTGTTCTCATCTAACTTCCTTTCAAAATATGGTAATTTGCTGAAATATATAAAAATAGTCTCGCCAAATCTATTGTAGTACCATTTAAAAGAGCAGGGATTTAAAAAAATGTTGTTTTTGGTATTTATTTTATGAAACAGGACCTTTGTATTCTGCTGTGGAATGCATATGAATTGTCAGGTATGATAAAACAGTAAAAATATGTATAGTATGGAGTAAAGCACTGAGTAGACATGTAGTGATAGTGTCTACTTGTACACATATAGTTTTGCGTAGTATTATGGAATATGCAAACATCTTCCTTTGTTATTCTTTTGCCTAAACGCTGTTCCTCTGTAAAGAGCTGCCCATGCATATCCCTCCTAATTGCCTCTGTGTGTGTTCTGTCCTCTGAACAATTAGGCATAATTAAGTGTTTCAGAGAGCTGGCAGCAAAGGCGCCGCTGAAATTCTTCACCTTTTTTCTCACTTCTTTGCACGCGGTGATATTTTTGAGGTGCTTTTAGACTCCCTGCAAGCTTCTTGTGGAACGTCAGTGTATTTACAGTATTCTGGTTCAACACCAAATAAAATATACATATATTTTGCCATAAAAGGAATTTCTTTTTTCTTTTGAAAAAAAAAATGTTACTTTGTTGGTTTTATTCCAAAGGTATTGACTTGTGGATGAAAAACAGTTTCACTGCTAATCCTCACCAGACGAGAAAGGTATTTTACAGAGTTATTGGATCATTGTAGTATATGTGAATGCGTAATGTGCCTCTAATGGATTCCTGTGTAGCCACATCATTGGACCTCTAATGTGACCTTTATTCTATCAATCCGAGAGTGATTTTATATTTTGGAACCACGTATCATGACAATCAACATTTCACAGTGAACAGCTATCAATTTCCATTAAATTGGCGGGTAAAAGTTTGACCTTCCGACAGTGTTCACTCAGCTCAACCTCAAACATACTGAAACTATTTTTAAAGCAGCCTTATTCGGCAGCAAAGGTGCCAAAACACCTGGAAAATCATACACTGTATTTTCCTCACAATTGGTCTTAATCAGCTTCATATTATTCTTCCATCTATTACTACCTATTGAAGGCCAGTTCTTTGACTTAAATTTAACAAATAGCCTATGAGTCAAAGAAGGGAGAGAGCAAGAGACGGGGGTGAGGGTGAGGGGGAGTCTGCATGCGAGAAACAATCAAATGTTTCTGTCGGCTGCCTGAATTGGAAACAGGTGTTTGGGCGCAGCACTGCTCCAGATGTTTGACGCTGTAGATCAAATGAGACTCTTAGCACATGAAGAGTTTCAGAGACATCAGAGAGAGAAACAGGGACAGAGAAACAGAACAGGAAAGGGAAAACACAAAGGAGAGAGAGCTATGCGTGTGTATATTAAAAACCCAAACTTTAAAGTTCTTCCACTTCTATATTAGCAATGAATTTAAAAAAAGTATGAAGTGATGAAACTCTTGTTCCCTATATTGCTTCGTTTTGTTCCTCATAGAATTGTGTTTTTGTGGTTTTGTTTTCACTGTAGCGCTAACAAATTCCCCTTCAATCAACTTCCAGGGGTCGACGGATAAAAAGCTCTGACAAACCCACTTTATGGTACCTTTCTGGACCAAATGGAAGGCAGAAAAATGTAGAGATTAGCTGGGGAAGCTGCTAAATCAAATAAAGAGGCAGATTTTTCCCCCTTGAATGGATAGGAGCTAAAAAACTAAGACTATAGGCTTACATTCATCAAGAGTCCAGATTGTGGGAGATGGCACAGTGATTGTTGTGAGACTTAATGCCCAAAGGTGATCCATCACAGTAGCACTTAAATATGAAGTTTAGCCAACAGTTTAGGAACTGCCTGCACCACAGTCTATGCGTAGCAGGCATTTTTTCCTTTATTAGAGGAATTATGTGACTTGGATATCAATTCTGTGAACATTAATACAATATTGTCATATTGCTTGCTAACCCTCAGTAAGGCTGAATCTAAAAAACAAAATAATATATCAGCTGTAATTAAAACAGATCAAGACACACAAAAAAGATGAGGTCAATATCAAATCGTGTTTTTTTTTTCTTTTTTGTGTAATTGGTGGCAGTAGAACGAGGTTAATAATGAATAAAGTAATCACATCGTAAGTACTAGGGGCTAAACTGTCTGCCTGTGTAGGTCTGTGACTATGCAGAGTGAATGATTTTGGGTATGGCTCATCTCCAGCCAACCAAGCCTTCTGCTCAACCATCTCCGACTTGCACAAAAATTTTACGGTAGACAATTTGAACATTTCTAATGAATGCTGTGAAATTTACTGAAATTTATCGTATTTTTTTACCATCAAAATCAACCAGGATCTATAATTTGGGTAGTATTGGCTTGTTAAAATATGGAAAAAACACCCAGCGCTCCTGCTAAGTTCCATATTTGAGCACACATTGCAAAAACTTCATGTTGCAAAAAGACAGCTGATCACAATTTCTTAATAGCATATAGTTACATTTTACAATAAAACTCAAAATAATCTTAACATAAAATTGTGGCAAAATAAAGAAAATTAAATTCGTGCTCAATTTGAAGTATTTTTTCTAGTGTGTGGTTAAATATGGGGCTTTGCGGGAGTGATGGACTAGACAAAATGAAGGCATTTTTAAATGTTTTTGCATTTGACGGGCTGTTCCACACATTTTTTTTGTTACTGCCCCTGGTTACAGCAAACTGCTGTAACATGTAGATGAAGAGCTGCAAAGCTGAGTGCAGGCTCTGCACATGACCAACAAACAATATGATATTTATACATAACAACCAAATGCTAGTCTTAGCATTTACAGGGATCGGGACTGAGTAAACACCAAAGATCAGTATATAAAAATACCAGAGAGAAACAAGCAAGATTCTTTGAAGAAGAGCAGGATTGGAATATGATGTTGCATCTGGAAAAATCGAAGGGAGAAGAAGCAGAGGCAGAAGAAAACAAACCATTATTGACAGAATGAAAGACTAAATGAAAAAAAAAAAACACCAAACTGTTTAGAACATCTTGGAGTAACACAATCGCCATTTGGCACAGCACTTAAGAAGAAGAAGCGGGTAGAAAAACAGTAAAACCACTGACAGGTAAATAACTCTGATAAAGTGTTACAAAGTACTGTTCTGCTCGGAAACGTTCGGTCCTGGCATTCATGTGGATGTTTGCTCATGATTTGGGTTGCCACCCACCCAAACATTGGTGCAGAACAAGAACACCAACCAAGGCAATGGCATTCTGACAGCAGTGGTCTCCCCAAGCAGGACAAGTACGCCCCTCCACACCACAAAAACTGTTTAGGAATGACAGGAGACACACTTCAAAGAGCCCCAACTTCCCAAGTCCCAATTTAAAACCCCCAGAGTTCTCCCATTCATGCCCCAACTGTTTTGTCAGAACTGTTTTGGCAGCACAAGAAGGACCTATTTACTATTAGGCAGGCAGTTTAGCCGGTTTTGATCTTGCAGCTGATCTGTGTTCAGAGACGTGACGTAATTCTAGGCAAAGCAATTGTTCATCTGTTAAACGCTCCACTACGTTCAGAACTTTTCACTCCTGGAAACTCTGATGCAGATGCAATAAATATGAACAAAAATTGTAACATTACAGCCTGAACAATCAGTTGAGAAGCAGGATGGTATAAAGCTGCAGGAAACTGAGAAGGAAGTTTGGTTAATCTACCAAAAGAATTAAAAAATGGTAAAATTCATAAATGTTGTCATTTCAACAACATAAAAGGTGCTATGCCTTTTAATGGGCTGCAGACTTGCATGCCAGTATTTTTGTGGCTAAACAGAGAGACATCATTTATCACCACAATGCATCTGTTGTGAGTTTATGTGCTTTCCAAGGGTTTTTGTGTTTGTGGTTCGCTCAGTCGATGACATGCGAGCTACTTTGACAAAAATCACTGATTATTCCAAAAGCAGCAGTGTTGCAGCAACCAAACCATCCGGCAAAGTTTAATATTACCCCTTCTCGTGTTTAGAAAGTGTTTAGCTTAATATTCTGAATGTGAATCAGCATCATTTGTTTATGTTTGGAGCAAAAATACAACATGGTGTCAGTTCAATAGACACATCAGTCACAGTGATTTGTAGTCGAGGTGAACACCCTCCTAACCGAAACCTGGCCCCAGTCTGCTCCGATGTTGACTTAAAAAGGACAAAGCCGGAGACAGGCTTGCTTTAATCAGAAGCGGATGTCACTGTATGAGCCAAGGTCTCTCGTCTACGGGGAAATGTTTAGACCATGTGGTCACGTTAGACACTGTAAACCTCCACAAAGTGCGTTACACTAGTGCACTATGGTGAATTTATGGGGTGTGAAGAAAATTTGTATTGGTGTTGTTGATGTTTTACATCCAGATTTTTCGTTTCTTTTGAGAATTAATCAAAGCAAATAGTCAAAATGGGAAAATTAAAGCCGCCGCAAAGCCTGAAATGTCTTCATTGTAAAGTTTTTACCAGACACTTGAGTTATAGCCATTAAAATCACTTTCTTATTATACAGCACACCGGCCAGATGACTGTAGCTCACTTTGCATTTTCTTATAGATCTTTCCATGATGTAAATCTTTAAGTTTTTCTGTTTTTTAAACTTTGTGCACTGACTAGTTGGATGGCTCTCAGTGGATACAAGCCTTTAGACAGGAAACTGAGAGCCATCGTATAGGGCTACATCTTTCAGCTACGGTGACATTCCAGATAATATCCCCTCTGAGAGGTTTTTAAATTGCTGTTTGGGTTTGTGAAGCATACGTTTTAATGTACACATTGGCTCCTTTTACTTCAAAATTGTATGGGACAACTTATTTTAATAAATGGAAAAAGTCATAGTGACTTGTGGGTGAGAGACGCTTAGCCAGTGAGTGTAATGACAAAAAAGAATCAAGAAGAAAGAATTTTATGGTCGGGAATGAAAACTGAAAGACAAGAAGTATGCATTATGGCACCACTGCTTTGAGAGACAGGTGGATGCTGACTAGTTTGGTAGATGTCTGCCAGGTATCAAACCAGCTAAGTTGGATTGTCTAAAATCAATGAAGTTTCAATCAAACTATGACTTTAACTCTGCTTATGCTGTTCTGTGACATAGTTTAGTCTAAGATAAAGCCCACTGTGTAACTACCATGCCCTCAAGGACAGATCTGCTGCATCTATATCTTTGACTGGTTGTCTCTCAGTCTTCATTTCATCACGAATTCTCCATCATCCTCCTCTTTTATGCATCCACTCATCTGTTGCAGTTTCCTCCCCTCCTTCGTCCATCTGTGCTGGTGTTTCTCACCTCATTAGAGAGGTTACTGATGCATGAGGGAATGAGCTGGCAGGTCAGTAGCCACAGTGAGATTCATATTGAACAGCTTGTGAAAAGTTTTGCAGTCTGACAAAAAAGGAAAAAGTTCACCACCGAGCTCCTTCAAATTGAATTTTTTCTTTAAATGTCACTGGATAGATTTTGTTCTATCAAGAAAAAAAAACACTTAAAAAGAAAATAGCTATTCTGCAGAATAATTTATGAAACTTGTTTCTATTGGATATTGTGGCTAGGCGAAACCTATACTGGCACTGAAAATAATCAGGCCGGACATTCTCTATCTCCCTTTTCCAGACTTGGCAAGGGCTGTGCATAGTTCCCTCCAGTGTCTGGTAAATTCCCAGATCACTAGGAATGCAGCATTTAATTTTCTTGTTCTTTAGCTGACCTTAATCATTGCTGCGTCAAGGGCAATCTGAAACTCCAGAGCCATGGGGATCAGTCAGCCTGGCTGTGGAAGTGAATGTGTGTGTGTGTGTGTGGGGGGGGGGAGTATACACATGTATATGTAAAAGGGAGTGAGGCCTGTCTTGCTGTCTTCATGAAGAGGCCATTTAATGCGCTGATGATGAATAATAGGTTGGCTGAATGTGAGCGCGCGAGCCCCTCTGGTGTATATTTAAACGGAGGAGAGATGCTCCCTCACTCGTATCAACTCCCCGGTGGTCCGTGAGGTTAATTGCTTTCTCCGGCAGGAGCTTACAGATTCACTATCTTACAGAATGCATCCATACAAATGACTCTGCGCATACCACAATAAGTTAAGCAGAGTGAGTGCTGTGTGTGTGTAAGGTTGGTATGCTCTGCAGCAGAACATCATGTATGCTTAGGTAGCAGACACGGTGCACAGTGAGGTCATAGAAGCTAATGAGGACAACTGACTCTGACTAATGAAGTTGGCTTAACAGACTCGCAGAAAACAAGACAGAGGTGATGCTGTATTCAGAGTATACTATACTCACATGCATATGAACTTGAGTGACATCCCATACTTAATGCATAAGGTTGGCCTACCCTTTGGAGCTATAACACCTTCAACTCTTCTGGGAAGTCTTTCCACAATTTTGTGGGAATTTTTGACCATTCTTCCAGAAGAGCCTTTGTGAGGTCAGACACTCACAGTTAATTCATCCCAAAGGTGTTATAACGCATTGAGGTCAGGGCTCTGTGCAGGCCAGTCAAGTTCTTCCACACCAAACTCACTCATCCATGTCTTTATGGACCTTGCTTTGTGCACTGGTGCGCAGACATGTTGGAACAAGAAGGGGTCAACCCCAAACTGTTCTCACAAACGTGGGGCAATAAAACTGTCCAAAATGCCATGGTTACTTTCACTGGAACTAAAAGACCAAGCCCATCTCCTGAAAAACAACCCTGCACCATATTCACCTTGCCACCAAAATTTCCACTTGGCACAATGTAGTAAGACAAGTATTGCCAAACCTAGATTTGTCCATTGGACTGCCTGACTGAGAAGTGTGATTCATCACTCCAGAGAACACACACCCACTAATCTAGAGTCCACTGGCAGTGTGCTTTGCACCACTGCATCCAATGCTTTGCATCGCGCTTGATGATGTAAGGCTTGGATGCAGCTGCTCAGCCATAGAAATCCATTCTATGAAGCTCTCTACACACTGTTCTTGAGGTAATGTGAAGGCCACGTGAAGTTTGGCGGTCTGTAGTGACTGACTCTGCAGAGTCGTGGCTGAGCTACTTTCATTTCCAATCGATTCCACTTTGTTATAATTCTACTAACAGTTGACTGTGGAATATTTAGTAGCAAGGAAATTTCCCAAATGGAGTTGTTGCACAGACGGCATCCTATCACGGTACCATGACGGAATTTGCTGAGCTCCTGAAAGCGAAATTTTTTTACACACCTGTGGCCATGGATGTGATTGGAACACCTGAATTCAATTATTTGGATGGGTGAGTGAATACATTTGGCAATACAGTGTAAGGAAATAACGCCTATAATTAAATATGGCAAATTGGAGAGGTTTGTAACTGCTAAACAGTCAGTTGTTTTCACACGAAATGCAGCTTATATGAATCCTTGATGTCTTGTTTCATCTTTTCTTTGGTGTCTCTCTGCGCAGTCATCTGGCCTCGTAGCTGATGTGTGTATAATATGAGGGATTACATGATTAGTCATGCTGTAAACAAGTGTTTGCCAAGATTCTCTGAACCACATCATGTCAAGGTGAAACATGAAACTGAGCACCGTTGAAATGTCGAACTCCAGTCATCAGTAGGGAATCGATAAATGAAAACAGGTAGAGTAGGGTTGATGGGTTAAAGCAAAATTTCAAAGTCAGCCATGAAACTATAAAAAAGAACACAATTCTTTTTGGTTTCATCAGACTGTGTTTTTTCTATTAAGTTGTGTTCACTGATTTCTGTAGTGAATTTGGTAGAAAAATACCCCAGGCTGAATTGTACTAAGGCTGAAACTAATGCAGTGAGGAATAAAAACAACACTGATGTATCATCACGTTAAGAAGTCAGTACGGCAAACATTTACACTTTCACACATTTACATTTTCACATACATCAGTAACATTTTAGGTCTATAAAAAGAGCAGACTGAAGGAGGAACTAGGGAAACCCTGAGGGAACTAAACACACTGTGAATAAACTCTAAACAGGAAGTGAAGCTCCATAAAGACCAAGAATTCAAAACTAACCCTACTTAATTGATGCGTGAGTTCAAATAAACAAGAAAACTAAAGCAGAGCATGACTAGCATGAAAAAGCCATCAGAACCCAACAAACATAAAAATTCAACAATTTGACTTCAAGCACAAGAATAACAGCACAACATAAACATAAATAACACAAATACAGCAAATAAAACAAAACCAGAGGACCGTAAAAAACCTTTAAACACCAGCCAAGCAGTGTCACAGAAAAATAACAGGAAGCAAACAAACATCCATATCTCTAAAGCTGAGATAAACACATGCAAACTCCATCCTGCCTAAAACAAAAACATAAAGCTCAGTAAGTTCTTGCAATTATTAGACACAACAAACATTACGCTAAACAGGTTGCAACCACAAGTCTGGCAATTTCAAAACAACAGCAACAAACACAGTGCAGAAGTGCTTTTACGCTCACATAAAGTGCATTACCAGTACCCGAATGGTGTGCTGCTCAGTGGATCCAACAACCTTCCAGTTTACAATCAGTAGGCAGAGGATGCTTTCACAGTTCCAGTAGTGACGCTAATGCTAGCTAGCTAAATAATAGCATCAGACTTTTTTGGATGATTATTATTTTTTAACATTAAAGCTACATTTGTTTGAGCATAAATGTACAATGAAGTTGTAATGATGTTATAAATATGAAGGATTGTCATTTCCTTTATGAAAACAAGTAATATTTTATGTTGCTAAAGCTAATCTTGGCAACTGGTTGATTGGCACAGCATTAGCAGCTGATGTTAGCATACCCAGAAAAATTGCATAACTTGCAGGATCTGACTTAAGGTAATTCTAACCTTGTAAAATTGACTTACTAGGCAAATAAATAGATTTTTAATGGGGGGAATTGTGAACTCTATTTAAAAAAAGTCAAAAACTACCTAACTTTAATTCACCCTCCCCTCCAAACTTATCTCCTGCTCACCTCTACTGTCTTTAGCTCATGTTTGTCTTCAATGAACTGGCTGTTGTCTCGTTGATAAGGGACCTAGGATGCTATTTTAATCTATTCCTGGCTTTCAGAGTTGGCTGGTCATCCGACAAGTAAAGCTACACGTTGAGAAACAAATGCATGCTTTGTTGTTTTTTTTGTTGCTGTCAACAAAACCCTCTTTCATAAGCTGACAAGGCTTTCATCCGAGCAAATCCAAACACTAGGTATTACCTTACAGATTCTAGGTTAACACAGAGGCAGAGGGAGAATTTAAGCAACTTAGACTGCATAATGAGTGCCACCAACTTCAGCAGACACCAACATCTGGCTTGGCTTAGTCATTGTACACACACACATGTATACGCACACACTCGATTTGTTTTCAGGAAAGACTTCAGTCGTTTAGAAGAGAGTCTGAGAACCCTTTTGCCCTTTCTGTCGAAATGCTTTGGTAAACCTCTCTCGAGCCAGCCACCCTGATTTTACCATCTGCTGGTTTGCTCATAAATCACCGGCAAGTTTCAGAAAGGAGTAATGTCGCCATCTTAAACTTTATGACATGTTTGCTACATTTCTCCTACCTGCAGCCTGTGTGTTTGGAACAAGCAGCTCGTCTCCTCTTTGTGTAACAGCATGTAGGATTATACAGTGTCGGGGCTTTACAAGGCCTGTGACACGGTCAAGGCTGCTGCAAACACTGAGCAGATCATCCAGGTGACGCTAGTGATAAACTGCTCATGTGGGAACATCTCTGATCACTCAGCGGAAGGAAGCTCGCAGAGTAAATCCTTGAGAATTGCCAGACCTGGTCAGTTAATCGTTGCGCTTTGAGGTAATTTTTAATCTGTAAAAGCAGCGATGAAAATGTTTAGACTCTGGGGAAGACTGGACTGCCCGTCTGGAAGATAGCAGTGGCAGAGAATCTACAGAGGCAGCACATCAGAGTTGATTGAAATTAATTTGGATGTCTCATGACACAAGAATTTAAAATGTGATGGCGAGAATACACATAGGTAATTCCTTGATGATAATTAATGGAGAATGAGCTGACAAGCCACTTTGTCTCTGTGGAGGATGTAAAACTCCCACTGTGTAAGGGAGGCTAGCTCTCATAATGACTTTTCAGATAGTGAGGAGATAGAGATTAGATTTTATTTGAACTTTTAATGTTTTACTTGAAAGTAGTTATTATAACATTATATTTTATTAGTTTAGTTTTAATTAGATTTTTAAGAATCTGTTGAGTTTATAAACTTTATAACTTCAGGGTTTAAAAAGTGCTCTACTCTTCATTAGCTCATGAAGGCTCAGCTGTGATACCTCCCTCCTACTGACAAATCTCATTTAGGGCACAGTGCCACAGAAATGAGTCAGAAAATAAATTTACATTTTATAGTTTGGATTTCCTTGACACAATGTCATTGGGCTTTTTGAAAAGTTAGATACCAGAAGTTGTTAATACGACCTAATACAATGCTTTTCTTCTTCTACATGAAATCCCAGAAAGTTGATTTTGTTCATCTGGACAAACTTTTAACTTCCCTACCTGGATGATTGAGCATACATCAGTATCTTCATGAAATGTTTAGTAAATACTATCCTTGTTGCATGCCCTGGTGAAAGTTGCGAAGAAGCCACTAAATAAGTCTCAGACATTGTTGATGACATTCAGTGTCTTAATACCAAAGGTGGGAGTTTAGTGGTGGTGATATTGGCATTGTGGTGTTGTTGGTTTGTAGCATAAAATTTGTGTTTTATTCAAATTGATTGCATTCAAAATCACAAAAACTGCATAAATTTGTGGTGATTCTTACTGAACAAAAGTAAGAGCGTCATAAAGATTTATTTTTCACACTGGAATTCAGGTTTCTCATAGATGTCGTGCTCACATTGTCCACAATTTTGGATGCGATGAAACCAACTGTTGCGAGGGAGAAATCTGTGTTCTGGTTGGCAGTGGTTGTTGGATGTTGCTGGGCCTTGGGGGATGAAATTGGTTGCAGAGCCACCTAATGATTGCTTTGGTTGCTAGCAGATTTCCTTGTAGTTATTCATCTTTGTCTGAAAATACTTGCTAACAACTAGCCTTGTGGTAGTAAAACTTGTAAACAGTTCACAGTGCCCCAGCGCTGTAGCTAACATGTTTCACAGGGCACAACTTTTAATTTGACAGCAAACAGTTTTCATTTGTGGTTTGTGTTGCACTTTTTGCTGTTTCACTTGAGCTCGGAGAGTAACTGGACAACTTTGTGCGCATGTTTGTCACTTCTATTTAAACTATGAATGCAACAATATGCGACCAAACGAGTCACAAGGAGCTTTTTGCCAACTGGTTAGGGAATATACATTTTTCTTAGCAGACCAGCTGTTGCTAGGGAAGACTGTGCATTGGGGATAACTGATAGAGGAATTACTGAAATGCTATAACTGGGTGGTCTGAAGGGTCTGTGTCTGGGACTTTAGCAATAATTTGGTCAGAAACTGCCAGCAATCACTTGGAACCTTTAGGAGATGCACATTTCTTCCTCACAAATGGTGGTTGTCAGATGGTTGTGGACTGGTCTCTAGGTCTGTGTGACTGGAGGATTATTTACAATGGCTTGCAAAAGTATTCGGCCCCCTTGAACTTTTCCACATTTTGTCACATTACAGCCACAAACATGAATAAATTTTTTATTGGAATTCCACGTGAAAGACCAATACAAAGTGGTGTACACGTGAGAAGTGGAACGCAAATCATACATGATTCCAAACATTTTTTACAAATAAATAACTGCAAAGTGGGGTGTGCGTAATTATTCAGCCCCCTGAGTCAATACTTTGTAGAACCACCTTTTGCTGCAATTACAGCTGCCAGTCTTTTAGGGTATGTCTCTACCAGCTTTGCACATCTAGAGACTGAAATCCTTGCCCATTCTTCTTTGCAAAACAGCTCCAGCTCAGTCAGATTAGATGGACAGCGTTTGTGAACAGCAGGGCCGAATACTTTTGCAAGCCACTGTACTTGATCCTATATTGTCACCACGATTGTCAGATGTCCAGAATGGCAAGGAAATAAATGTTGCATGGTCAGCAGTCACGAGTCTGTAAAACTCAAAAATCCAAACAGAAACATCCCACAGCTTTTTCGTAGTGGCAATCGGGGCATAACTAACTTTATCATCATCATCATCGTCATCCCTGTGGCGCTCTGGTTAAGTTAGCCTGATTATATCTGCAAAAGTATTTGCAAGGAACTTTCAAACACACCTGCATCCAACTACTCCTTTTCATGCTTTTTTTTTCTGGCTAAATTAATGAAGTTTAAATTTTTTGAATCCCCTAATTCCTGCTCTCTTCTGCAGTGGGGACTTTGCAAATTCTCTCCATTTCTAAGGCTTTTAACGTAAGTGGAGGGGCAGGGATGCCCCCCAAAATAGAGGCTCGCCATGAAATCCAAATCACTGAAGATGGACAGAAGAATACATTTTGGTTATAAAGTGATTCTAACTGAAATGCTGAGGACTCTTAATCTGATAATTAAGAGGTAACAGATAATATAGAATGAGAGAGATGTGTACATGTAACGCATATCTTCAGCTATAACTGAACCAGGACCACTTCAGTCTTGTGGCATGGGCTATAACCATCTGGCTACTAGAGCTCTCCAACAAATTTTCCAGATCTGATAAGACATAAAGGCAGGATTTCTCCTGTTGGAACAAGAATATCAAAAGCTAATGTCTGGATTTCCAAAAGCTTTTCTGAGGAAAATGTGTGTCTAATAACACCTTTGGCCTCGGGCTCTTTTCTGAATCTAATGTTTTCAAGAAGTAAGTTAAGTAAGGAAGCTCTGTTCTCTCACAAACCCTCTGGTTGTATGTGCTATCCTTGATGCTATGTTTGTCAGTTCTGTTCGGCCATGGTGTCAAAATCCATCCATTCAGAGTCACAGCAGGGGTTGGAGCCTTTCCCAGCTCTCACTAGGCAAGAGGAGAGGACCATCCCGGACAGCCAATCAGTCCCTTTTTCCAAGCTCTTCAAATTCACTGTAACGTTTGCTTCACCAACCAATGGCAACCAGACTGACGACTCCAGTTGCTATCTATTACCTTCAGTTTCACCCCTGCTATATGAAACTGCTACTCAGTGAAGTCTGTCCAAAAAATATTTGTAAAAAAATTTACATTTTGAATCCCTGTGTGTTTGCAATCACTAGACAAGCTGTTATTTTCCAAATGATCACTTTTTATAGAACTTTAATGAACTTTTGATTGCCTACACGAAACATCAAATTCACTGCACACATATAAATGAGATCTTAAAAACTATTAAAACAATATGTATTTGACTTCTGGCCACAGGCAGAATGAATGCAACAAATGAAGTTACTGTACGTGCTCAGAAGAGGAACCCGTTTCACTTTGAGAACTTCTGCTACACTTAAATTAGAACTTCAAAAAAACACATAGAAGTCGAACATTTCCATTAGTGCAATCATGAAAACAAACAGCATGTTGTTTTTGTTATATTATATGCTCTTAATGATAATTATTGCACCCCCTGAAGCTATTTTTTCAAACAGAATTAATCTGGATACATCTCCTGCATTTGGCTACTATAAGCAAACAAGAGAGAACCACTAAACATTAAGAAATACAACCCAGATGTGCTAATAATGATTTTGCTGTGGTATAGGAAACACAACAACTCGGTTGCCAGCTTAAACTATGAACAGCGTAGCTATACAGGAAGAAGATTCGACACAACTGATTATCTGTTAAAATCGGGTCCACAGAAGGTTCAAGAGTGAGATACTGATCAAGTCTGAAACTACAAAGATGCAAAATATAATATCTCTTACTCATCTACATCTTGGGGAATAATCAGGTGTTGGAGACAGATCAGTGGCTGCGCTGAACCGTCTTGACCCGCTGTGTGGAAACAGTTAACTAACTGAATGATTCCAGTTTTTATTTGTAATGTTAAAACCATCCATTTCCTCTGAGTGCTGTCAGCGGAGCCAGCTGATAGTGAGCTCCCCAGATGTTTTGTTTAAATCATGCATCTCTGTCTTATCGGGCCTTTAAATCGCTCGAATAAACAAAGTGTGATTCTGTGTCTGGTTATGAGGTGAAAATTGGTCAGAGAGAGACATCAGTCAATACAATTTATCATTTTTTTAAAAACTTCTGTGACGCAAAGCATCTGGTAATCCTTTGCATTACTCGGGATGTCTTTTTAAATCTTTTCTTCTTTTCTTTGGACTCAAAAGGAAGCTGTAATCAGAAATGAATGAGCGCAAATGTAAAAATAACAACTCGTGGGGACAACACAGGAAAAATCATTTTTATTTGCCAAAAAAAAAAATAATTCCATCCACATTTGCTGGACACATCTGCTTTTGGTGGCAGAAACAAACTCCCTGTGGCTTCCTTGTGATGGAAATCGTGAGGCAGCAGTGCCACCTAGAGGGACGAGAGCAACCTGCCAGTGAAGATGCTCAGAAATACTTTTTTTTTTTTTTTTTCTTATTCAAATCTTACCAAGCCAATTTTCATGGACCACTGTAGCGATGTGGAGCACATGTAGTGCAAAATAGAGCAATGGCCTTGGAGAGAGATCTGCTGTTGTAGATTGAAACTGTGACAGTGCTGCTTTGCATTATTATTAGAGGGTGTTCATATTTGCACTATAGTTTTTGGTGTTTAACCCTCTCAGGCTCAAATTAAGTTTTTGTTGCTAATGCACAACCAAGTCCTGCAGTGGTACTTCTGAGTAAAAAAACTCATAAAATATGTATGTGGGGTAATCAGGTTGTTAGTTTTTAACTGTTGCAAATCGGCAACGCCTGCCTTGAGAGGGTTAAATGTATTGGATAAGATCATTTTTATTCTGCACATTTGATTATTAAAAGGGATTTTAATCTGCTCTGACTGCTTGTTAATGTATTTATACTTGTGGAGATACATGTAATACTCTAGTTCTAAATTCCTCTTTTCCCTCTTGTGTATGTTTTAGAGTTAATTATCGGAATGTATTATAAATTCAATGACAATGCTGCCTTGTGGATTCATTTGATGTCTGAAAACTGAGTCCATGCATTGCATTTTGACTTTATAACTCAAGAGGCAATAAAAACCATGACTGTAAAGGTCTGAAAGAGATTACATAAATGCCAACAGTCCTCCACTCACACTGCAGATCCATTTTTACTTTGTAGTGCTGTAAAAGTGCCGCTTATTATGTCCCACTTAACCATTCAAGGACTTTCCCCCCAGTTTATGTAACATGTTAAATGTTTTCTGTTCATGTAACACTGTGCTTTGGCCAATATGAGTCCGAAATAAACTTTTATCAAGCATAAGGTGGTGAGTGAAAAGGTAGCTCTGAAAACTCTAGGTCTGAATCAGAAATTTCTAATTATGCAAATGTCATGCCATGTTGGTATTGTTCCTGCAGTATCATGATAATGGTACACATAGTTGCAACTGACCAGTTGCATTGTTGTGATGTCATAGCTTTGCACTGCATGGAGAAAACAAAAGATATGCCTTTGTTCATGGTAATCATTTTGATTATTTTCTTTATCAATGTATCTAATGAAATAAATAGATTATCAAGTTAGGTTTGCTGTCAGCCAGATTTACTTTACTCATGTCAGTTTGCTAAGGATAGGTTTTAATAGCGTTAGCCAAATTCTTTGCTAATGCTAACTGACTGCTAAGTCTAAGGAGCTTGGAAAGAAAAGCGTCTGGACTTCTCTGAGTTGCTTGGAGATGTTTCACCTCTCATCCGAGAAACTTTTTCAGTTCTAAGGTCAAATTTTGCCACCTCGACGGGACAAGACTTGGCTGTCCATTTGCATCTAAAGGACAAAGGTCATTCTTTTGAGGACACCAGTGTTCACATTTTGGACAGAGAAGACAGATGGCTTGAAAGAGGAGTGAAAGAAGCCATCTATGTCCACTGTGAATGACCATCTTTGAACAGAGGCGGTTGCTTTCGACACCAAGTGTCTGTCATCTATAATCCAGTTTTGAGATCCCTTCCCAGATGCCTTAATGCCCACTCACATCCTGGGCCATCTGACCTCAGGAAATCACATGATAGGGTAGGGCTAGGTTTCACAATGAGCTCACCTGAAACCTTGTCTGATTGTGACCTACACCCATTTTCACACCTTGGCTCGTGAGGGACACTCCCACAGGGCTTAAATCTGGGCCTCTCCACCATTTGACCTTAGAACTGAAGAAGCTTCTCAGATGAGAGGTGAACCGTCTTCAAGCAAAGAAGTCCAGATGCTTTTCTTTCCAAGCTCCTTAGACTACGATGACCTGGATGACTGAGAACCTTCACAGACTGTTCAGAGAAAGTCATTGGTTACTTGTAATTAGAGCTGGGCGATATAAGATTTTTTCATATCACGATATGTTTTTTTCATTTCAGGCGATAACGATATATATCACGATATAAGCCAAATAACTATATTTGTAAGATTTAAATGTGCCGTTGCTCACAAGTAAAATGTAAAATAATCAGCAGCTTGTTTTGATTTAAATATTTATTTCGCCTAATAAGTTCAACAGGGTAGATGTACTTAAGGAACGTGAGACTTCAGTTTCAGATAAATAAAGGCAAATATTGCAAACTACACAAACGGCAGCCGCTAAAGCGTTTAAGTTTCAAAATAGAACAAACAAAACAGACTACTAAATTGTCAATTCCACTTAGAAACAAAATTTTAATTCTAAAAATAAATCTTAGTTTGTTTTACAGAAGAACAGACAAAATTGACTAACTTTTGTCAGTATCAAATAAACTGAGAACTAAAAGGAAATTCTCAATCTCTCCTTGTTGTATAGCTTAGCTTTTCAAACAGTTTTAACAGTTACTTTAGTCTGACAAAAGCCGAATGACGAATTAGCGCTTTCAGCCAGAGATTGAGCATGCACCGGTTTATTGTATTTCCAGACTTGCTTTCGGCACAATTTACACTGCGCGCTACTCTGTTTTTTGTCAGACTTGAAATAGCCGAAATACCTTCACACTACGGAACTTCTATGGCCCTTCCGTTCGACAGTCTCTCCGGCATTGGAACCATCATCTGTTTTTTCTTCAGTAACCTTCGGTCACGCTCTCGGTTGATTTTTCTCTAGTCGGCAAACTCATTTCCTCCATTACCCAGGCGGCACGGCGGCTGGCTGCTTCCCAAACAAATACACATGTGCGGTTTGGCACTTGTGCTGTACGTGACAAGTCACGTGACGTGACGCTGTGGCTGTGATTGGTTTGGCTCTGCGCTACTTAATTTGGATTGGCTGTTCTTCTTTTTTTTTTAAAGAGGACAAGAGAGATGAGGTCTATCGCAATAGTTTAATTTTTCTATCGAGAAAAAGTTATTTCGCAATACATATCATTATCGTTTTATCGCCCAGCTCTAGTTGTAATGCTGATCTTGGACGAACATTATTATGATGATTTAGGAACAACACTAGCACGGGATTATAATAGTCCAAGGTTGCATCCATGTGTTCATATTCACATCTTACTACCAAGAAATCGAGACTCATCAGAGCAGACGATGGTTTTTAGCTGACCAGAGGAACCCAGTGTGGTCTTCTGCTGCTATACGGCATTTTCACCCAGAGAACTTCAGATGATGGCATATTTGCTGAAATCTGGGAAAATCCAAGTAGATCAGCAGTTTCTGAAAAACACCAACTGTGTGACATTCAGAGTTGCTGCCACAGAGTGTTGCTAATGAAGTGGCCCTGGGTGTATATTGTAAAATTTTACAGCTTTTTGTCTGAAAGCAGGTTTAGATATTTTAGCCATTTGGCTCCATTCACTAGTGTTTGAGGACCCATTAGTGCTGCAGGCTACAATGGCAGTGAGAATACTCATAAAACTGTAGGTTTGAGTAAAAATAACAGAGACTCACACTTTTTTGTTTGTTTTGGCAATATTTATTTCTATTTTCCCAAGAGCAACATATAGTTCAGGACAAATGAACGTTTGATAAAGCCAGCACAGCAGTTTGCAGAATGTATGATTCAAAATTGCACCATATTCAGTGAAATGATCTGCACTCTGAATACTGGGAGTTTTAACTGTTCTTATAAACAAACAATATTTCTCATAAGCAAGAAACTAGGGTCTATTTTTTCCTTATATATTTGTTAAAGTCTAAGTTAAATTTATTTCGCATACATCCCACAGAGTCAAGGGCCTTTGTGAAACAAACATCAGAAACGGTGACACTGTGGGCACCATGACACAAGCCAACACACCGTCTCAGACACGCGAACAGAACAACAGCGGGCAGCCGAGAAACATCAGAGGAAAGCGCGAGGATACGTTGTCACTGCTACCAGAGGTCGAAGCGGAAGAGAAAGAGAGAAAAAGGTCGTACAGGCGCAGAGCAGAGAGGAGCTTTCAGAAAGACATGCTGAGGGACTACACATATAGATATAATACGCTACGTTCAGAGCTGCGACAGTCTTCAAGCAGAAAGACAGAGGATAGAGAAAGTCAGATTTAGCGCGGAGAGGAGTACAATGCTAGGCGAGGTTAGCATGCTGGCGGCACAAAGAAACTTTACAGGAAGCTCAAGACACAGAGATCACATGTAAAGGCTAGAGCGACAGCACTAATCTACAAGCTAAGCTATACATCGGACACTAAAGCTAATTACAGGAGCTACACATACTGTATATATGTATATATATAGAGAGAGATAGATATAAATAGATATATAGGAGACTGTATATCAAACAAGCTGGATAGGCAAGGCATCGCATGCATGTCGTGCAAAGGAAGCAAGTCTAGCAGCAGCAGCAAGAGAAACAAAGTGTCTGGCTTTCCGAGACTACCACAGTGAGATTTTATTGTCGCTGTAATAAATCAGATGCTGTCTGTGTCACAGTGTGGAAGCCAATTTTGGTTTGGGGCGAAACAGAAGGTAAAAATTTGAAACTTTAGGCAATTCTCAGTTGAGATGTAAAACATTTAAAGGAGAAGCTTTACAATATCTACAAACTGAGAAAAAATTAAATCCTTTCATTTCTGGCAGACCCTCGATTCAGTGCACATTCAGACCAAAGAGCTTAAATTACATATTTTGAGTAGTAGAATTTTTTTTAAACATCAACTTATGGACAACCATCGGACATTGCACGTTATTTGATCATGTGTATATTCTAAAGTGCACAACCTCCCATTTGGAGGAAAACTAGACAATACTGAAAAATTCATACTAAGGCAACACACTTACAAACACACTAAGGTACACAGTTGGCACATACCGTCAAGTATCACTTGTGCACGAAAAAACATGGGGCTTCAGAGTCAAAATGGCTTTGCATATTCATTGAAAATCCAAACACCCGAGTCTCTGAGTAAGACTTGGGAGTATTTCAAAGTGAAATCTATCAGTTTCTTTAAAGCCAGTCCCTGAAACACATCTTTGAAATAGCTAGGAGTCACAAATCAAGTATCGAACATACATACATACATACACACAAGGAAAAAAGCCTTTTGGACAAACCGGATGAAAATACAGGTAATCTATATTGGAGATAGAGAAAATATGAATAACTTTACCTCACAAATAGTCTCTGGTTAAATGTCTTATATACACGTATGTATACACAAAGATATGTACTTAGGACATCTTGAAATACTATTTACAGTCTATGATCAAAAGTGATTGTTCACTGACCGACCATGTTGAGCTATAATTGTGCTTTTCTAACTTGTTCTAATGAAAATGCTACAGAACCTCTGCCTGATAAATCAGGGTTCACATTCCAACTAACCCGCCTACGATAAGCCTGCTTTTACTCCAGGTTTCTTTTTTTGTTCTTGTTTTTTGCAAACTACCATGGGTTTGGTCTGGAAACTTGATTATCATTTACTATTGATCCTTTTGATATTATGCAGGATACATATATGCGTATGTATATATATAGATATATATATTGGACCCATACTCAAATATTGCTTGTGAATGCAGAAAGACGAAATCTCAGTTGCAATGCTAAGGGATGCTGCTCCTCCCAACAGTGATTTAGTGCAAGTAATGTCAGGTATACAGTAGCTGCAAATCTGGTTAAGATCCTATATCCCAACAATACCCCATTATTGCCCAATTCTTGGTTTCTTAAGATCCACAACCTTTCAGTAAGTGCTCATTCAAAAGCGTGACTACAAAAAGAAAATCTTTTCTTTCATATTTAAAGTTATAATCCTTAAGATTTCTGTCCTGGTTTGTTTGGCAGGCTAGCGGCAATTCGGTGCCACACAGCTTTGGGAGCAGTGCCCAGAGATGGTACTGGAATTAATTAACCTGATGGGGCGAGAAAAGGGGATATGACTTAAACTGCCACCTGGGCAATGCACCGTGTACCCTGTAACATCCAAGTTCCAACAGGTTCACTGCAACCAGCACTAAAAAGCAATTCATTTGTAACATTTTAAGTAAAACAAAATATATTTTTGCCAAACGTTGACATAGACTCTCTGTACAAGGCATATCCACAAAGTTAGATAACAGATCCATTCATAGTGAATCTTTAGCACTGCAAGTTCCCTGTATATAAATGGCAGTGGGCATGCAGTGAAGCCAGGGCTATGATGCCCTTTGGGGCACCTTGGCAGCACTTTGCCTAAATGATCAATTGGTCATACTTCCCATATACTGTTGTGCAAAAGAAACAAGGCAAGGACTTAATTTCAACATGCTTCCTTGTATGTCTTCGCCTTTTCAAGTCTCAAAGAGGTGAATTAATGATGCAGGACGGCAGGAAGTTGTTCATTCAGATGGAGTGGGCAATCCTACGTATTTGGGGTATACCTCTACTGAGCAATGAATTTAATTTGGGAGCTGTATTGGAACATCAGGGTTGTGATCAAATAGTCAAACAATTACCTAATTTGTCCTCCTTTAAAATGAAAATGTCAAGCGGTCAAGGTAAACGAGTGAAGAAGAATTCTAAGAGAATTTGAAGTAATTTACATTAGACTCATTATGTTGTTTGGACTAAACTAATGTTCCCAACACAGACTACATAAAGCAAACTGTAGACCCTTAGACATGTCTGGTGATGTACTCAGTTGGTATCCTTTCCAAGAAAAGAAAAAAATTCTACTCAACTACTACCTTGGTGTCCTACTCAGTGCAAGGAAATGAATACATGTATGTAATGGCCCCTGGAGGCAGCAGATTGGCTTTCAGCAGTTAGTCTGTCGAATATGCAATGAAAAAAATAAGGTTGTTAGGTGAAATGCTTTGGAAAACAACTGGTACTACTACCACACATAGCAACAGTAACAGGACACAAATACAGTTGATGACTACTGCAGAAAATCTGAAATCTATTCAGTGCAGTTCAATACACTGGAAACTTAAGGATTATAGCTCAAGTGCCGATCTTCATTCTAACATATGGAGCAAAGCTAATTATACAGCAAGGATGGAAATGGATCCCATTTCGATGTATTCATGTAGCAAGTCAACAATGTCCAGCAACATGGGTTTTACAAGCCTTTATCACCTAAACACATTAGAAAGATAGTAAAAAAGTCTTAATAATCAATAAGCAGAGCAGCATCATGAGCTGCAGGTTGAACTGTCAAAGGCAGAGGTGATGGGTGGTGAACTGGCTTGATTGTAAATGCTTTGAACTGCTCTGTTTTCACGTTTCCATCATGCAGTCTGCTCTGGCTGGGTTATGTCTTTAACATGTGCTGGCACTGCGTAACAACACCAGGTAAGAGAAGGAGTTCTCTCCTGCTTTGAGTATAATGTGCAGATGTAAAGGCAGTTGATTAAGCTGAGGTAAGGTGAAGTGCTATTTTTGTTTTAAACGAGAAGTTTAAAATGCTTTAAAGTTACAATAGAACACAACCACGTTTGGCACTTAACAACGGACTCGGCAAATGAGAAATGATTGAAAAATAAACTCTTTCTCATCAACTTATTGCACAAGCATTTCATATCACAAAAATTACATATAAAGTTACGTCACTTACACTACTCTGGGATCTACTACACTACAGGAGAAGCAGACAGAAGCACTTTTACATAGCTTTGGACCAAGTCAGCCCACGGCAAAGCTACAATACGTAATATATGGATATATCTGCAGATCTTTTTTCTCAAATATACTCTTAAATATGAGACTTTGGAGGAAAGATTGAGAGAAAAGAAAATAAGTTTACCAGTACATTCACGACAAACAATTCATCCGTCAAGGGGAAAAGTACAAGAGGATTTGGAGAGATGAGTCTTATAGATCCTGGCCAAGTCGTTCAATCTCCTCAATAAGAAAGTCGATGTCCTCAAAGGTAGCAGCAGGATTTGAGATCACCATGCGAAAGAAGTTGACCTTGTCCCCTTGTGGCTGGTAGCTCACCATAGTTGTCCCGTACTCCATCATTCTGGCTTTTATGACGGGAGCCACCTGACAACATGCAACACATACAGCATGAATTGCTGTTCCTTCAGGAAGAGAAAATAAAATATGTGAAAGATACACAGAAGGTCAGGGCAGAGACAAAATGGGCCATTGGGCGCAAATGAAAAAGTCTCTCAACCGTACCTCACAAACACGGTGAGCTATACAGCTAGATGCTTTGCAAGGTTAACCATGTTAACAAAGAATAGGTAAGCAGGTAAGCATCCTGTGAATTCACAGCGCTACGTGTCTTACCTCCTGCGTGCTCTAAGCAAGAAACACCCAGACCAGCACACAGTATTTTCAATAAACAGAGCGGGCCTGAAGCGGACTGTCTTCTACAGTGTGTTAAATGTGAGAAAGGATATCCTCAGACTACATCCTGACCTTGTGTTTGTTTTGCTTTGAGTTTGTTTATGGTCATTTTGTGTCCTTCTATTTATGTCAACTCATACTCATTTTGTGCAGATTAATACAGCAGTTTATTAATGTTATAAACAAACACATACATTTTGATGAAGAGACTGCAGTTTGCATCTTAGTTGGGGCCATTTTTAAGATTCATTTTCACCTGATGTTTGATCCAGTGTATTACTCATTCAGCCACTAAAGTATCGTTACGACTGAGCATTACATTTAGACCCGACCACATGAAAGGCTTCACTTATTTGCTGTTGTTGTGTGCATTTCCTTGAATATAATCATGGTTAGAGAACCATTATTATTTTCGTGCACATGCCACTTGTACTACTTTTATCCATTTTTATCCCATTTTTTAAACACGGTTTGTATTGCTATTAACTCTATTAACTAGTAAGTCTTCATTTTTTATTTTATTTTATTGTAATTAGTCTTAGTTTTGACTAATTTTATTGTACAACACTGTGTGAATTTATTAAAAAATGCTCCATAAATAAAATATACTTACTTTTAACGTTTTGTTTTTGTTTTTGTTTTTTTAGATAGTTTAAAACAAAAATAGTTTTACATACCCAGGGGACTACAAATGTAAATCAGTAGTTTGGCATGTTTTCATCTTATATGAAAGAAGGAATGACACTATTAAATTATCTTTAAAACCTAAGATGTAAAACTTCTTACTGCAAATTCACAGTAATTTACTGGCAATGGCTCTGCTGCACTGCATTTTTAAAAACTGTACCTAAATATAATGCTGAATTACCAAAAACAATGATTAATGATTATCCTCGCACATTTAAAATGCAGTGCTGCTCATAGTAAATTATTGTGTATTTACAGTATGTGACTTGTGTTTTAATCATAAATCAAATTTCAATTAATAAATTTTAATTTACTAGTCCTATTACAATTATAAATACCAGAACATCCAATTTCACAGGAAATAAAAATCAGATGTTACAGGTTATGTTTAAACATATATGTTATTACATATTTTGCTTTAAATAAAATTAAACTGCACTTTTTCAGAAACAGCTCACAACATATATTAGGATCAGTAATTTGGCTCTGGTGTTATTTAATAATATTGAGACTAAATGTAAATCTTTTTATTTGCCATTTATTATTAGTTTTTTAATGTGAGGACATTTGTATAATCATTTGCATGTGAAGAAAGACAGTTTAAAAATTTCAACATGTCTCTGTCAAACTGTGACACACATGTTTTTCATTTTTTGCAGCATAAGGATCCAAATGTTATCACAGACTACAGACTTAACAAACAAAATTTGAGTCATTTATTCAGGCAAAATAAAATACAGAAGACCAGAGAGAGAAAGATACAGAGAAGCCCAACAGTCTGCAACAAAGACTGATGGCAGGGCAGGACTATTTATACACATGAGGTAATCAGGAACAGGAAAAATGTCTGTAATGAGACGCAGGGTGAACACAATCAATGACAACGAGGCTGAAGGGGAAATAAAACTAAATGCAAAACACAGGAGACAAACAACCACAAAACTAAAACAGGAAATGTACTCAAATAAGGACAAATAGAAGTTGAGTGAACTTAACAGAAGAGATGGGACGAGATGAGGAGATGAGGGGTAATACCAATGGGGCAAATAAAGCTGCAATAATGCATACAGTAAACAGAACTCAAATATAATAAGACCTAAAGGCCAAAAACGTTCAAGAGCAAATCAAAACCTAAACAAAACTAAAAAAAAAAAAAGAAACGCAAAACTATTAAAGAACAAGAATTTAACAAACCCTGGGACGACTGTAGGATCTTAGCATTTTCTCATAAATGTTGTGTCTGCATATAATAAAAGTAAACACTGTTTACTTGCATTTTTAAATTTTTAAAATAAAAATGTAGGAAAATAATACTTTATTCTCAGTACTTTAAATGATTTGATTGCAGAACTACTTTTTTCACAGATAATATCCCATTTTTATTACATTTAGTTTGTGTTTTTACATTTTACATGGTTGTTAACTGTCGTCTAACTCAAATTGCAGGAACAGTTTGGGAGAGTATTGCCTGACTACTTCTCTTTCTGTGTAATCTGATCTAAATGGGTGCTTGTTTGTTTATACAAGTCAAAGTTCTTCCCAGGTTCATCAGACCTACAGACCATGTAGGTCATTTACCCCCCATCGGTCTGACAGCTAAATGTAACAGCAGCTGGGTGCACAGCCCCATGACTGCTGCTCATACCATGCTGAGAGGTTATCTCTAAGAGCAAAGCGAGGGGTGATGCTCATTTATTTTGTACTCAGCAGAGTCACGATGCTGGTGTAATAATAATAATGGATTGGATTTATATAGCGCTTTTCAAGGCACCCAAAGCGCTTTACAATGCCACTATTCATTCACTCAAGCTACACTTGTAGCCACAGCTGCCCTGGGGCAGACTGACAGAAGCGAGGCTGCTATATCGCGCCATCGGCCCCTCTGGCCAACACCAGTAGGCGGTAGGTGAAGTGTCTTGCCCAAGGACCCAACGACTAGGACAAAGAGCCCGGGGATCGAACCGGCGACCTTCCGGTTACAGATGCGCTTCCCAACCCCCTGAGCCATGGTCGCCCAATAACAGGTGTAGATTCTTTGCAGTGATGGGAGATTCAGTTTCATGTCTCAAACTCTCATCACTGCTCGTTTTGACCAGCACTCGGCCTGTTAGACGGCTCACTGACAAGAAAACTCAGCGTCTGTGTCTCTGGAATATCATTTTTAGGGCTTGGTTGGTTAGAGGATTTGTATAAAAAGGCTTCATCATGACCAACTTCAGGATATGCAGATGAGATCCAGCAAGTTCAAGTGACAGTTTCAGTGCAGCTTTAGCTTAAGGGCTTAAGTTAACCGTGGCTCATATGACCCAGAATAATCGTGCAAGAATTTTAATAAATCTGTGGGTATTACGCTGAAATACCAAAACAGGCTTTAACACTAGCTACACACAGCTAACTTCTCGAGGAAGTTGGCTTCAGTTTCAGATTACTGCCTGCTAGAGTAGTTAGTTGTTGCCCTACAGCTCTCATCACATAATCAGTCATTTTTTCCTAATGTCTTGCAGGTGTCTCACTGCAGTTGGCGTGCTTGCTGCAAAATAATTTACTGTGTGCTGATTTCCCTCAAATCAATCTGTTAACAGTTCCTCCCATTCTCCTCATCCATTAGAGGATGTCATTAAGACACGTGGAAACTGATGAGGGCTCCTTCAGTTCTTAGTTCTTCCTCAAAGTGCTAATCGGGCAGCATTACATCACCCCTCAGGCTCAGAGTCAGAGTGTGGAAAAGCTGTCCAGTCAGTCTGTCTACTCTGTGAAGCATGACCATGGTGTTTTTTCAACTAATCGTTCAAAGAAAACAAAGGGAAACATCTGCATTTGCAGAGCAATGATGAAGCTGGTAACGATTTCTAGTCGACGGGAAGAGAGAGAAGAGAGAGAAGTGGTCTTTGTATGGCAGACATAAACGCCATCTGTTTGTCCTGATTGTCAATTATGAGGCCCCTGCTGCTGTGGTATCCTCTGAACGGCCACCACATTAGCCAGCTGAAAAGCCTCACTTCTTTTTAACCTGTACTCTGTGTCCTGTTTAAGACCGCCGCAATTTTTTTCTCCTCATGTGCAGGGCAAAGTATTATTTTAATCCTGAGTATAAGCTGCCCCTAATTAGAAAGATGTGTGATAGTCGAGCTGGATATGAATGACGGGGCTCGTGAAAGTTGTGTTGGGGAGATACTACAGTGAGACTTCTTATCTGAGAGTACCCACCTTGTGCAGGTGTTTCTTTCTCTCCTCTTTGTCCTCCATGTAGCGGATGCCAGGCGGCAGGTACCAGAAGCAGACGTTGGTGTGCTGAGGCTGAGGGGACACACAGACAACAAGATATCAGGGGAACAAACAGCGATTGAGTGTAGTTGTATAAAAAATAATTAAATAAATGCTGATTTATCTTGGCATTCACGAGAGTAATGATTACTCATAAGCCCATTAAATTTTAGAGCAGGTCTTGGTGTGCACATCTTTAAAACTTCAAAATGACCCTGGTGCAGAATATGTTCTACTTTTTTATGTAATGGCGAATTATGAATTTAATTATATATGGCAAAGTTAAAAAATATAGTAGGCAGGGTCAGACAGCAGAGGTGATATAATTTAGCACTAACCAATTCTGAAAATTAAGGATTCAACATGGATGAGGCGGCTATGTCCATCTGTTATATACAGTCTGTGTGCGTATTGCATATACCTACACCTTTATACACGCAGTTTAAACATGGTATACAGCCGTTTTGTATAATTCAAAGCTATTCATGTCTAAAATCCTGCAGAAATCTTATGACATTAAAATGCTTGTATCCTAAGCCAAACTGATTTTGAATGAAAATGCTGATTTGCATCCCAGAGCAACAATCCAATATGAGTTCACAGCATCGGACAGGTAGCGTGCCTTCTGTCACTAGATGTCTGAAAGCTCCTCACAGTACTATTTTCTGGCACCTGAATCCCTGCAAGAACTCCCTGCCTGCCTGTCTGCATAAGAGCGGAAGGGCATTCATTACCAACAGCTGACTAACCATGCACACCAGCCTCATTTATACAGCTGGGCTGGTTTGGCTGTAGTATATTCAACATCAGATTGATGTAATAGCTCAATGGAAGGCACAGACAAGTGAGCACCTGGGCCATTGCCCAGAGGACTTGGCTTTTTCTCATCCCCCTCTGGGTTATGATGCTCATAGCCTTTTTGGGGCTCAGCAGGAAAACAATAAGGCTTGAAACATTAAAGAGCTTTCATAATAAATTACCCCATGTGTCCAAGCACCCCTTTCATAAGAGAGTTTTCTTCATACCCACATATGTTTGTGTTGTACTTCAGTTTAGTGCAGGATATTTCAGACACCACGCTATTCATATGCATATGAGCAATTATGGGCCGTTATGCTATTCATTAAACATAATAGCAGCACATTACACTGGCGTCTGGAGGTAAAAATGGCATTCATCCAACTCAAAGCCAGAACACTCTGCATGGAAATCAAGTCAGCAATAATGACACTGAGGAAACAGGAGCAACATGGGCTAATGTCAGCTACTTTTCCATGATTGTGTGACTGCAGATGAATTATCCTTTAGAGAGAGAGAAAGATGAATGTGAACATACTTTGCCATCAAAGACCATCTCGTATCCTTCCCTGTCTTTAATCTTGTTGTAGAGGTACTCGGACAGCTCCAGACACTTGTCAATCTGAGCCTCAAACCCAATGGTGCCCTGTCAAAGAAAAGATGTTTATCTGTAATTGTTCAAACTCCACAGCAGTATATAAATTTATTATATAGTATAGAGAACATTTGGCTTCGGGCTTCATCAGGTCAATCTAAAACATGTTACATATGCAGCCAAATGCATTTTAGCCAATGAGGGACCAACAAGGATAGGCTGAATATTTGACCATGTGATTTAAATCTGGTCATCTGGTCCCTGGAAATGGGGCGTGTCCAGCAGAAAACCTGGGTGGCATCTTATTTGGTCCATAAACTCAAAAGTGGTGTTTTTCCCCCACCTGATGTCACATATCCACTACACAAGACACTTTCAAAACAATAAATAAATACTGAATTAATATATATTAGTATATAGATTAAAGTATAAAAGCAATTTTAAAATGACAACAAATAAATAAAAGACATTTAGAAGTTGCTGTAGGATCTCAGAGTTTGTCCTCTTCTCCGGGGTTAAACTCAGTTTCCGTCATTTAATTTTTTTGACATCCATAATTCAAAATTTCAGGCTTTTATTTTTAATTTTGACTTAATAACTCACAAAGTTTTTCTCTGAGTTTTGACACATTTTCTTAGAAGGGTGAATGACTGAAATTTTGAGATACCTAACTCAAGATTTTGAGGTTATAACCTGAAATTGTGTGCATATTTTTAGTGGCAGAAAGAAGCTTTCATATATAATCTATGCATAAGCAATTTTTTAAAAATGCATTAATATAATATAGCAGAGCCAAAACGAAAATGAAAAGTGGAACAAGTGGAAGCAGCTTAATTAACTGAAAAAAGAGAAAGCATTTGCAACAGTCTGACAACAGCTGGATTAGCTTAATGACAGCCAGCATCAGCTGATGGTTCATCTGATACTCTTCTAACCATTACACTGACAAATCTTGCACAAGATGCACTTTTTTAAGCCAGTTTAACTTTCTTAAATCTGCAAGGTGCTTTGCAACACACCTGGATCCACAGCTCTTCCTTTTCTAGCTGTGTCTGACTTAATAGTACGGCTGCTGTTACTGATTTCTGCTCTGTAGCAGCAAGCCATCACTTTATCAATCAGAGGTGAGGTCTTGCTGCTGCTCTCCCTGCCTCTAGCTTTCCATGTAACGATGCAGAAGGCCAAGGAGGTCCCAGAACAGACCCATGCTGCCAAATATATACATTTTTGCAGACGGTACAACAATCTTCATTGATTATAGTGTTCTAGCATATTATTATTTATACCCTATTAATAGCTGCTTACAATCATCAAACTTTATATTTATATTACCTTAGCTCTCCACATGAGCCACAGCTTGAAGATGTCCACATGACGTCCACACTGCAGCGCCTTGTCTCCGGTGTCGTAAGAAAGATCGTAGTGTTTGTCCTGCTGGAATAGGTAGCAGGCGTGCATCTGGTTGCAGTTCTGCATAAGACCCTGTGAAGTGAGAGCCAGGGCATTTACAGAATCACCTCAATAAACAAAAGCAGGAACACGCAGCATGGGGCTGAGAAATTGAGGCCTACCTCCTCTCTGACCAGCAGGGCAGAACACTGCAGAGGGACGGACATCATTTTGTGTGGATTCCATGTGACTGAATTGGCCCTGCAGTTTAAAAAAACAAAACAAAAAGAACCAACCATCATTCAACGTTATATCAAATGCTCATTAGCTTATAATATTTGCCCATTTGGGGCCAAACCGCATAAAACAGTTACTTGCCTCTCAACTCCGTCCAGCTTCCACCTGTGTCTCCTGGACATGAGCAGACTTCCTCCCCATGCTCCCTGAAACACGAAGAGATGAAAGACATTAGCATCCACATTTAATAAACCATCCATGTATAAAACTGATGGTGAAATCCTGAGATGTCCTAAGAAAAATGAACTGTCTCAGTCTTTCCACAATACAAAGAATTACTGCTGTAGTAAATAAAAATCCGATTTCCTGTCATTTAATGGTTTGTGTACTACTGACTTTATCCACTCACACAATAAATACTCCAACATGTATGCCAAGCTCCTCTGCATTTTTCCTATTTTGCAAAGCCATCTACAAGGCCTGATTAGACACCTGGGTGGGCCAATTCTGGCCCCCTGGCCACATGTTTAACACTCCAGCACTAAAGCCTTTGATTTCTGTAGAAGTTCTGCCAACTCTAGCCCAACCTCATTTAATATTTAAAATTTAAAAACACAACAGGGACCATTTTTGTGACAGGCACACACAGTAGTAGTATTAGTACACTTTAATATCACTGTTTTGTCTATGAATATATACACTGCATCTGTTCAAGTGCTTCCTAATGCAAACATCTAATCAGCCAATCACATGGCAACATCTGAGTGATGTGATCATGGACACTGACAGGGTCAAGACAACCAGCTGAAGCTCAAACTGAGCATTAAAATGGGGAAGAAAGGTGATTTAATTGACGTGGGATGGTTGTTGGAGTCAGACTGAGTAATTCAGAAACTGCTGTTTTATCAGGATTTTCTTACACAACCATTTCTAAGGTTTAAAGAGAATGGCCTGAAAAAGCAAAAATATCTGGTGTGTGGCTGTTGTCAGGGTGAAAATGTCGTACTGATGTCAGAGGTCTTAATGGAATGGCCACACTGCAGATACGAAGACAAGAGTAACTCTAATAATTATTCATTATAACCAAAGTATGAAGCAGAGCATCTCTGAATGCACAACTTAATCTAATAGGGACCTCTGGGATGGAGTGAAATGGGAAATTAGCAGCATGGATGTCAAGCCAACAAATCTGCAGCAACTGTGCAATGGTCAACCCGTTCTCACTCCCAAATCGTAACATTTTACGCTAGGTGACAAATCGTCAACATATTACGTTTTCGGGCACCCAAGGCGTTCCTACGTCACGACATCGGAAAACTGCGGACACATGAGAACCGTTTGGACTCAATCTACACATCTTCGCTTTTTCCCTTAAAATCGCTTTAGAAAACACTATTTCACCTCATTAAAGTGCTGGTTAAGGTTAGGAATAAGGTTATGGTTAGGTTTAGCGATAAGGTTAGGTTTAGGCTTAGGTATACGGTTATGGTTAGGTTTAGGCATAAGGTTATGGTTAGGTTTAGGGATAAGGTTAGGTTTAGGCGTAGGGATACGGTTATGGTTAAGGTTAGGAATAAGGTTATGGTTAGGCATAAGGTTATGGTTAGGCTTAGTGATAAGGTTAAGTTTAGGGCTGCAGTACAGGGCTGGAAACCGCCGCGTACCATAACAACGTGGAAGGTCACCTTTCGCGTTCCTCAGGAACGCCGCAGGACGTGACAAAACGTCGGGATGTTACGCCTCGGGAGTGAGAACGGGCTCCAATGGTGTGATGTCAAAAGGGACCAACACCCCTTGAGGAGCGTGTCCAGCCCCTCGCTAAATCTATGTTTGGAAGAATTAAGGCAAACCTGAGGGCAAAAAGGGGGCCAAAGGTGTACCACGTAAAGTGCATTAATAAGTGAGTATATGTCTTTCTGGGAGCTGTAGCTAGAAAATTTAGCAGATAAACCAATGAAAATGATTAACAATCACTGTGTGTGTGTGTGTGTGTGTGTGTGTGTGTGTGTGTGTGTGTGTGTGTGTGTGTGTGTGTGTGTGTGTGTGTGTGTGTTTTTACCCATCTCAGCTAGTTGAGGGATGACAGACAAGGCCATTTATTGCTCTTAATAGAGGTGTCCCCCTGTCAGGACTAAATCACTTTCATTAAGAGATAGAGTTCCTTCAGTGAGAGGGCCCATGATGGTAAAGTCAGGGGAGGAGATGATTTACAGCCTCTGTTCCAGTTTTTCTAATCTCCAGTGTTAGATAGGAAATGGCGTGCTCTCTATCTGGGTCAACCGCAAGCAGTTAGAGGCGAGACAGACATAATAGATTTGTCAAACTCAGAGGTGAGCTCTTTGCTTCTGTGTATGCCTCCATTAAAATCCCTCTTGTGCACAAACACTCCAAAAATCACGCGTGTGAAAGGTCAATATGACATTTTAAATGAATCAGGAAGAAACTTGCTTTACTCACATCCACGTGCATCCAGATGTTGTACTTTTTGCAAATGTCAGAAATGGCGATGAGGGGGTCAAAAGCTCCATACACTGTTGTCCCAGCAGTCGCACTTACGAAGAAAGGTACAAAACCCTGCACAAGAGCAACCAAAATACTGCATATGAGGCCGTTATGTTGTTACAATATGTTCCCAAATTTCCCTCATCATCTCTGCAGTTTCAGTCGAGTGCACCCCATAAAATCAAAACTGTATGAAGTCATATCTGTCTATTTATAGCAGGGTAATAAATGTGCATCATCTTACCTTCTGTTTTGCCTCCAGTATTCGCCTCTCAAGGTCAGCTGGGATCAATTTACCGCTGCAAAGGGAAAACAAGCTTTAGTTGGCTTTAAGGTTGTTTGTCATACTGTCAGTGGGCAAAGAAGGCCTTCTACCTTAAAAACAAAAGGCAGCACAGGAACAGAAATACAGAAAATATAAGTGCAAGTATTGCATTTGAAATTGTACTTAAAGGGACAGGACAGGGTCGGCACCAGAGCACATGGAGTGGACGGGCAACTAACTTTGACAGGGAGGCATAAGACTTGACTTACTTTGGTATTTCACAAAAACAAACAAACAGACAAAGAAAACAAAACAAAACAAGGAGGGATTAACACATCATGAGCCGGCATGCATAATAACCATAACTGTACAGCATGCTCAAATGAAAATTGTTCAGCAAGTTTCAAGTGTGACTTTTTATAGTTTCAAAGAGACAAATATTCATGAGGAGTAGCCAACTTCCCAAAGTCTGGCTTTCATGGGCCCATGTGCTCCAAAATCAGCTAAGCTACTGTTAACCTAATAATTAACACTGGCGTGATTGTTACTACAACATTTGAGGTATTAAACTTTTTTATTGCCAAATTGTATTGCTTAATTTTACTTTTAGTTCTAAATGCCAGTAGAATTCAGCTTAGGGGGCACAGTGACCTTATTGGATGGGCTTGGACCCCCAGGGCCCGTCCATAATGCTCACACTGCGACTATACAAACCAAAATCCACCTGCTCATCCCTTTTCTTCCAGGCATGCTGTAAATATTAATGTCACCTCTTTTGACTTTAATGTTTAATGTTAGCTACTACAATGGAACCCCGACTTACGAATACCCCATTTAACGAAAAATTCAAGTTACGAAGGCACTTAATGGCAATATTTCTGCCCGTGTTATGGCAAAATGCCCGTGTAACGAAATCCGCTGGCTCTGATTGGCTGAGCCCAGAATGCCTACAATGCCCACAATGCCTTCCGAATCATGTGACAACCCCTTTGGCTTTCGTACTTGCGCTTCGCTGTTCCACTTGAACGACGTATTGTTGTTGCAGTTAGCAATTAGCCTATAGCCTATCGTTCACTCATAGGCGCGATGGGTGCTTCGACTTACGAAAGACCCTCGGGAACAAATTCATTTCGTAAGTCGGTGTTCCACTGTACTTCCGTTGGTTGGGGAATGTGAGCAATGGAAACAGTTCTGCAGGTTATTCGGTTGACCTATTCACGATTACTTGAAAGAGACAATGCTGATACTCTGTTTGATGCTCTTAACGCCTCGAGGAGAGTTCCATTAGATTCAAGAGGTGGACATTTCTCTAAAACTGAGCACAAAACAGATCAGATGGATAAAGTGAAACACAGATGAGAGGGAGAAAACAATATAAATGTAATTTTGGGAGGAACTGTCCCTTTAAGTACAACTATAAGCAGTAATATATAAAGGATTTCATATCATATTATAAGGTTACAAATAGTCATGAGTCATTGTTAAGTATTGTAGTTACACATCATTGAGTGGTTTCCAGTCTAGGGTTTGGACTTCTTTTAAAGGGTCACAAGATGAAATATAAACTTGAATCCTAAGCTGAACAGGAGAGACACATTTTTACTGTTACTTGTAATCATTATCAGGTCTTTAGGCCTTATTGGTTTGGATAAAACCAGTTTGTGAAGATTAGAAGGCTGTAGTGTTTCTCCACAATAATACAATAATAACTGTTTCTATATCGAGTGTTTTTAACATCGAAAACAATGAATATGCCTCATGGTTTAACTGAAGTATGATGCACGACTGAAGCCAGCTTTACCTTTGATCTGCTTTGATGCAGATCACGCTTTCAGTCCCAATGCCGAGAGCTGCTGCACCTTTTTTGATTGAAAAATGGCTCTAAGAGTTGAAGACGAGGGGAAAAAGGGAAGATAATGAGTGATCGAATCTGTAAATATGTACTTCTTATAACAGATTTGTTTGTAATTTCATCGCTTTTTTCCTCACAGTATCTTTCAGCTGTCCTTTAAAGATGAAGGTGACAGACACACCAGTCACCTCGTGTCCTTCTGCATGCGACGTGCATAATGTCAGCTTTTTATCAGCAGCGGTGGAGTTAAAGTGACACGTAGTCACACATCAAGCACAGCCACAGTTACCATGAGATCTTTTTTGTGTTATTCTAGCAGCTGAAAGATACATTTTTTGACATTTGACTTAAAGAGATGTCCAAATAGTGTTCAGTGTTCACCGTATGAGCCAAGCAGACACACACTGATGATGCCGTGAGGAAATTAGCAAGCGGATTTTAAACACGGATGCCTACATGTTCGGATGTGAAGGCCACCAGTCTGGGAACGGATGACATTCCCTTCTCTTTCACCTCAGGGAACATTTTGAAGCGGGCCAGCAGCATGGCGTACATGTTAGAAATAGCACCACCTGGAGGACAGACAGGATTGAGTTAGGGAAGTGTCTCCAGGGAGTGATGCAGGGTTTCTAAACGATTGCTCCCTTATTCACAAGGAGCTGCCACAGTAGATAGCTCTGCATGTTTCCTGACACAACCCCAAAGGAATTTGTGTCTTCTCCTTGGATTGAACCACAAATCTTTTGCTTGTTAGGTAAATGTGTAAGCCAATAAACTACTGATAAAAAAAGTAGGCTGCTACATTGTTTCAAGATGTCCACGTTCATGTAAAACAAACTTTTGTTTATCAAGAGCATATCAAGAAATGACAAAGCATCCAAAATTGCATCTCGCTGTCCACAATGTCACAGCCAATCACAGGCTTTGTCAGTAAATTCTCCGATGATTGCCTCTCATTATGAAGTGCATGGGAGAAATTAAAGATTGGGGTGGGTGAGGGGGAGGGGGCTTAAACTGAAAATTATTTTATGCTAATTGGCTTTGAAACACGTTCCATTTATATCATCAAAATGCAAATTGACACGTTACAATACACACACACACACACACACACACACACACACATACAGCCAGTTCCATCTCCAGTCAAACAGAGGGGTGTCAGAGCGCTCTGCGCCACCTTCCATGCAAACATACCAGGAGAAAAAATGCCATCTCCTCGCCCATCCGGCCAGCCAATGATCTCCCTCATCTTCTTCAGAGTGACGTACTCCAGCAGCACAAAGACAGGAGCAACCTCATAGGTGAACCTGCACGTTACACAAGACGCATCACATAGCGCTCGTTACAGGAGGATGGTGCCATCGTGACTCATCAACAAATAAAAAGCTGCCATTAAACTGACATTATTTTTTTTTAAATCTGAAGTTTGGACGTTTCAGGAAAGGAGCGTTGTCGTTGGCCTGTGCAGAGGTTCATTTAAAAAATGCTCAGATTCTCAGGTTTTCTGGAGGTTTCTGGCTTCACTTTTGAAGAAGTGCAGAATTACTGTCAATCGTGTGTACACATTTTAACAGCTCTGATGCATTCTGAAGTTTTTTTTCCATTTATATAGAAACACTTAAATGCACATGAAAATATTTTTTTCAAGCCAAACACCCAAAATTTTACTGACAAAATGCACTTAATATTTTGAGCTCCCACATTTTCATCATCCTGCTCCTATTTAAAACTTGCATCTCCGTTGTGTGCTCCCTAATATTTCTCTATATATTTATATTTATTTATATATTTATAAATATATTTTTGTATTAAGATACTGGCTGTATTCATTTGAACCTCCCTCCACTGTAAACAGCAGGTTTACTTTTCATTTCCTCACAGTTGCCAAAAGAGTTTATCTCCCCCAAAACACACATCTGAAATTAGCTCCAGATTAGTCTGAATTTAATTTCAGAGCTAATTTTCTCCTCTCGAATCCCCAGGAGGATCAGAGGTGAAGGGGAGGGATAAAAGGCTGAGGGGGGAGAGGGGGGAGAGGGGGAGCCTTGTGGGTGCAAGGAAGGGGCTGAGGGGTGGGGGCCTGCCTTTCATTTCACCCCTTTTCATTTGCCATGACTGAGTGTGTGTGTGTGTGTGTGTGTGTGTGTGTGTGTGTGTGTGTGTGTGTGTGTGTGTGTGTGGAGGGGGGGCGCTATCAGGCCATGCAGACGCGGAGCAGACTGCACGCGGATGGTCCGGAAATGGAATCCATTGTCATTATCATTATCACCGCTTAAAATCGCGATGAAGCAGGCCACATACTTACATATTGGTGTTGGCGGTGGATGTTAGCCAATCGGCTGCCAGTCCGACCATGTCTAATCCCGTGGAGAGCTGATTGAAGTACCTGGGGTGGGCTGAAGGGAAAGGAGCAGAGGATGGAGAAGGCAAAGAGGAGGAGTGTGAGATGGCTGCAATTTTAAGGTTTTCCTTAGCGAGCAGAAGCTGTCATCTTCGGAGCGCTTTAATTGCGGGTTAGAATTGTAGCTGCAGAGTCAACTTAAAAAAAACCACCTGAATGAAAACAGCAAATGATGAAAACATTTGGTGTAATGTAAAAGGTAAACACACAAAACATGTTACAGCACTGACACGTGATCAGATCTCAGTCTGCGTCATAAACACGGGAGTTAAAATAAAGAGTAATTTATGGGGGTGATCAAGCAAAAGAAAAAGAAAAAAGAAATAAAGGACGGAAGGAAGATATAACTGTACTTATAAATCTGGTGCAAGTCCTTCTGTGAGCACCATATAATTCCTAAATAATAATAATAATAATAAACATTTTTTCTCGTAGCAGAGGAGAATTGCTGATAAATGATTACAATAAATGATTGAAATCCTCACATCTTTGCTTATACCCGCATTACAGCGTGATTTTAATTGTTTTTAAGGTTGTTAAATATTCATCACCACCATAAACTATTTTTTCTGTTTTTCTTTTTCTTTTTGGAGGCTGAAATCTGTCCCGTGGCGTTGCTGTAAAGTCCCCCCCTGCGTGTGTCACTCAGGGGAGAATAATGGACTTGGCCTATGAAGCCTGGTTATTAGCCTATTATCTCCTACTTGGTGAACCAGATTTACTGCGTCACTGCATTTATCGGTCTGGTGGTCAGGAGGAGGAAAAGGAGGACAACTGTGTTGATGCTTTATAGGCATCATTTATCATTTTATTTATTTATTTATTTATTTATTAAACCCGGAACACGTTTAAGACGTTTTCTTTGTTTGCCTCTCTCTTTCCGGGTCGGTTTTTAAAGCTTACTTATTTAAGCTTACTTAAGCTTATTGTTTCCAGTTTCGTTTTGCAGTAACTCGAGTTTTAAATAATTTGTAGGGCGTAACATAATTTTCACAGTGGCTCTCTCTAATTTATATAGCTTTTCTTTTTATTTTATTGTTAAAACGTGTTTTTGATTTGCCATTTATATGCGTGAATATTGGAATTTTGGCAGATTTCACACAAAGATGAGCGAAAGGCCGGGATTCAGGCCTGCGTGTGACGATACAGCCTGGGGGGAGATTTTTTCCAACACTCCGAAGCATCTATATATTTTTTCTAAATAAACATATATGTATATTAAAAAGTGAATTTATTGATTTGCATGCATGCAATAAAATCAGACCCAGGCCTACCTGTTTTGATAGCGTATTTCAATGTAGCGCGACAGCTGATCAAGATGTCGTCCAGAGTCGCAGGTTCGTCCTGCAGCTCCCAGTTGTTCATCTGAAGCAGCTCGTTCGGATAATGAAAATCAATAACTTTCGTTTCCCGGTCGAAAGACTCCACTATGTAAGCCAGTAAAATATCCACAACTTCCTGCAGGAAGGTCATCGTTTTGGTGTCACCGTCCGTGGCCGGTAACAGGTCTGCGAGAGGGGGGGGGGGGGGTGGATTACAGTGGAGACATTTTGTGATTTTTATTTGAGGACGGAGGAATGTGTGCAAAAAATGCTTCCACGCAATATTAAGATTCACATTTACACGAGTCAAAGTTTTATTTATTTTTTTGTCTTTGAAATTTTCCTCCATACAGACAAATAAATATTTTTATATTGTTTCCACGTCCGAACACTGATTCTGCTTTATATGAAAATCTCGTGTTTTGAGCTCAACACCTCAAAACACACGATTCTGGTGAAGGTGACCTCTCGGAAATAGCCCCTCTTTGAGGAGAACAGACCAACATAACTCCTCTCTCAGAATGTGCTAAAAATGAAAACGATGGACAAAACTATTCATCCAATACATAATATGTTATTTTTTAAATTGAGATTAAAGCGGATAACTTCAGCCAATCATTTCTCAGGAGTTTGTGCGATCAGATGCAAATATTTGACACACATTTTGAGATTGTTTCCTTTTATATTTATGATGATTATATACAAATATTGCATAAAAACAATGTCTATTTTCTAGCCTACTTCGCACAGTTAAAACTGCTCAATGCAAGGCCAAGTTTGGACTCGGGGAAGAAAATAAATCTTAAAATTAATCCAGCTTCACAGTGCACTTTCGTACCTGTTGAATAGAGGTCGGAGAAGACCACAGCAGCTTTGGTGCAGTTGCAGGATTTGTTGCAGCCGCAGGTTCCTGCAGCCGTCTGCGGCGGCTGCTTGGCGCCCGGCTCGGTGGGTTTCTCCACCTCCCCGACATTTAGCAGCGCTTTGGAAACCCACAAAAAAGAGCATCGAAATATATATTTTTATTACTCTAGGGCCAGACAGTTATGATGGAAATAGCTGGCACGTTTGCCTAAAAATAGCTTCCCCTCAGTCTCCACCCCCACCCCCGCTCCTTCCCCAACATACCACATAATTTCGATCCAATTCCTCCGGATAATTTCTGGGCCGCTGCTTGGCACCAAGCCCTGGCTGGAAGAGAGAAGGGGGATAAATCAAATAAGGGATGTGCTGGCTTCAGCTTCAGTCCAAGTTTAGGGAAACACAAAAGGCGCCATGCAACTTGGAATAAAACAGCTCTTTAGATACACGAAAAATGTCTCATGTGGAGAAAAAGAAGAAAGAAAGAAGCAAAAAAGAAAAGAAAAAAAAAGAAAGCAGGATTGATGCCTATTATAAGGCCTGTCTGGTGGTTCGGTGAATGCAGGGCACTGGCTTGAGACAACGCTCAGGAATTACTGCGCCCGGTCCATCAGGAGGTGGTTTGAAGACAAAAAGCCACTCACGCGTACTCGGACTCTGACTCCCGGTATTGGCCCCCGCATTATCTCCGCCAAGAGACCAGAACCCGTGTGATGCCATTGTTGCCGGTAGTTAGGAGCTGCAGGAGGCGCGGAGACCGACAGAGCCCATCCACACGCGACGACCGGGAGCTGTTCAGAGCCGATGTGGTGCTGAATCTGACCAGACCTTTCAGACTGCTTGAAATCCAGCCGTGCATCCGACAGACGCTTTAATTCGCTGGAAAGACCCTACAAATAAACCGACCCTCGTATGTGCGTGTGTGTGTGAGCGTGGGGTGGGTAAATAAAAATAAAAGAAATCACAAAAGGCGTCCTCGCTTCCTCATTTGCAGGCGTCCACAGGTGCACGAAGCATGAAGCGCCGTGTCCAGAAAGAAATCCGCAAACACTTGACCGGCGCAGAGCAGCCACGCTCTTTACTTAATAGGGGGGAAAAATGCAATACAGCGCAAGATAGTTTGCGCAAGTTCCGGATGTAGTGAAATGTCTTTTGATGCAAAGCTGCTACATTATATAAAAATGACTCAGAGAAAAACAATAAGCAAAAAGAAAAAGAAAGAAAAGCAGGAGGTGGTGAAAATGGTGGAGGGGGGAAAAGCAGCTATGAGGCTACAGCTGCTGGTAAATATGCGGCGCACAAGCCATGCCTAATTGCAGCCAACCTAAATTTCACGTCACTAAAGCAATCCCGTCGTGATTCACTTCAGGTCATGACGAGCCGCGCTGCGTCGTGCGTCGTGACTCCATACATCCCCGACATTTTTGGCCCCCTGCGCACAGAACTTACCCTCCATACAGACACTGAACGCCAACTAATTCATCTGCCCAGCAATCGCAGACCTATTTCTTCAGACCTCTAATTGCCCGCCTCCGGTGGAGGAGACAGCGGGGCGGAGAGGGGACTCGGTTCAAATATAAAGAGTGCGCGTGGGTCCCTCCTCTCTCCGATCACTCCAGGGGCGCGTTACTCCGAAAATATTTATTACTGAGAGAGGGGCTTGGTTTACTTTCTTTACTCACAAAGTGGTTTTTTTTTCGTCTGATTTTGAGACCCCCCCCCCCCCCAAAAAAAAAAATAAATAAATAAATAAATAAAATTAAGCCCGTAATTCTGCTTTTTAACTGCGTCAAAATATCCGGATATAAGGAGGAAAACAAATGGGAATAGTTCAAAACAATATTAACTGTGTTGTGAAGCAGTGTGTGTTTGTCTGGAAAGGTGCTACAGAAATAACATTTTATTTTACTTACAATATCTAGTTACAAATCACCACGTGGAAGTCCAACACTGTCACCTTCTGTGTCTCCACGAATTAGTGTAAATGAACCCTGCAGGCATCAAAGCTACACTGAGCCTCATCTGCTGTGATTTATGAATGCACTGGTCAACAGTTATCTAATACCCAAAAAGACTCATTAACATAAACTGAACCCTTTAAAATAGGTGTATGTATATATATATATATATAAGCCCACACTCAGTGTATTATGAGATCACTCTATTGTGTCATTTCAGAATTTTTTTCTTTGTTCAAACTTGGTGTAACATTTTGTAATATTTCTTTATTTTAAATCATTTGTCTGTGAATCCTGTGTGTGGAGGAAGCTGTAACAGTTTTTCTCCCATAGTCTGCATTTTGTCAGGATTTCTTCAGCCCTACGTGTTTTTGTGCCACTGTGCACTGTGTGTAGTCAGCATGTAGATGGGGATTCACTAACAGCCCCCAAGGGGGGCTTCTCTTTCAAAAATGTCACATAAAGGTCAGAGGTTGAATCTGGCATCAATATTCAAATAAATACATAAATAAAAAACATTCTGTCCTTCTTACTTTTCCACCAAGTATTCACAAGAATCAAAGGCTGTCATTTGAGTGAATGCTATTTCAAATGTAGTGAATATTGCGCACAAAGCAACAATAACGCGGGATGGGACATAATGTGAGGAATTGATGTACTATATATACACAGGCAATGAAACACTGAATGTCTTTGCATTTTTCCTTCTACGTTATTCATTTTGCACGGTTATGACAAGCTTGCGATTTCGGCTAATTTGAGAGCAGCGAACTGAAAATAATGAAATGGGACAAGGAATTTAATATATTTTTTTGTTTAAGTGAACAAACTGAACATTTGAGCAGATAAAATAATGTACATTCTTCACAATATGAAGCTGATTAGACTTTGGAATGACCTGAAATGCAAAGTTTTAAGAGCACAACCTGCACATTTTTTGAAAGAAAATAAAGATATCGAAGAAAAAAACATTGGAAATACAGAATACCAGTAACTAGACTGTTGGTCTCATAAATAAAACCTTATTTTACAGCAAGATTAAAAGTATGACATCTTGTTATTTACATTGACTGTACTCTGTGTTCACTGTATGCATGGAAATCAATACAGTCTGTCCAGTTAAGTCCAGAGGAGTTTCATTTCCTACCCAAACTGTTGTACAATGTGTCTGAAGATCAATAAAATAAATGAAACATGTGCTGTTGTTAGCAGGACACCAGAACACACTGCCACATGGTGCGATCAGCGATCCCGACCGATCAAGTCCCGAATAGCCAAAAGTCACTTCCTGTATTCAGTAATGTTTGATCAGCCTTTGTCTCTGTGAGGTCTTCCTCAGTAGATGTCTGAAGTCGTATGGATTCTCTTCAGTCCGGCTCTCTGTGGAGGCCATTCTGGGAACAGAGCGTCTGTCGATTAAACAAAGGAGACAAATTTCAGCAAAAAAGAGATAAAAACAGAAATGTTGAACACAAGGTAGAACGTGGGGATGTAAACAAACAAACAAACAAAATTAAATGGAAAGGAGATGAAAAGATTCATGTTCAGGGTTCAAGGTTTTCATACTGGTTATCATATTTGGGCCATTTATCATGAGCTGTCCAAGGGAGCGGCCAAGCTGAAGGGAAAATAGATTAAATTCATACATGAATTTATCCTTCGAGCAAGTAGAAACTAAAATTCAAAAACCAGACTCATAAACAGAGGTGCTGGTACCTCACAAGTCCTATTATGGAGTAAGGATGTGGCCAGACTAAAACTACAAATCAAGTAGCTGATTTGTAGTCCTGATCTGAAGAATCTTTAAATAAATATCTTTTAGTGACAGGCAGCTGAATAGCGCTGAAAAATAAAGGAAAGTTGAAGTGCCAAAAGCTGCAGTTCCTCAAACAGCCACTTGAGGCAGACTGCAGTAAGTTTATGTTAAACTGAACAACTTTCTGTAAAAATAAACATGTTTACAGCCCAGTTGTTGGCTCTGCAGATAATTTACCTCTTCATAAAAACTTTATTGTGAATCAGCAATTTAAATTTAGTCAAGGCTTAAAATTATGCATTATTATGTGTGAGACTGGTTTGAGTGACAGGTGGATGCAGGCTAGGCTGCTAATCTGTCTGCTAGGCTTCACCTCAGCTAATTAAAGTCACTGAACTGGAAGCCTTGACTGTGTTTGTGGTGTTTCTGCCTTTTGTAGCCTTTATGATGAAATTATTTGACCAGCTAAGTGATACAAACTCTCCAAGTCTACGCTTGTGATGAGTTAAAGTCTGGTATTTTATTTGCATGTTACAAAGCACTAATTAGTTGATATCTGTGCACTGTGCCTATACAATCAAGCACAGCGTTAGAATTAAAGACAAGAGACAACTACATCACTATTTGTGAAGGAATTTCAGAATTTCTGTCTTATATCTGTGAGGTTCTGACTGGACGATGAATATAAGTAATTTATGCGAACTTCTGTTGAATGTGTAGATTGCAACAGATTAGCAACGAATTACAGCAATTTTCCTTATTATCATAAACACACTGCATGTAATTATCTACTTGACCTTATTCAGCAGACTGACTTCATCTTATTGCCATTTTATCACCAACTTTAAAGCAGCAAAGTCACTTTGAAGAAAACAATTGACTGAGTTTTCATAGACTTGCTGTGAAGACTTTCAAAACTACAAAGTTTACTGTACACAGTTGCAATAAAATTGTAGCATGCCATGGTCTATAACCACTATTGTCCTTACTGTAACTATAGCCTTACCAGCTAGCCAACATTAGCTGCTAGCTTAGCACTTCAGCCTCATTAAAATACGATCAGATCTATCTCTTAAATCCAAGATGGAGCCAAAATGCTTCAGAAGTGGCTTCAGTGGGTGATATCATGGTGAGAACTTCCATCTTTCATATACAGCCTGTATAGCTTTGTCTTATTATGGTTATGTAGATAATGCTTTTCCCTCTTTCTGTAAACTAAGGTCTGACTTTACAAATCATCCGAATTCACTGAGATTACATTTACTTTTAAACAGTAGCAACAGTGGTAGCATTATTATGCTGAAGTAGAAATGTAACAAATTCAGTTAGCAAACATTAATAATGTAACTTGTGACTATATTTGTGAATCAGTAAAGCTGAACTGTAATAAATTGTATGTGCAGACGGTAACAAAGTGGTCAGCTGGACAAAAATCCTGAAGGCCATTACCTATCTTTCATCTGTTTCACATAATGCGAGTCAATGGAAATGATGACGAGATGGTTGGAAAAACAATCCCAAAAATGTCATAATGGGACCTCGTGGTTGGTATTGACAAAGATTAAAATGGCATCATAAAAAGTGGAAACTGATTTCCAGCTTAAAAGTGGTTCCACCTTGTTGAAGCTTATTGATGGTGCTGATTACAACATAGCTGAAAGTCATCTGTCAGGTGCTTTGAATGGGGTTGGTTCATGTTGCAGCTGAAACCTAGCTGGAGGTCTACAGTTGTTATTATTAAAAAAGCAGAAACAAGTAATTAATGGAGTCATGCACAGTTTCACAAAAATACAGGGGCACTTTATAGGGCATGTACTTATTGCCAGAGACACTATGAAGAGGACATAAATGACACACCTGTTTTCTTTGGCAGATTTGGGATGCTCCGGTTCAGTGGCGGCCCTCTCTCGGATCTGTCGACTGGGAGCAGGCAGTCTCTGCTCTACAGACTGCCTCCTGTCCCCAAACTGCCTTCTATCCATAGATCGTCTCCTGTCCATGGACTGCTTCCTCTCTACGGACCGCCTCCGTTCCATTGACTGCCTCCTCCCTATAGATTGCTTCCTCTCAGGCATGGATGATGTGTTCCCTTTGGACATGGAGGGTTCAGAACGGCTGGTAGAGAGGGCAGGGTAGTAGTGGTCGTCCACATCCAACAGTTTCCCTGAGCTACAGCAAAAATAAGAGGTCGGGGTCAGACAGACATTAGAGTGTCATCAAACAGTCTTTAAACAGGTTCTCCGGATGCAAATAGAGCACAGGTGTGACTGAAACCAGATGCAAATGCTGTAAAAATCAATGCAACACATTTCTCACAAACACAACAACCTCAATAGTAGATTTTGATCGAAGTTAAGTGCTTTCCCTCTCGTTATGTTTTTCTTACTTTACGTTCAAATCTGATTATAAAGCCATTTGTTTAAGGTCAGATAAAACTCTTTTCAAGTTTTTATTTCAAAATTAAGAGCAGGCACAGGTTGGCTATATGGGCTTCAATACAGCTACCTCAGCAACTCTTTAAAGGCGACCATATGTGCTCATTTCATACTCAAATTTTTACTTTTGACTCGACTGAAGTTGCTCTGCATGAATCAGACTTCAAAATAATACTTGTTTTTTTTTTACTTGACTGTTGTGAAGCCCTTTGCTTCCTGTCTAAAACAAGTCAAAACATCTCCTTTAAGGCCACTCCCCTTTAGGCTAACTTTCCTTTGACTGGTTGCCCCTCATAAACAGAGGGTTTAAAGAGGGTGGAGCTATTCTGCTCACGTGCAGAGCTATTCTTTTTTCTAACTTTCTTGTCTATAAGCAGGTGTTTGAGATACTCATGATCTTCTGCTTTTTGTGATTTTTTTTTCTTTTAGAAGCCACTAAATGCTGGCATCGATATAACTATTTCTTTATTGTAGAAAAGGAGAAAAATATTTTCCTCAAGTTAATTCACCAGCTGATTTAACACCTTTAAAATTTGTCTCTGTGATAGCAGTGACTTTAAAATTAACTGAGCAGCAGAAAGAAGACAAATCTTATTGAGAAGAGGATAATTATCAAATCCTCATCATCCAGGTATCTGCTCACCAGACTGTGTAAACTGTCCATCTGCACTGTGCAGCCCTTCTCTCAGCCGTCACTTTGACCTCCATTTGAACAGAAGTGTGAAAAGGACAGTTTCAATGTGCAGATCAATATGTCTCACACATTATTAACATAAGGTAATAACCACTATCAGAATATATAGTCAGTACTGCCCAGTACACTGATCTCATTCTTACATTGTGATGTGTTTGAAGCCTGACCTGAACTTATCACTGTACTTTTGGAGGCGGGGTTGGCACACAATTATCCCACTGATGAATTACAATAAATGTGCTATTCTAAAGCTGAAATACATTTTTATCTCCTTGATTATAATTACCTCCCCTGTCCTCTAAACTATTGGCTCAATTATGTGATTGACACAGCAGGGACAAAGAAAAACCACAATGACAATGGCTAGCACAAGATTTTGATCTATTATATAAGAGCTATTAATTTTTTTTGTAAGTTTTTGTAGCACTAGATACAAATAATTCACAGAGGAATGCAGATGTTCAGTTTGTTTGTTAAGATGGCTCTGTGACAAAGACTTCAGGTTATACCTGGTCGTGTTTTAATTAGCTGAAGCACTGCCATTTCCTACAACATCCCACTGATTTTTCTTTTTTTATGCAATATACAACTCAAACATTACTAACACCACAACATAAATTGATTGAATATCTCAAGGCACTTGCCACATTGAACTAACCAGATATGGCACATTTAACACGCCCTTCTGAACCCCTTATTGACCTTGGAGTGGCAGTGCATGAGTCTTATTCAGGCATACCAGATAAAGGTATACCTGGGTTGGGGCTTGGCTTAGGCCTGCCACTATTGGTAAAGTACAGCATATAGTCTTCACTGTTGTTTTATACTGCATCATCTCAATTTTCAACTTTGATTGTTCAGTAATCTAAAGCTCTGAAATCACTCTTCATTTTTTGTACTGGCTAATGAGCCAGGTCAGAAAAAAAAGGGGGCTCGTCCGGGATCTAGATTCTTCTGGGTTGACTAAACATTAGAGTTTCTTTGATAAGGTGAGAGAAGCTTTGAGGAGTGACTGAGCAAACTTTCTTTTCTTTTTTTAAAGCTAGGTGGCTATTCTGCCATTTTACAAGGCACTCAATCCAAAATAAAGAAGTGGCTTATAAGCTGGGTCAGAACATAAACGGGGGGCTTGTCTGGGATCTTTTGAATTCTTCTGGGTAGACTAAAAATTCTTTTTTCTTTAATTTTTGGGAAGGTTGACTTTATATTTCTGCCTTTCTACACTCGATTTTACTCATATAATTTACATAGACATGAAGTACATAAATGCATTACCACTTCCTTTCAGAGATTACTTCTAATTACTGTTGTCATTACTGATTTATGTAGCCATGCATGGCTTTAGGGACAGCAACAGCCATATATCACTCCAGACTGAAAGTGAAATTGTTTTAGACATTTATTGTTTCTGGAGAATTAATTATTAATTTGATTGAATTGAAGTACCTTGATATGTACACAGAAGCATTTTTGGATGACTTCCCAGCATTGTATGCTTGATGAGCAAGATGTATGCAACTTGTGGGGCATCTAATTTCAGACCAAAATCAACATGGTGGCTTTTTTTGTAAACATTCTCTTACACTGAGAAGTAAAGCTACTGAGGTAAAAAATAGCCAATGTCTAAATCTGGCCTCATTTTAGAACACAAAAGGTTAGCTCACAGTTAGCTTATTATGAGTTGTCATCACCAAGTAGCCAAGACCGCAGGTTAGTGGGTCTGTGGTGTAGTGGTTAACACATTTGCCATTTACACAAAAGATCCCTGGTCTATTTCTGGCAGGAGATCCAACCGCAGTGTGTCATATGTTAGTGTAGTCCTGGAAAAATGGGAAGTTTGCTTCAGGAAGATGTGGTATAAAATGTAAAATGTTATCACCCCTTGGGGAAAAAAGCAGATGGAAGACTATTTCATACCAACAAGAAGCAGGCAAATCTAAATGTCCTGAATTCTAATAACTTAGATAACAACTTTTAAAAAAAAAAATAGGGTTACAGGCCTTTTTAATGCTCTAAGCCAGGGGTCCCCAATCCCAGTCCACGAGGGCCGGTGTCCCTGCAGGGTTTAGATGTGTCCTTGATCCATCACAGCTGATTTAAATGGATAAATGACCTCCTCAATATGTCTTGAAGTGCTCCAGAGGCCTGCTAATGAATTAATCGTGTGATTCAGGTGTGTTGACCCAGGGTGAGATCTAAAATCTGCAGGGACACCGGCCCTCGTGGACTGGGATTGGGGACCCCTGCTCTAAGCAAATATTGCCAGACATCAACATTTTAGTATTTAGCTTAAAGTACCAATATATCATTAGCCACAAGCATACATTAACCTATAGCTGCAGACTTTTTTGAAATGTCCCAAATAATATGACAGAATTAATTATGCACTGAATGCACAACGATTACAAACATATTTTTGAAATGCAGTGTGGTGAGAAGCCTATAAGGATTCATAAGCTTGAAATAGGCTGAATAACCAACCAACTTGTAGATTTCAGAGTGCTGATAGTGGTACTAAAATATAGATATCTGTGCTATGCAATCACACTTTCCCTCCCCATTTCTCATGTGTGTCTTCACTCTCATTTACTATCATCACATCAGTATACTCTCCAGCTTTCTATCCCTACCACCCACGTTTTCCCATTTCCCAAGCCCAATTGCTGTCAGCTTCAGCCAGAGACGCTATTGTTCCTGCTGACCTTCTCATCCTTAATGATGCATGTAAACTGCTCCTGTCCATCGCTGGCTTTATTTATTTGCTAACAAATTATTACCCTTGATGTTTAGCACTGTGTTGTATTGTGTGTGTCCACATCAAGGTGGCTCAGTGTGTGTGTGCATGTCTGTGTCTCCTCAGACTGCTGTGATAAAGTACCCAGGCCCCTGCTTGTTCAGCCAGCCCTATCGGTCTATCTTCAACCCCTCACTCTGTGCGGGATGCTCACCTTGTGGCCTGTACGGCACATACATATGCATGACTGCACACATCCACAGATACTTTCTGGTTTCATTTTCTTTTCTTTAACAAAAATGCTGAAAACATATACCAGTATATTCGAAACATGTCACATAATTCAGAAACTCACAGAACAACTCCTATAAATGATACCAAACCACCAATTTGGGATTCCTTATGTTAAATTTCTCCAAGAATATGATATTCAGCCAATGTAAAGAGGTAAAAGATGAGGCAGTTAAATTAACTGTGGATGTGTGTATCGCTGTGGATCATTAAGTTTGGACCCAGGCACTGTCCCTATGTCGGCACCAGGCTGTAGTTGGTCCAGGAGTAGCAAGCAAGGAGGCAGCATGCCAACCTCATAAAACAGTAGCTAATAGGTTATTAAAATAAGAGTGGGACACTTACCCCTCTTTCCTGGGTTTCCGTTTATCATCTTGGACAGACCGCTGAGTGAAGAGAGATGGAGAACTGATTATTAAATGTCAAACAGCCAATAGTAATATCTGGATAGATTTACCCACAAACACTCTATATTCATGGTTTCTAGATGACATATCTTGTTGTATAAGATGGTGACATATCATCTTATAGGAGAGCATTACCACTAATCACAATCAACTAATCTAGAGAAAAACACAACGATTTGGCAATAATGCGTTAAACTGAAGCATGATGGTCACTGATGTCTATGAGAGGCATTTCAGTCACTCAGTGAGAAATGTCAGAAAAAATACCCTCATTAGCCACTTTGTTAGCCAAACTGCACATTAATGCGAGTATCTAATCAGCCAATTTTATTGCACCATATAGACACAACCTGCTGAAGTCCATACTGATCATCGGAATGGGGAAGAAAGTAATTTAAGTGACTTTGAATGTGGCATGGTTCTCTATCATATCGAGACTATCTCTCCACTAGATAGTCCCTCACTCAGAGAACCAAGGTTACGATGTAACCGTATGTTATTGGAGCCAGACATACTGGTCTGAGTATTTCAGAAACTGCTGATCTGCTGGGATTTTCCCACACAACTATCTCCAGGTTTTCCAGAGAATGGTCAAAAAAGAGAGAAACTATCGAGTTTGAGGCAATTCTATGAGTCAGTGCTTTGTTGATGTCAAAGGTCAGGGGAAAAAGCCCAGAGTGCTTCAAGTTTATAAGCAGTCAACAGTAACTCAAATAACCATTTGCTGCAATCAAGGTATGCAGAAGAGCATCTCTTAAAGCACAACATGTTGAAACTTGAAGAACATGGGCTACAGCAGCAGAAAAAACAAACATTTTCTGGTCTAATGATTTCTGATGCATTATTCAGATGGTAGGGTCAGATCTGGGTGTAAACAACATGAAAGCATGGCTCCATCCATGGTATAATGGTGTCACTGTACATTTTCTTTGCACACTTTGGGCCTTGTAGTACCAACTAAGCCTCATTTAAACTCAATAGTTAGCTTTGCTATGAAGAATTTAGGTTATTCTGAAGGTAAAAGAGGGTCCAACCTCATAGTAGCTAATAAAGGGTCCAGTGAGTGGATTTTTTTTTCCCCTTAGTCATAGGTTTTCTGTCACATGTCTCTTTTTAATGGGATGCACCACCATTTTAGCGGCTGTTCTCTCATATTTTCAACAATGCAAAATGAAACATTATTTAAATATTAATTCCACTAAAGTTTAACAGAATTCTTCTGTTTTAAAACTACTTGAGCAAATGTGAAAGCACAGTCATCGATTTAGTAAAAGTCTGCTGCTTTGAGTGTTGAATGCCTAAATGTCTAGATCGTCAGTCTAATTATCAATTAGATGGACTGTATCTGCAGTATTTACTACACTGCAGAACAAACAGAACAGTAAACAACAATCAGGTGCTATTGTGCACCAAAATGATGAAAGATTTCTAACAATAAACACTGAATAAAAAGGGACTACTTTTAGTACAAAAGGGAAACTTCTGAAGAAAATCACTCCATTGACAAAAATACTTTTCCAGACAGCTTCATAATAGTCTGATATTTCTCACCTTGGCAACATACGGTGTGTGGTAAAGAGCTCTACTACAGGGTAAAATTTTACAATCAATAGTGCATTATTAAAGCTAGATGCTGGGAAGGCGGTTACAGGTGCAGCTGACGGCAAAGCTTTTTTGTAGAAAATATCTGAAATCGTTCGTCGCCTTTTCTTAGACTTACATGAATCAGGTTGTAATAGGTGGAGTCCTCTGGTGTATTCAGGGTCTTTGGCTGCTGGTTCCTGCGGGGGGTTCTCGACAATCTTTTGTCAGCTGAAAAGTAACACAGACAGTTTAATGCACCCGGCACTGGTTTTGCTGACGATAATAGGGCAAATGAGGCTGACAAAAATGCACAACTTTACTTCCTGATAAACTCTCAAAATATCTTCAACACATGATCAGTTTGCATTTTTTTAAGTGTCAGTTTGTTTTCATGGCATGCCCACCACTGCTGCAGCCTCTTATTTCACAAAAGTACTCTTAGCTGAAGTATTTTGGGGCATTTCCTTCCCTTCTTAAAGAGCAAACATGGCAGATGAGATGGGGGATGGTGAGACAGAGACGACTGCCCAGAAATTGCTGCCTTCAAATCAGTTTGTATTTCCATCTTTTTACTTCCTACTTTTCACAGAATACGTTTCTGCAGCCTTTAATAACAAAGAGTGCTGCTGTAAAATGCAGATTTCTGGAAATATATAAGGATTTATGTTAGGATTATGGTCAATTGGAGAGGAGGGAAGTATTTCTACTCTGTGATGGATTTCTACATCTGGAGGTTAGCCTCAGCAACTCATAATATTTTTCTCCTTCCAAGATGCCAAATAAATTACAGTACAAACTGAACATATAACATGCACATAATGATGTGTATTTGCATTATTTTATATATTTTTTTTAACTTTTGACAGATGACTTTAGAGAGAAGTCGTGAAATGAAAGATGACTAGACTCAAAGCAAGAACCACCAGTGCTGTCCAGATTAATGATGCAGGTATAAACATTTGATGTTATATATTTCAGTTATATCTTACTCAAGATTATTTTGTCATTTTTATGAGGCTCAAGAATATTTTTTAGTGTATATTTTCTAAGGCACTTGTGGAAGTGCAGTGTTTGATAACTTCGTAATGATCCATGTTTAATTCCGAGTACGGTATTTGAACATGTAGTGATTGGGTGGGCAGCTTTCATGCCTGACATCTCCCACCTTGCAGCGGCTGTACTGCAATCTATCATGTTTGTCATACATGATGTACTGTATCAACAACCCTCATCTATGTTATTGCAATTATAAATATATTACAGTGACCTTTGTTTGATGCTCATTATTAATCGCTGTTCACATACGGGAAAAAAACAATCCATCACGTACAGAAGCTCTCAGGTGAAGAAGGTAAAAAGTTTGTAACATTATTGAACAACTCCATCCAAAGGTCATTCTGAATTGCAAACAACTAAAGCCAATTTTACGCACCTACTTATTACTTCTTGCCATAATTGTTGGAAATGCTAACTCACAAAACATGATTAACATCTGATGACCTTTCCTGAAGAACAATGTGACTGGGATTCCTCTGCTCTCTCTCTCTCTGTGTGTGTGTGTGTGTGTGTGTATTGCAAATGATTTTGATTTATTATGTCAGTGAAATTCATGAGGACAGATTAGCGCCGTCAATGGAGAAATGACTTTGTGAAGCTAAAAAGGATAATTTCATAGGAGTTGCACTAGCCCCTGGAAATAACACTGATAATTCATTCTGCTTTACCTCAGGCAATGCACTGTGCTGGAGAAGAGTCTGTAAAGGGCAAACATGCCTGGATTAAAGGAAGACTGTTATCTGTGTAGCTCACTCTGTGATACCACTCTTTTGTCTGCAGATCTGTACACTGCCGCAAGTTAGCTTAGCCTAGCATAAAGACTGGAAACAAAAACATCTATTCAGGCTCTTTCTGAAAGAAAATAAACTGAGTAAGACTCATTAAATGCTCTCTAGTTAACACACTCTCACTGGCCATTGTATTAGGTACTTCTTTTGAGCTGCTTACTTATGTAAATAGCAGAAGTGGGATGTGTAGCCAACAAATCAGCAACTGTGTAATGCCAATGTGGACCAAAATATCTGAGAAATGTATTCTGCACCTTGATGAATTTATGTCACAAAGAAGAAAAAATACTTGGAAAGACCAATGAGGATATAAACCAGTGCTATTGAGTAGTACCAGGTTATCAACTGAGTTAGCTAGTTTTCTCTTTGTGGTAGGGCTTTAAGACTAGCTAAGCTTTATGTTCCATTATGGATTATTATTTTTTACTATATCTTTTTATATTAAATATAGCATGGTTAAGGATCAAAATGTATTATGTTCAGGACAGAAACACCATAAAATAATGTAAACACTTGGTTAAAGGGATTTAGTTAGTGACAAACTGAAGGAAAAAAATAAAACACTCTTCTGCAAAATTAAAAAACTATTACAAATCAAAGAAATGCAAGTTCATTCAGTACATTCAAAGCATACAGTCTGAAACTCAAAGGCTTTACGTTATTCATTTGTCTGTGGGCAGTATCCTTTTGTGGCTGGCTTTTGGTTTTGTCTTCTCCCTTTAGATTACTACTTTCATATTACTCTTTAGGGTACTAGTCAAACAATGAATATGTATTCATAATACAAAATTAATTAAAATGTGGGCTTTTCTGGTGACAGGTGAAAGTTAAATGCTACAGTCTTACTGAAGGTACCCTGGTGTACTGTTACAACTTCCAAAACAAAAGTAATTATCCAAAATGTTGACTACTAAAAAAGTTAAAACTGAATTTACAAACAGAGCATTACAAGGCTATCACACAAGATTAAAAAGGTACTGCAAATGCAATGCCCTTGTAATAAAACTCAAAAAGACTCTAAAGCTTGATAAAAAGCAAAATAATTGGGATGGTGACCAAATATGATCCTTCATTACATAAATATTAGATTGTTTACTTGAGACACCTGAATGTACAATGACAGCTGTCATCTTTATTTTTGCAAAGTGAACTTTTCAAATTGCTGCCTCTCTTCATTGACCACCCCAAAAGCAATTACAGATATCACCCATGCAAATCAAATGTTATCTTTGATGACACATGAAGAAGAGAAATGCTTCCTGTTTTGGCACTTGACCTTCTCAGGTTTCCTAATCTAATAGAGCTGCAGGACACAGAAAGAAGATACTGTCCATCAGTAACATGGTCATCTACCAGAAGTCAGCAATAAAATCGCAATCTCCTTGTTTTTTTGTTTTGTTTTTTATCGATCAAAATTAAAGAACAGGGAGAAAATAGCTGGAATTTATTATCCTTGAAAATGAGCACCCACTCCTGGCCCAAATTGTTGTTTTCAGTCAGTTTGAATAGAACTAATAGCTTAGTCGCATTTGACATCTTTTGGTCAATGGTTCTGAGCGCAGTTGGGCACCATATCCATTATCTTCAGTTCAGCAAACTGAAAAAGACTACCAAAAGCTGAGAAGACAGTGAGAATGGACAGACTGTCTTTCTTAATTATCTGAAGGTCCAGTGCATCAAAAGCTGAACCAGAACTTCAAATTAACTTTGGGTCAATCCATGACAGCATTATGAATTGTTTTTATTGCTTTATAATCTGTTTTTCACCAAGCCAACCTCACTTATCTTACTTGAGTGGCGACGCTGGGGAGTGAAGCCACCATTGATTGCGTTTCCTCTCACAAACAACATGCCATTGTTCTCGGGGTTTGATTGATGGGCCTGGATGATCTCATTCAGCTTCTGTTGCAGAGTCAGAAAGTCCTCAGATGTCTTTGCAATCTGTTGGAGAGATTAGAAGGAAAAAGAATATAAGACTGGAAAGAAAATGACAAGATAGTGAGTTTTCAATAAAATCTGTTTGAGGCTATAACCTGTCTGGAGAAGCTCTCCAGCCTTCTTGTCTCTTTCTGTGCAGCTTCCTTGTTGGCCTTCAGGTTCTTCCTGTCCTTGTACCCTCTGAAGTTACTCTGGATCTTCACTGCGGCGTGTTCTTCCTCCAGTCTTTGTTTTTCAACATCTGTCTCATCTTTACGTTCAATTACCACATCAGTGATGTCCACAGCCTCCTCCTGTTCTGCATCAGTGGGAGTCGCAGATTCCTCCTTAGCTTTCAATTGCGCTTCCCTCTCAGCTTTCATTTTCTTTCGGTCCCGGTGGCCTCTGAAGTTACTCTGGATGACAGTAGCTGCTTTCTCTTCATCTAGCCCTTCTCGGTTCTCACTAGAAGTGTTCTCCTGGGATTCCTCTGTCTCTTCCTCCTTTGGAGGCTCTGGTGGAACATCTTTCTCCTTCTGCCTTTTCTTGGGGAGCTTTCCCTCCTCTTCAAGTCGTTTGCGCTCCATGTGGCCTCTGAAATTGCTCTGAAGCACTACAGCCGCTTTGGTCTCATCTGCATTTTCAGCTGTTGTCGAGTCTTCTTTTTCTGCCTCGTCACTACCTGGTTCCTTTTCCAGCACTTCGTCCCCTGCAGGACTTTTTGCTTTCTGTTTCTTAGCTGGGATTTTGCCTTCTTCCTCTAATTTCTTCCGCTCTTTGTAGCCCCTGAAGTTACTCTGGAGAACAGTGGCCGCCTTGGTTTCCTCTTCTAAATCAGCAGCTTCCTCACCTGCAGTTTTTTTCTGTCCACCATCCTCCTGCTCTTCTTTTTTAGGCTCAGCATCCTGAATCACTGCTTCCTCTGCCACTTCTGTGTGCTCATCTTCTGGCACCTGAGTATTATCACTGTCATCATTCTCCTCTGCTTCATAAGTACTTTCTTCATCTTCCTCATTCTCCTCTTGTTTATCAGCTGACTTTTCACCTTCTCCTTCTTTGATAGCCAACTCTTGGACATCTTTTTCCTGTCCCTCTTCCGCTGTTGCATTTGGCAATTCCAGCTCTGCTCCAGCCATCGTCTTTTTTCTCTCCTTAAACTTTTTTCTCTCTTTGTAGCCCCTATAGTTGCTTTGAAGAACCACTGCAGCTTTAGTTTCCTCCTCCTCGTTCTTTGCATCATTTTCTGGTTTTGCTATCTGTTCCTCATTTTCTTTCGAAGCAGTCTCTGCTTTCTCTTTCTCTCTGGCTTCCCTGGAAGCAAAATAGACACATTTATGTTAAAAAAAAGAAAAGAAAAAAAAGACATTTCACTGCTGCTTCGTGCATAGCTTCCATCTCTCTTACAGCTTTCTTTTAAAGCTCTTCCTTTCTTTATGCCCTCTGTAGCGAGCCTGAATCTTGGTTGCCGCTTTATTCTTCTCATCTACCATCTCTTTGTACCTCTTTTTTGCGAGATAGCCTCGGCAAACTGAAGAAGAAAATGGAACAAGGGTAAACCAATATAATACGCACCACATATAGATAATGTAACTAATTTAATATCTGACTCCTACCAGCCTGAAACTGGATGATGAAGGCCTCAAACTTTGCTTTGCTTTTCTCATCAGCTACCCTCTTCCGAGCTTGATGGCCTCTGTATGCTGCAGCACAAAAAAAAAAAAATTCTGTGACTCCTCAATAACTTGTTGACATTCTGGTACACAACCAGCGTGCACAGTTTACTAACCTGACTGCAGCACCAGGGCACTTTGTTCTCGCTCTTTTAATATCCGCCGGTACCGCTTGGCTCCAAGCCAGCCTCGAACACAAGCCTGGACCAGGATGATTCGCTGTGTTGTCTGCTGTACCATCAGATTCAGATGTTCAACGTGGTAATACTTGAGAAACACCTAAGCCCAGAGAGATAAAAACATCTGTTAGTCATTCAAATATAAACTTAACACTGTGAGTTCAGCCTCAAATGCAGAATCACGCAAGCACTGTTGGATTCCCTTTTCAGGCACGACAGTGCAGAAGTTATTGTTGTTTCACAGCAGGAGATTTCTGGGTTCAACAATTTAAGGTACCTTTTTATGTGGCGTGTGCATGTGCCCGTCAGTGCTATATGAATGCATATGAGTCTCATAGTGTAAAGTGTTTTAAGTTGTTATCAAGATTAGAAAAGTACTAAATAAATGCTAATCCATAAAGCAGCAGAAAATAAAGCATTGGAAAGAAAGCAGTCTTCACTAAACTGGCTTCAGTTTGCAGTAATATTTACCCTAACCCTAGGTAATCAGAATATGTAAAAATACTGGCAGCTGTCAGTGCTACCCCTTAGCCTCCTAGTTAATGCACCTAAGGTATAAATTTGAAAATCTGACCTCTGACCTTGAGATCACGTCATCAGGATTCAAACTCCAAGATTTTCAGGAGCTGTACATACTGGATGAAAACCTGACCTTTGACCATAACCTTGAGAAAGAGGTCACTGAGATTCAAAATTGTCCAACGTTTTTAGTGGATACATCTATGGTATAAATTTCAAAATCTTATGTTGCTTTGTTCTCGAGCTATTTCATACAGAAACTTGAGGGTCCATGCCACCCAACCACCTGACCGCTTGGCAGGGTGACGACCACACCCCATCAGCCTTTTACAGTTGTGGGATAATCACTGTTGTTCACTCAAATCTATGAAATTTGATGATGATGATGATCTTTGAAATGCTCTTTGGTTATAGATTTATAACAAAAAAAAAATCCGAAGCGCATTCTTTTATTTTCATGCCTTGTTTAACCTAAACGCTTTGGGTGTACAAGCCTTCATCTGGAGTCCTTTATTAACTTAATTTGAATCTATTCATGGCCGTAACGTGTGAAAAAAAGCTTTATCTAGTACTGAAGTTTTAAATTGGCCTGTGGCAAAGGAGACTCAAAAAATCAGCACAACTCTGAACTCAATGTGCTACATTTAGATGTTTGTTCCACATGTTTGAGATTCCTGCTGGATCATGAAGGGATGCAACAATAAAAAGGTGGCAAATTTCTTTTAATTTCTTGCCTCAACTTAACCAAACAGTGAGAAACAACAGTAAACACCAAATTAAATCTCTCCTTACCTTTGTCTTTCCCATAGCCCAGTTTTCCAGCTTGGCCTTTTCCAGTATTGCAGCACATGTTTCTGGAGTCGCAGCGGGCTCCTCGTTAGCATGGTAAGCCAATAAGTAGTACCTGCAGCAATCAATGTAATTATCTGGACACTAATATCAAGGGTCTACATGCTGATTTTGTAATCACTTCATAAGCTCTGCTTTTTACCACTGACCTCTTAATGAAGTTAGCAAACAGGATGCGGTGAGAGTAACCCTGGCGTCTGATCTTGGCAGTCTCCAGAACACCAGTGTATCGAAGCTGGACCAGAACCTTTTCACGGTCAAACTTGTTGGCATGGCGATCGTTGTTGGGCTTGATGCAGCGCACAAAGTGAGGCTGACCTGCCACCATCTTGGACAGAAGGTCCATCAAAGAGTACTAGAAGGAGCAGAAGAAGAAGATTAGGGGTAGTTGTGGTAAAGATATGGTAGTTATAATGTCTCTGGGGAGAGACAAGGTACTCAAGGAACACCAGCTAGAAATTTATGGTACAGTTCTATAATGGTAGATGGTGGTTATCCAGCCCCTGGCCCTAAAAGAGTATCTAAATATCTGAGTTTGTATGTATAATTTCTATGTTTGTATTTATAATTCTGACCCTGTGTAGAAAATCCAAAATAAATGCATAGATCTTTAAGGACTTTTTAAAAGTCCTTAAAGATCTATGCTGTACAATCATTCCACCCTGGAAACAAAACACTTAAAAGAAATTATTAAAAGCTCAAAATTACTATGACATCATGCTCATGATGAGTGTATGTGACTACTCAGTACAACTGTATTTGTTTGTTAATTTGTGGCTCTCTCTAAAAACCTCCCAAATAACTGATCCAAGCAAATAAAATAAAATAAGTAAAAAACATGTTCAAATCTTACTCTGAAGTAGGAGGCCACTGTCTGTGTTCTCATGTTGGTGGTTTCTCTAGGGTGGTAAGGCGTGTCTCCAGATTCACCTGGCTATAAAAAACAAAAAAACATAAAACATATCAAAAAGGCCAATAATACCAGCTATATGATATAATACTACTCTCTATAATTTCTGCTTGTACAGTATGGATATCCGACTAAATTATAAGATATGTATGCGGTTTATCTTTTTTCTCCTGTGCAAATTTTACTCCAAACATTTGATTGTGCTTTTGAAAAACCACCAATCACCGTTTGCATTTGCTTACATCAAGCAAGAATTTTTTTGCAGGCTTTAATTCCAGAGAACGCTGCAAAAGAGATGCATAAAGTGGATAAACAAGTAGTGCCAAATCAAGAATATGGTCTACTTATATACAACAGTGTTACACTCAAATCAGTCACATGTCAATGACTCTATGCTTAAAAACTGCTTAGAAAAAACAAAACAAACAACCCCCCCAAAAAACAGACAGCTACATAAAAATAAAAAAATTAACCACTTAATTGTCCTTTATCACATATTTGGTAACATTTTAATAAGCTCTACATCTAATTCTCAGCACAAACACAACAGGGAGAAGACCACCTTTATAGCACGCCATCAGCCTAATGCTGTTTTTTAGCATTTAAATCGCTCATCATGTCTTCTCAAGAGCAAAACCTTTGATGAGCTTTTTTCCTAAAATATGCAGATGAATGGAAATAAATTCAAGAACTAATCAAACAGTTCTTGTAAATGTAGCTGCTGTCGATTGGTTTTAGGTGAGCAAATGGCTTTGAGGCTTACATTTAGCAATGGTTTACTGCTGCAATCTAAACTAATTCACACCGGCACGTAAAGCCACGCAATTGAGTTGCCAGGAGGAGTTTTATTTGGATACTGGCACCTGAAAGAGTCAGGCTGATTACGGAATGCTTGGAGTGCAAAATTTAAAGTTTTAACACTTTTTTAAAAGTGTTTTTTTTTTTAAATGGATTGACTATGTAAGCCATTTTTCTGAAATTGCTTAGCAGAATTAGGCATGGTGCTATAAACACAAATCCACCACAGTGATGGATATGAACAAGTCTAGTATTAGCACGGCATAAGAGATACATCAGAAGGAAGCAAGGGATGTTTTTAGGTGCATTTAGCATTTTGCAAAGCAAGGCTGCAAATACACATAATGACCTGCACAGAGACTTAATGCAGGAAAAATACCTTTAAGTAGACCTTTTATGCTCATTTCCAGCTCTATATTTTTACGCTTGGAGGCCATTAAAATAGCTTTGAGTGATTCCCGTCAAATCACTCTCTGCTTCAGCTCTTTTCCCTCTTCCTTTAAGCCAACTATCATCTGATTGGCTGCCTCTCACAAACACATTATTTCAACAGCAGGTAGGCGGGGCCTCTGCTCTGTGCCTGAGATAACCACATTAGGGATACTTGCTCTCCTTGGCACCATAGCAAGCTTTTGGCTCATTAGGGGCTCATGCTGAGCTAATATTTTAGAACTTTTGTCACGTTAAACATGAGGAGCTATGGAAAGTTGTATATGGTGACATATATAATATCATCAGATCTTTGTTTTAAAACTGACTACTGTGCATTTTTCATCTTTTAAAAACTCCAAACACGTTGATTAGCTTTCAGTTCTGGTTTTAGTTAATGAAATTACTATTTTGTTAACAAAACACAAATGAAATCACTTGTAAATCTCAAAAATGGTTCCACTGATAACTCCAAGGAGAGAGCCATCTCTGATCTGATGGAAATCTGACTGGACAGAGGTACCAAGATGAAGTGCTTCAACCTGTGCTTGTGAAATGTTTGTGGCAGCACCCCACCCTCCAGCTGTTTCAGCAGCACAATTCCAGAGTAGCAGTCCTTTCTGGATCAGACACATATCCAGATACTTCTTTGGCCAGCATTTAATCAAGATATGTCCCTGTTGAACATGCCAGCAACACACTAGGTCAACATGTTCATCAGTAGCAGCCACAACCAGGGACCACTGCACAGCTAATTCCTCAACAACAGATCCAGACACTTGGATTAGAGGTGTTTGCACGTCCAGAGAAGGCCATTCTGCAGGTTAAAAGTCTTGTGTGTGTGTGTGTATATATATATATATATATATATATATATGATAGATATGTTACTTGTGTTTCTTTTTTTGACAGGTATATAAAATAGAGAATAAGGAAATGCATAATAGGTCGCTTTTCACTTTGTTGAACTAAGTAACTTTAACTGTAACTATCTCAAACCAAGCTACAGGCCATTATATCGGGATCCAATTGGTTATTATAAGGATATCTAGAGTGAGGAAAGGGTAGCCTATAGTTATACAAAAATCTTTATTACCTCGCTAAAAGAAAAAGAACTGTATAAACCTAGCACTCCCATCTTTTGAAACAGAAATGCAGCGAAAGGGAAAAAGAAAAACGAAAGAAAGGTGAAAAAATAAATAAAATAAGCAGTAATTACAGTTGGGTAAAAACAGAGAGAGAATAAATGAAAAACACAGTAGACACACAAGTATCTGAACTGTAATTCAGCAGCAGGTCTCGACTGGAGTAGTGAGAGTAATAAGGAGAAAATAAATTGAACAACTTTTCAGAGGAAGTTCTTTATGTGGGAGATAATACAGTGATAATGCAGACAGTGCTGTAAGTACCTTGGCGAGGGTGACGGTGCGTGTCGGGGTCCGTGGGCTCCGTATTGTGTTTATGCCTTTACCCTTGGTGTGGGCAAGGTTGCCTGTGAAATGAATAGTGGATTAGAGAGTGAGTCAGTGAACAAACTGCCCTCAACAGAGAAAAGAGACTTAGTCACACATCCAGAAACCATCTGAAGAAACAGAGCAGTGCACATTATTTTAATCAGGTGGGATAATTGCTGAGGTTACTTTTAGTCTAAACAGTCGGCTCCTGTCATGCTGAGAGTTACTGCTGATCAGGTCAGTGAACGTGACATCAGGTTATGAAGCACCACTGCTAAAAACAGCCCCTTTAAAAATGCTTTTAAAAAGCAATAAGCAGATTATTAGTTTTGTGATTAGATTTTGACATTGCTGACAAAGAATACATGCTGGTAAAGAATACTGCTTATTACAAAACACGTCTGCCAGACAAGAGGACGAAGCTAAACAGGCTAAGAATGGCCTGTCATTTTATTTTAAGTACTTCTGCACTGTTTTCAAATAATTGAAGCAAAAGTTAGAGCTTTTCACCTTCTACCTTTCTTTCTTAACTTGATTTTAACTTCATTCACAAAGAGCTGTTGTGTCTACTTCACCTGTTCTGGTGAGGGGGTGAGTGACAAGTTTGCGAATGAGCTCATTCTCCGACGACCGCAGCAGCAGGATAATGTCAGCTGGAAGGGTTTCTCTGTTCTTGGCCAAGAAGCCCGTGGCATTGTAAATCACCTTAAGGTTTGGTAGAGAGGTATAAAGAAAGATATGAATAGCAAATGCCAAACAGCTTCAGTTTATGATTAGAATTAAATGTTATATTACCTTTCCAGCATAGTGGTGAATCCCAAAGCCCAGGTCAACCCTCATTGGCCTCCAGAAGCTTTTTGTCTTGAGATTACCTTCAAATTTCTCTAAAATATCAGACTGCATGAGTTAATTATCCAAACACCCAAGGCCGAAGGTCCCTACACACCCTAGATTCAAGTTACAATATCTATTATAAAGCATGGGGTAGGGATTAATAAGTACGTTATACTTCTTCCTACTCCATTTCAGACTTAATAATTGTAATTTCATGTCATTTAGACTCTATTTTATTTTATTTATTTTCTTTTTTTTGTTTTGTCTGAGCACATACGTGTGTATTTACATATATATTCATATTTGTACATGTAAATGCAAGTATGTGTACTTGTATATATCGTTTTTTTCTGTATATGTCTGAAATAAAGATACAATACAATAAATCTATAGTATAGTATATGTAGGTCACAGCAGAAGTCAGGCTTGTGAGAGGGTCAAGCTGTTGTTCCAAGCTATATTTGATTGTGAAACCGTCACAGCAGCCAACTTTAAACACTTGTTATCTTGCTCTGGGACAAAGCAAAATATCAGAGTGTATAGTTGGAGAAAAGTTAAATTAACACCTCATATGTAATCAGCCCCTGCACTAACAGGAAGTTGTGGTTACCAAGGTTACCAAACTCAAAACATGATAACATAAATAATAAAGCAAATAAAACAAACATTTCTCTATTGAAATCTGAGCAGCTCACCTACGAGTGTCTGGTCAGTGGCCTGCGGGAAGCGGCTCTCTTCATCCAGAAGTGACAGCATCCCCATGGGCTTCTGCAAGAACAGGTCCAGGAGTGGCCGGTTGTCCTCGTACTCGATCATCCGAGCATCAACTTCTTCATTCAGGTACTCATCCTGCACAGGAGTGGAAATAAGCTCTCGTGATGTAATGTCTTTAATGGCCTCCTTTCATGGGTCAAAACACCTTCCAACAGCTCGATGAAAGCCTGAATTTCTTAAGTTTTCAATCGATTTCCATGTTACCAAATAAAAAGGTCCAAATAAGATGTCAAATCAGCTTCTTTGTGTGTTTGGGATTCCTTTAGCTAACCCTAATATATGATAACATGTTAGAATGAATTATGAACAAGTGAATAACCTTTCATTGAATGCTGATCTCTCCAGTTGGCTCTAAATATCAAACTAATTCCAAGGTTAATCTCCTAATCCTAGCAAGACACTGTAGCTTGTCTATCTGGTCTCTGGTTAATGACACATATTCACTGTTACAGGACAGCCTTTAGGACTGGGTTACTATACATGGTCAATAGTCATTACTCCTTGATCTCCTTGATACTAAGATGCTATTAATGCTGCTGCCTTAATAATAAAGCGGTATTTCTGCATGAGTGAAATCTTGTCTTACAATACCAAATGCACTTTAAGATCCATTAAACAGCAGTACAGTTTTATACCCTCGGTTTTATTTCTTTAGTGTCACGCTTTAGCGTTCATAAAGGCTTGACCTTTTAAAATAAAAGTGTCTAGGAATTTACCTACATAAATCGTCCCAAAGCAGCTGTTTATGGACAGGATGATATTAAATCAACGATGCTGATTTGTTGTCTTTTATCTCCTCTTAACTCGGCTCTGATAAATCTGATCTGCAGGGCAAAGTGAGCAAACCTGATCACATCAGGCTGACTCAGAGCTGCTACTATGACTCAGCAACATCACCAGGGACTTCTACTCCACGGAGAACAGGTCAAAATGGGAACAAACAATATCAAATCAATCTGCTTATTCGAGCATGAAGTGCCACTGTGAAGCAAATGAAGTACAGCAGAAAAAAAATCAGCGTGGATGCAGATAGATTGGGACAATATGCAACCACATGCGTAAACAAACATGAAAACATGAGGGCAGCGGAGTAAATGCACTGCTGAAAAAAAACTTACCATACAGCAATCCTTTAATTCTGCCTTATTTATGTAGAACTATTAATCTCACAGCACCGTACATTTCCCTTATGCTCTGGATATACATATGATGGCTGCATAGGACAATATATTTCTGGGCCTGGTTCCAACAATACCCAAGAGTGAATTTAAGTCCAGCACTAAGTGTCTTCAACTCCTAATTGACCCTCGTTTGGAATGATTTATAACACCTCCCAATGGGTGACTCCAAATCATTTAACATTGGCAAACCATTCTCTGACCCCCCCGAAGGCAAAACCCTCTCACGAGACTGCACGAGGGGAGAACAGAGAACCTCATTCTGCCGTGAATAAAGACGGCAGCATATTTTACCCTTGCCATCTCTTTTAAAGTGCAGACTGACAAACGATGACATGTTATCTCAATTTAGATGGAAATGAGTTAGAACCAAGGTGAAAACTGCACACAGAGAGCTGTTCAGGAGGGATTCACGTTCTGAGAAAGTGTTATTTGAATTCAGTGACAGGCTGGGGGGCATGCTGGTGTGAGGTTCGTGGGCTGAACTTTACCTGTTCCCACGCAAAGATGTGCTGGTTGAAGTAAAACTGGATCTGCTCGTTGGCAATGTTGATGCAGAGCTGCTCGAAAGAGTTCTTCTTGAAGTTTTCAAAACCAAATATGTCCAAGATGCCGATGTTAAGGCCCTTGTCGTCCTCTCTGGAGAAGACGAGGATAAAACGTTAAATCTTTAAATGCATTTATAGAATAGCTAACCGTATGGTGCTAGGGATGGCTATGTTGTTCTGGTAGCCTGCCACTTAAATGGTAAGTGGACTGGTTCTTATTTTGCACTTCTCTACTCTAGCTGAGCACTCACAGACTTTTCTTATTTTTAAGTTATGATTCTTACTTGTGTAAAAAGCAAAAAGTCTTGGATATTTAGTTGGAAGCTTATCTGCCACTGATTTTTTTCCCATCCATACAGCAAGTCAAAATTTCAGATTATTTTTTATCAAATTTTTAATTTACTCATTCAGACCTTTGAGAAAATAATTCAAAATGGAGAAAATAATGTAAAAAGTAAAACTTAAAGCCTTAAAATATTTTATTGAGTTTTTTTTTTCAATGTACCAACATGCATCTGTCATAAAGGTGTAAATTAGCTAGAAATAGCAAAAGAGAATTTTGTAGCAGGCTGCAGAAATGTTTATTTCTGCTTGAAAACTGGGCATGGAGTGTATAACTCACTTCTAGAATGAGCCTTTAGTGGCCATTAGCGAAAGTGCAATTTTTAGCACTTCAGCTGAGAGGACGTTAGTAGACAGACATCATTTAAACGTTAGAAAGAATTTATAGTCTTTTTATGTTTAAAACTGTTAAACTGTTGGTTTTAACATCGCTCACTATACTCGATGCAATATGTACGCAAGTAGATTTTAAAGTATATTCTGCAGTTTTAAAGACTTGGCAGTGAATCTAGTTGTGTATCTATTTTAATCCAAAAGCAGGAACTTTGTCAGATGACCTCATTCGTGACAACCAAACACACCGTCACACTCTCTGCCCCCCCCATCTTACCCTTGGCTGTCAGGCCGCAGTAGCGCGTTGATTCGGTTGACAATCCAGCTGAAGAGGCGGCTGTAGAGAGCTTTACCCATGGCGTCCCTCACCTCCACCGCTTTTTCCACTGTGTTGGGTCTGACGATCGTCTCTCCGCGAGCCACAACACAGTGGGAGGTCAGGGCTTCCTGCAGCTCGTCTGAGCGGATACGAAGCAGAGATGCCACTGAGGTGACATGAGATAAGGAAGGGGGTAAAAGTTAGCATTTATAGTGTGGAGTTTACTGAAAGCAGCACATCTTATGCAATATGTAGCCTCATTCTGACTGAGCAGGAGAATATTCATTCAATTAATAGGCCGCATCTATGTTGTTTTCTAAATTACCATTCAGAACAGGTGTTTGAATTCAGAAAATATAATGCAAAGCATGCACTATAATATCTAACCATTACAAATGTATGCTTCTTCATGATTTTTATGTACTAACGCAGTCTTGGGTAATTGATTTAACCAAATCATTTCCTGTATTTATCTAAACATGGAGGACTCCTGCAGAGTTAATGACGGTTAGCAAAAGAGGGAGGCGGATGAAGGGGGTGTAGCAGAGGAAATTCAGAGTCATATTTGGTTTTCTGTCATCATGCACTGTGATTCTCTCTCTCTCTTTTCTTACCGTTCTCCAAGACAGACATGTTGGAGATGTTGCTCTTGTCTGTTTGGTGCTCTGAGGCAACTGGAGAAAACTCAATGTCCCCAGAGTTGAGGATGGCAGCCAGTGTGCTGTAAACATTTCCGAGCTCCTGCAAAAATTAGAACAAATACAGTTTGTATGGAAACATGTATCAGTGTGTGCAACTATCCCTAATATGGTCACCTCAGACTCATAGCTCTAGCTTTGAGCACAGAAGCCCCGCCCACCTGCTGTTTAAACCTTCTGTTTGCGAAGAGTAGCCAATCCGAAAATAGGTGGCTCAATTATTTTTATGAACTATGAAAGCAGTTCAAATAGACCAAAAAGGGGCACAGTTTGTTAAAATCTTAACTCTACAAACAATACAGATTTGAAAAAACAAAAAACACTAATTCACCTGCAGCACATATATTAAGGGATCAGCTTGAAGTGCATTTCATGGACGACAAAACGACACAGTAAAATAGCACTGCCAAGTGATTATAACATAAGTACTATTGATGTGGAGATCCCAAGAGCAATCAGTACTTTGAGCCTCATTAGGTTTTCACAATGTCAAGAACTGACTGCCTACATGTGCCTGCAGCTTTATGTTCCATCACAAGCCATATACAAGACGAGAGGGCCGGCATGTTCGCACTGATTCTGAAATGCCAGCAATACTGGTGCTATAGCTAGTAAGACTGTTTACAAGTTATTTTCACATAGAGTGACTTTAATGGGGGCGAGTGAGAACAAGTCAGTGTGAATACTGGGATCAAGGTTATACTGCTAAACCTGTGGCCCAGTAATGAATACATCAGTTTATACCTCCAGGGTGAATCCAATGACTTTGAAACACTGCTCCACTGCATCAAACTGCTCCTTGTAGGAAGCGTTGTTCACTATGTCAGGCCCAAGTTTAATGTTCTCGTGGTACAAATACCTGCAAAACAAAAAGGAACCACTGGGGTCTCTGGAAATTGGGAGTTTGCAGCATGGGACGCAGATAACAGTGTTTTGGGAAAATTGCTAAGGAATGTCAAACCTACTTAGGTGTTTTGCTGTCAGAGAGCTTGTAGTGAGCTAGCTTCTTTCTGTCAGCCAGGCCAGCATAAATGTAGTAAAAGATGTGGAAGTTCCTCTCCCCCCTGTGGAAACACGCATATATAGTGGAAATCAAATTCTTGAAAAGGAGACATGCTAGGTAAATGTTTTCGCCACATGATTAACATGACTCCAGTTTAGTTTTTTTAAGAAAATTTATAACAAAATAAACATGATTAATGCTAAAATATGCACAGGAATAGTTAGTTAACATGTTTCCAGCTTTTTAAAAACCTGGTGTATCTGATATCTCCACGTTGGTGTTACTCCTGCATCATGTTAATAGTGTCCAGGATCAACATTGCTACTGACCAATCCCATTGTTGTGATGTTATAGTTTTGGAATTTGGAGGGAAAACAGACAAACTAATATAATCTGCAAACAATCCTACGCCTTCCCATATTCGTTTGAATAAAGAAGGCTGATGATCCTTCTTTAAATTCTAAACCAAGTTGTATTTCCACCAGTAACACAAATTGTAAGACTTTATGAAATAAACTACAAGCATAGATGAATGATGATGAACACTGAATGTCTTTGGTTGTTTATTATGAATAAAATTAAGCTTAAATTTATATTAATCATAAATATGGTGAAGGAAAACCTGTCTAATCTTTTGCTAAATCCATCAGTAAATAACCATTTTTGTTTTAAAAGGATAATCAAACTAAATTTGTTTCAGGATACTGTCACCAAATCCCATCGGAAAGCATCAACAATCATTTCAGGTGTGTGTGTGTAATTAAATTATACCCATAATGAAGCAATTGAAAATTATCTTGCAAAACATGCAACATGTGAATAAAGATTAATTCATGAAAACATAAGAGTTCACCCTGTTTTCTATCAACCCAAATACGACACCCATCAACAGACTAAATATTCATACAGTGTACGGCCTAATCGAGCCCTCTCTGATGTGTGTCTGTTTTCCAATGCAGTACTTGAGTGTGTCTTTGAAGTTCCACTAAAGACACACGCAAGACCACAATCTTTGATCCAACAGGAAATAAGCTAGCCCTTCCACTTGACCCGGTCTGCTCCCCAGACACACGATAAGAAGAAATGATGGACCGAGTGAAATGCAGGTGAAAGCAAATGCCACCAGTTTCAAGTGAAAAAGCAGATGTGAAAGAGAGCAAGAAAAAGAGACAATCTATTATCCGCTGATCCGTGGAAAGCGGGCAGAACAATAACCTTCACGGCAATGTTCTTTCAGAAAATGAACAGAGAGATTATTTGTATTTTTCTATGAATGTCACTCTCAAATGAAGGTGATAACAGTCAAAACCGGGACCAACACAAGAAACAGGAAGTGATATTTACATCGCCTGGTGGACAACTCTGGATTTTTCCAGCAGATACTCGGATATCTGTGCTCCGACCACTGTTCCACCACCGTTGAACTTCATTTCCAGGTACTTGCCGAAGCGGCTGGAGTTGTCATTGATGACAGTGCAGGCATTTCCAAATGCCTCCACCAAGCTGTTGACCAGCAGGATCTTCTCCTGGAGTGTCCTATTATTGGCCTAAACAAAACATCCTTCCACTTTAGTTTGGGGGACTAATTTAAAAAAAAAAAAGGTGTTACACTGTGACAAGTTGCACTACTACTTTCTATTATCTGCTCACATGAATACAAAAAAAGTCAAGAGAAATGACATTTCCTTTTTAGTTAGCCTTCAAATCATGACTGGCACTAACTGCAGCACCAACGAACTCATTACAAGATCTTCAAACTGCGTTAACAGAATATCTACCAAGAGATCAAGCGTTGTGCTGGTTGGATTTCATGACTCACCTTCCCGAGAACCGTCAGCTGCTGCACCAGCAGATGAGCACTCTCTGTTTTCCCTGCTCCACTTTCCCCACTGATCACAATACACTGCACACAAGAAGTCACTTGAGTCACATTTAATTATATATGCACTCTGACTCCTGTGGTGTCAACAAAAAAGGCTTTGAGGCTTAAACACGAATAATATTAATAACGTTATTAACAGCTTAACTACCATTGTCACTAAAATATGTCACTGAATGCAGACGGTGGAGAGAGAATCAACATACTGGCTTTCTTTTACAAAGAAAATTCAAATACAGAGTCCATATGGGAAAGGCATATTATATTATTAGCTTTATTAACAATAAAATCATATTGCAAGACAATGATCCCAAGCACAGTAGCAAATCTACAGAATGCCTGAAAAAGAAAATAATCAGTTTTTGAAATTTCCCAGTCAAAACCCAGACCTGAACCAGACTGCAAAGCTGTAGCAGGATATTAAGCGAGCTGTATATAAATGAATGCCCACAAACCTCAATGAACTGAAACAATACTGTAAAGAAGAGTGGGCTAAAGTTCGTCCACAGCGACAGGCTCTGCAAGCTATTGAATCATGGGGTGTGCTTAATTTTTCACAGTACTGTTCAGAGTCTTGTGCAAACTTTCTTTCTTAGAAAGGATGTACTTGAATTTCCCCAAAGACGATCCAATCAAAAGGCCTTAATTCACTTGCCAATTCTCCAATACGAATAATAGGCACACCATGCTAACCATCCTAGCAAACTAGATTTAGCATTATTAGCATCAGACAAAATCCCCCCAACCCTGCAAAAAATAAATAAATTAAAAAATTAAAAACAAAAACAGAACCTGCTTTTGGTACCTTCTAGTATGTGGTTTCTGTATTTTTTAGTGTCTGTGTTGTCAAACTGCTGCTCTGGCATCGTGTGCAACAGCACTTAAACAAGTAAACTCAACCAGTTTGTAATAACTGAAGAGCTTATTACCTGATCAGCATTGTATGACACCATAGATTGGTAGGCAGTATCAGCCACAGCGAAGATGTGTGGTGGGTTAGCTGTACGCTTAGCTCCTATGTACATCTTAGTGTGCTATGAAGAGAGGGAGAAAAAAGATAAAAGCTTGTTAAAGACGTGCTCAAGAGTGTAATGAATACAACAAAATAGATACATATTTTTAGAAAACTAAATGAATTATTTTACAAAGCGGATTTGCAATATTCTCTCAGGACATAAATGAAAAATTAGCAACAAACTTGAGGCAAAAACAAAATAATTGAGAGGAAAATAGAGCCACTGAGTTATGGACGAGGCAGAAAAACAGCAGTAGTATCTGTGAAAATGTGTGTGCGCTGTTTGAAACCAAATGGGATGCAGCAGACTGAAGAACTGCAGAGGCTCTAATGAGCTATGCCAGGCTACATTCACTGCATTATTGACCAAATGTAGAGATGCATGTACATGGAAGGAACACAGATCCAAATAAAACAAAGGTCTATTTATCTCCACTGACCTCAGGCATGTATATCTCCATCTTATGGAAAGGATTGACTGCAATGAGGGTGTCTCCCACATATGTGTAAATTTGATCTCTTCCATAGCGATTCTGAAGTTGATCTGCGACAGTGTTCTGGAAAAAAAAAAAAAACAAAGACAATAAATATCAGTATGAGATGCTTGCTAAATGACAGTCAGAACTATATTTATTTTAAAAAAAACCCCACAGAAGTTTCGTTTATGCCAACGTTTCCCTCAAACCAGCAGCCCATTTCAGCTTGAAGGATGGGTGGAAATATCTGCTGGCAACTCATTCAATATGTCAGTTCATCCCTCAGATTTGATAAATAGTTCCAAATGTTCTTTCTGTCAGAGATGCTGCTGTGTATTTTTGGTTTGTTTTGTTTTGGTTCTTGAAAGACCAGAATGTTTAATCAGGAAAAATGATGCTAAAAGTCAGAATGTGACATAATGTACCTTGAACAGCGCTTAAATACAAATATATCACAGTAGATGCAGTAAACGTTCAATCAATGTTAATTTTTGATTATGACTTCTAAACTAGTCGTTTAATCACTCAAGCGACTTTTTATATTGCATGACAATATATTTTGTCCAATCCAACAAGAGGACTTCGAACAGGAAAAACAACACTCACTACTTTTAATCTTAATATAAAAGTATTAGTATTGAATATAATAAACATAGAATTCACCATATCATAAAAAATGTTCCTCTGCAAAAGGAAACAAAACCATGTTCGTTTTGGAGTTTTTGTTTGTTTTTGGTGTGGCAGATAGTTGCTCCTCCCTGAGCCTGGCTCTGCCAGAGGTTTCTTCCTGTTAAAAGGGAGTTTGTCCTTCCCACTGTTGCTTGCTCGCAGGGGCCCATCTAATTGTTGGGGTTTTCTCTATTACTGTAGGGTCTTTACCCTAAATATAGTGCCTTTAGGTGACTGCTGTTGTGGTTTGGTGCTAGATAAATAAAACTAAACTGAACAGAATTGACTTTTGATTTGAAATTACAAATAATATGTGTTGACTTTTCTTGGTTAAAGTTAGAACAACATGTTGGCAGCTTTTTACAGTGTATATTTTAAATTTACCTGACTTGTTATAAGTAAAATACTTTTGTAACTCATTTTGCAACTTAAACGCATTAATCACTATCTGTCAAATAAACCAAATATTTTTTTCTCCATCATATCGTACATGAAAATTTTAGCTGTTGTATCTGTTACCGTCTAGAAGGGCAAAAATAAAATAAATAATTTTTTCCATTTTATTCCAGCCAAGTGCGGTGCCAAGATTCCAATTTTGATTGGGACAGAGCAGTTTGGGCTGAGCAGGTAATTACAAAGTTAATATTTTATTAATACCACTTATCTGTGCATACATACGTTAAGAAAACAGTACTTGATCTATCATTATTTTTGGTCTGGGTTGTGAAGACCAGAACAAGTTATCCATTCACTTAAACACCAAAGTGTAATTAAATAATAGATGAAAGTGAAAGACTGAGAGAAAGAGGCTGTTGGGTGAGCTACATTAACTCTATCAGCAGAGAGAGAGAGAGAGAGAGTGAGCAGAGCACTCTGCTGTAAATTCATAAATGTATCTCAATAGAAACTACCTATGCTTTCAAGGAGAAAAATAAAACAGGCAGAGATTTTCAGCTCTAACTCCCATCAATTCTCTGGGTTTTTTTCTTTTTCACCAGAAAATGTTTGCTGCATTCAATGACTTCATCCTAACTCTAACTTGTTATCTAATGTTGTGCAGCCAGGAAGGGGGAAAAAAGAAACTGTGAAAGCCTAAATAAAAATGCAAGAAAAAACACATACCAATGATCTATTTTTTTTTAAACAATTGTCACAACAAATTCGTTTTTTCACTTATTAGGTAGATATATCAGGTTCAATTCCATCTTTGGGGTAAAGATGCATTTGGATTTATTTTTTTACCTCATCTAGAACCTCAAGGGTGGCGAGGTCATCCACCTCGTCTGCGTCCTGTGTCTTCATGTGGCTTCCTTTTTTGGTATGAATACGTTCATGCCTGGAACACAACAATGACATCTCTTAGTGAGCATGCTCTGAAAAAATGAATGTTAAATTTTGCAGATTCTTCTAGAAATTGTGCTGCAAGCCCCACTACTTTGCAGAGGTCAGGAAAGGTCATTCACAGTGGAGCCTTTACTGGGACGCACTGGTCTGACTATGACTCTAATCTCAGGGACTCGTCTCTATTCAAGCATCTTCTATTTTCATCAAGGAAAGAGTAGACACAGAGAGGGATAAAATAAAACAAAAATAGTCCCACAGGGAGGATAAACTTCAGAAGTGGGTGAATTAAGTTTAGTAAACATATATTTTCTAGTTTAAGTAAATGTGTCTTTAGAAAGATTAAGTCTGCACAAGGGAATAAAATAATCCCACAAGATTCCAATTACCCATTGTAGGAATTGCAACATCAGCTTACAAGTCAGTTGTCAAGTGATATCAGGAAACCAGCAAATTTAGTGCTGAACATAATTTACTGAACAAGCTTTCAGCTTTATTGTTATTACACTTTTAAAAAGACAACGTGACTCTTATGTTTCCTGATACTTACATGTTGTTGATGGGGTTCAAGTAATTTTGTAATTTGGGGTTTTGTATGCATAACGGTCATTCCATGTCAGCTGACCACATGCTTCCAGCCTGACCATCCCAGATATCCTTAAATAATTCCAGGGTGATCTACTTTTAATAGGAAAACTGTCACATTTTAGCTTTCTGTGCCATTTTCAAAGAGCTATAGAACTGCTTAAACTAGGTCGCTCAAATTTCCATGTCAAATATTAGTTACTATATTATGATTTCAACAACATACAGTTTTAAGAGTGTAGCTGAAGGCTGTGGATGCTGCCTGTAAACAAAAATATCAATATTAAAATAATTATTTTGGGGAAAGTCAGGCAGAACACTATCATGATGTTACTGTCAGACACCAACTCTTTTAAAAAAAGTTGGTTGTTACTTCATTTGCATGAATTATTTTTCCTCTATTTTCAAGCTCTAACATTTTTAAGACCAGTCTGATTTGAGAAGTTTCATGGTATAAAGTACGCCTCATATATGGGATTCTGTGTTATACAATTTTGAATATTGGCCTTTCTACAGGTTAAGCTGCTGCTCAGGTGGTAGAGCGGGTCATCTATAAATCGGAAGGTCAGAGGCTCAATCCCTGAAAACGTTCCAGGGTCAAGTTCCAGGAACCCTATTTCACTGTATCTCTACTGAAGCATCATTTATCTGATAGGTAACGCTGAACACAAGTGAGCTTTTAAGCTCCTGTAGTTGATTTACAGTAAATATCATAACCACTGACAGCATCAAATGACATTACAGTATTATAAATTAAAACTCATAAAACAGAACAAACAGTGACAATAACATGATTTGAACATTAAAACAGACAACAATGTAAGAAGGGCAGGGTGGCAGTTGATGGCAAATACGTGTGCAATCACAACTACAACAAGAGCTTTGACTGAATTATAAAAGCTCCTACTGCGTCACAAAAGCATCCTCTATAGTTACCTGTCATTACTGTCTGAGCTTCTGTCTGTCTTTCCATGATGGCTTAAATGACAGAAACGGGATCGACATGTTATCACTGTACAGGGAGAAACTCACTTTAAAGGGCAACATTTTAACTCATGCTAAGGAGCCTACAGATCAAGTGCAGCCGGTGCAGGATTGACCTGTTTTTTGTGTGAGGGTGACAGGGCTTGTAAAACATCCAGCAAGGAGGGTAATTTGGATTATACTGTCGGCAAAAGCTAAGCAACAGCCTAGCATATAACAACCGCCGACAGGAAGGGCGTTATGTTTTAAGTTTTTCATGGGCTTTGTATCAAAATCGATCAAACACTTTACGGTGCGGGAGTATTTGGCTCATACAACGAGATATCGGGACAAAAACATAGAGACAAAAGCCATAAGGACACAATACCTTGTTTTTTCAATCACTCCAATTTGCTGGTTGAGATCAATGAGCTCAATCAGTTGTTTTTGCAGGATTTTCTCTCTGCCGACAGTCTGTTTGATGAACACATGCTGGAGCAGGTCTTGCACATTCGGTCTCAGCTCAAAGTCCTTAATCAGACATCTGTGAGGTGGGAGAACAAGCATGAGGCAGAAAGAGGAGTGCAATGCATTTCTCACATTCATATTCAAAGCAGCGGGTTATCTGTGTAAATATTTATTATTCACACAGGAAGGATAAACACACTAGAAGCCACACTCACTTGCAGATGAAGTCATTAAACTCATCTGACCAGAGCTCCGGCTGGTGGAGAGTAGGCGGCGGGTTTCTGTTACGGGAAGAAATGGAAAAGATAAATGGAAAGATAAGATGAGATAGGATTTAAGCGGGCAGGGCGGAGAACAAAAGGCTGGGACGATTCGTCACTGAGGGCATCCAGAGGTGTTTCTCTGGTGGCGAAAAGTGGCAGCTTTCAGCCATCAGAGCAGTGCAGCTGGATGGTATCGTTACAGCTGATTTTAGGAAACTTGTGTATAGACTCAAACCAGAACTTCTTAAATACTTTACCCTGAAAATGTACACACATTGTTGTGGGGTTAAACTTAACAAGGCCTCACAGCAGAAAAACAACTCGGCTAATTGGATTCCATGTTCTGCTTTAAGTACCTCTTTACAAGAGGGTTCCAGGTACTCGGCAGCGAAGTCACTGCTGTCTGTTAATGCATGGAGGCCTTTCGCACGTTGGCTCTGACAGCAAATAATTGGTCTAATGAGAGGACATTCGTCTCCTTTTTATCACACAACACAACCAATATAGACAGGAAATGCATCAGGCCTTTATTTTCAGGCTGTTCAGCTAATACTGTGATCATTAAAGTGTTTTTCTTATCCGGAAGACAAAGCGAGCTCTGCAGAGATAACTTGGGGTAGTTGCATTGGGCTACCTGAATAATAAAGCTACTTTTTAAAGCACTATAAAGGCTACAAGGACTTGGACTGTTTTCTTGTTTGTACCCCAGTTCACTAAAGCAATTTGTTCAGTTTCGCCTGCCAAAAGTTCACTTAGTAAAGTATCGGAGGCAAGTTTAAATCCTCTCTGTTACACATAGTGAAAATGAAAGCTTAGCTATTAACACCTGAGCACAATTATAATAGCACTTTAAATCTTTTATCCACTCCAGAGACCGAAGCTTTGAGCACAGATTTGACTTCCATACATATACTGTTGTCTTGGTCCTTCTCTGCAGTCCTCATTTTCTCTTCCTATTTAAATTCAAGGTTCAAGGTTCAAGGTGACGAATAAAGAACCTTGAACCTTGAAATATAAGTTAGTGTCTTCCATACAAACTACAGGGAGCTGCAGCAACCGTAGTAAACACAAGGAGGTTTCTGATGCAGTGCCAGCTTTGCAATCCATTTCATTCAGCAACAGCTGAAACTTGCCAACCAGCAGGTTTTATGCATTTTTCCCTCACAACTGTTGGTTGCATCACATCCAATATGGCAGACAGTTCTCAAGAAACCTCAATAGAGAAACTGTATTGGCTTGTATGGCATTACTGTATATAAAATACATTATAGTATTATATGTTTGCATGCATTGTGTCAAGCTCTTGTGTGCTGCAATTAGTAGGTAAAACTGTACTGATAAAAATAACCATACTAGTTATTGATAGAAAAATCAGGATTATAACAATCACAATAAAAATGAGGAATGGCTTCGGTGGTCTGCTGTTTGGGGGGGAGGGCAAATGTGTACTAAATAAGAGAGAGTGGATGAACTAATGCCCTCAGCGTGGCTTTTTCCAAGACTGCTTGACAAATGAAGCCAGAGTAGTGAGCGGGGGGAAGTGAGGAGTGTGAAGAGGGAGCCCGAAGCTCTGGCTGCAGCAGTCACATAGATTGTGAGAAAGCTGTGTGATGGCTCCGGCGGAGCACAACCCCCAGAGCAAACACACAGGACAGCCGTGACACAGCAGCAGTCTGTGTGTGTAGGTGTGTGCGTGTTTCAGGGAAGTGATGGACAAAGAGCTGTGCTGTGATGGTTAAGTGCTCTCACACTGAAATCAGGTGAAGATAAACAATTAGAAAATCAGCTTCAGCTCACAGTAGAAACAAAGAGAAAGAGGGGCTGTGCCCGCAGCCTCCCCCCAGCAGGATCATTGGGATGAGTGCCAGGGAGGGAGTATGTAATGGATAAAGCCCTGCAAGCAGAAAAAAGCCATTTGAACTAAAAAGACTGTACTTAGTGTGGTGACAGTCTGTATAGAGGCACAAATCACTATGTTGGAAGTAGGAGAGGACTTTTCTTTATTGCAGTGCAAGCGCTATACATTATGCTATCTTTACAAGCCGAGGAGTCAGATAATGAAAACATGCCCAGTCTTGTGAGATGGTCCGTATCAGGGCAGTGAAGAAAATATCATCTCATTTTACTTCTGCCTGGGGTGAGCTGTATCTTAAGGCAAAGGCTATTTGCATGCATGGTTCCAGCTTTAAAAATGGAAGCAGAGTGGTTATAATTTTGTAGTTTCCGATTAAATTTTATCTTTATTTTCTTTCAGAGTGTATTTGACGGTTTCCGTTTAGTTACTTTAGTTTTTATGACTATTTTAGGTTCTAAAACCTACAGAAAAAAAATATATCCATAAACTCATATTGAGTACTATCTATGTATTTACTGATATAGACTGAAAGCTTAATACTGTACATGCCTGTATTCGCATTTTCAAAACGAGCTGTGTTTTCTCAGCCCATAAACTGTAATTAAAAAGTCATGAAAAGTGTTTCAGACGACAAAACAAGAAAAAAAAGAAAAGATGCACAACAGGGTCAAATTAAAAGGGTAGTCATTATTTTATCACTCTGACAAAGTCATTAATCAGCTGTATCAAATCCAGGGACGGCAAAACAGCATAATAATAGCTTTAATCTGTAATAGCACCTTTCAAGATATCAAAAATGTAAAAACACATTACATAAACAAAATGCGAACACAGTACAAATAAAATTAAGTAAATTATTTCTATGAGAACTTAATTATGTGCAGGAAAGCTGTCATTAGCCTTGAAGCAGAGTCCAGTTCGATAAAACATTAAATAAGTCTTATTGAGAATCAAACTCATTTTTGAAGAGAGCACAACATGTTTTTGGTTTATTTGCAACCTTCAGCTCAGATTTGGCATAAGAACCAAATCATTTAAATTCATTCAGCACAGAATATGATGCAATTATGGCAGGTTTACCTGGGTATTTTAAAAAGGGCTCTCATTGGGTGGAGGTCAGAGAGGGGTGGGTCTCCATCTCCTAGCTCTATAGCTGTGATGCCCAGGGACCAGACATCACAACGGGCGTCGTAGGTGGAGTCCAACTGCTGCTCACATGCTATTACCTGAAATAAAGAATATATAACAGGTGGTCTAATGTCTGATTACAGATATCACGAGTAAAGCAATTAAATCAGGGTCTGCTTCCTTCTTTCAAAGTCAGTATTTAAGTTTTTTTAAATTTCTTCTTGTGCTTCTACACAAACAAATGTGAAAGAATATAAAATGTCATTAAAAAGTTGTGCACTAACAACAAAGGAACTAAATAAACTGCAGCAGCTCAGCCAAAACAACTTCCTCATTATCATTTGCTGTGGGCAGAACAGTGAACGCACACACACACACACACACACACACACACACACACACACACACACACACACACACACACACACACACACACACACACACACACAGTCCATCATCACTGTCCTGCGGGCAGTATGGCACTCAATCAGCAGTATGAATCATTCAAGATTCATATTGTTATTACCACACACTCACATATAATACACACATTTAACAGTAATCAGTAATTTGTTTTTCTAGATCTGAACAGGCAGAGTCTAATGCATGCAGACCAGACAAATCATTACCAGATAACCAATAAGACACACACTCCACAAAACCCCAAGACTTTCATTATTCCGTCATGTTCCTAGCAAACACACTTAATGAAAACTAAAAGAAATCAATGTTAAATCGGTCCTCAAGGAGACTAATTTGCAAAGACATGACAAACTGACTTTTAAACAGCAAAATTATTTCCAACCAACACACAAATATAGACACATAACACGGCCAAAATCACAACTCGACAGCGACAACCAAACACAATTATTCTGGAAAAGAAGCTCATCTATATAACATTGTGTATAACACAGTGCAGAAAAGATGCAGCTCACCTCCAAGTCAAACCTGCATAAGCAAATCCTCTTTAGAAGTAGACTTTATATAAAGCCAACGCTGTATATTGTCCCCAAAGTGTATATTTAGAAAGAAGAAACCGCCGCTCTGTCAAGTGCTTCTTGTCTACTCAGTCCACTCAGGTAAATGCCCTTTCTTAGACCTTTGTGAATAAATGTCTTAAACAAATAAGATTAAAATCCTTGAGCCTTAACGACACCACGTCATGCAGCACCCTGCATTTGCACAGCATGCAAACTTCATGTAAAAGCTATTTTGATTTAACAAGTGAACATGCAAGGTGATCTGGGGTGATCATGTATGCTGAGGCGATTTTATAACTACCATTAGGTGCAGTGGTTACAAAGGGAAGGTGAGGTGCAGCAGAGTATAAGTTTACCCATCTCATCCCCACGAATTCCGCTAATGACTCATCTAATCTTGATCAGTGTTGAGGTTAAGCGTGCAAATGGGTGGTTAAGAGATTCCTCTACTTGTTGAGGGTTTCCAAAAGTGTTGCGGCTTCAGGTTCCATGAAAAATAAATGAATGGTGTCTGACTGAGAGGCTAAAAGTGCATCTCCTAACATTCAGGTTATCTCTGTTTTCTGCTATGCCGTTGCTCCACTAGGGGTTGCCGAGCCTTTTTCGCGATGAATCAATTCACTGCACAGTCCAAACGTCATCTGAAGTTTTTTTTTCAACGTTATGCAATCTGTTTTGTTCTGCAGTGTGTTTTGTTTGTTGTCCCTGTTTCATTCTAAGATCCATTTAAATGTCTTACTCCTTAAAAACCTACTGGGGGCTGCTGGCAGTTGCTCAGTAAAACTGGTTGGTATTTTTGGTAAACTGAGACCTCCTTGCGATTGCTTTGGTCGTTAGCAGATTGTCATGGTTGCCTGTGGTTTGCATGCTAAGTTCTGACTTGTCTGCAAACACTTGCCAACTATTTGCTGAGCAGTAGTGAAACAGCAAAGACTGCAGCACAAACTGAAAATGGAGACAGTTTGGCACATTATGAAATGTGTTACTTTTGGTACTGATCCATTAAAGGAAATAAGCTTGAATTTCATGCCTGCAGTGGATTGTTTCAGGAGTTGATTCCCCATATGGTGAAATCTCGACAGGAATGTCATTCTCACTGAAGCCTTTAGAAGTATGATGGGGTGTTTTGCATCTATAAAAGACTTATGGACAGCCTGGCTGCTTGTTAATAATGCAGAGACACACTGTGTTCCCTTATCTGGAGAGCCAATTAGGAGGGGGAGTATGAAAGTCAAAATATACAGGAGACAAGACCAAATATGCTAGAACATGTGTGTTCACCTGTTCTCCTTGATATTAAGGGATGCTTAGAGCCTGAACAAGTATAGGAATTTCAGGACCAATAATATTCCAGTATGTCAGCTGATTCCTACTGTTATTTTAGACACATGATTTTCTGACTGCGTGTTAGTAGTATCTCTAGTTATTTATTATTTATTACTCAGATCAGCTGGTTGCTGCTTTTCTGGTGCTCCAACCATGGTGCCATCAGGGACGTTCCAAAGTGGCCTCTGGTGAATAAACTGTGCAGCATCAACATTCATAACATGGTAATGAGCACCTCTTCTTCGCTTTTAAAATTTTCATTAAGTTATGAATTATCTAAAAAAAAATGCTACAATATTTTCTCACTCAACTTAAAAGAAAAATGTAGATTACTTATTCTGAATTTGGACTTTTTACATTATTGGAAAATGTTATTTTTTTATTCCATGCAAGTGACAACACTTGAGGCAGTTTAATGGACTTCACACTGATCCCTCTGGAGGCACAGAAGGTGTTGCCGGACTTTTTTTCAAATACGCAGTAGCACATCCTCAAGACCTGTAAACAGACTTTGATGTGCAAACTCTCACCTACCACCACTGAACTACAATAACACTAACTTGCAATATAAAGGAAGCACAGCTTCCAACGCTGTCAATAAACATTGACAGTAGTGGCCACAGATAACAGCATACAAAAACTGCAGCTTAGTCCCCAATGCATTACTGAAGCAAGAAAAACACTACCATATAGAAACAGCCTTTCAGTCGGTGTCAGAGAGTCATTAAGAACCCCGAGCTGAGAGCCCAGCTCACAGCACAAACTCACATTAACCTGCTATAAAAAGAATAAGGTTCAAACACATACGACTGGTATAAAACGCTCAATTTTTGATGCAGCCACTTCTCTACACAAGCTATACATACTGTCAGTGCACTCAGCCATGATTATACAAGAGATGAACGATGGAGGTGGCCCATTCCACTTTTTCCATGCACATTGTATTTGACAGTGTTATCTCTTTGATGATTATTAACTGTGGTCCACTGGGATCTGTTCCAGGCTAATGTAGCAGAAAGAGACGAGGCTGCGGGAGCATTTATAGGCCACTTTTACCGTACCTCGGGAGCCATCCAGAAGGGGGTTCCCACCGAGGTGTTCCTCCTCAGACGGGTATTTGTCAGCTGGGCTGAAACACCTGCAGGGTAGAAAACAAGACTCAGTGGAGACAGTTCAAAATATCTCAATAACATGTTTTTATTTCTACAAAGATCACACTGGCAGGTAAAAGTGATGATCTGTGAAAAGGGAAACGGTGCACAGTAAACAGCAGGACGCGGCTCAAATGATACAGAGCCCAACGGCTCTTGAAGCCTGCGCTGATAGAGCTGTCGCTATAGTGACGATGGAAAAAAACAATACATACACATAAACATCTGCAGTGCTTTTTTTCTTTATCCAAATGATAGAGTGCCATGAATTACAAATTCTTATTTGACTGCAAGCGATTTTGGCATTTCAAGAACAACATTTGAATACAATTCAACTGTGCGCACGCTCTGGTGGCCGGAGATGTGTCACCTCCTCCCAGAATAAGACGCATCTGAGTGATTTATTGTCTGATGCTAGAGAGGCCCGAGTCACATTACAGCAGTCAAGTCAGAGGCAGATACGTTCAGCAGAAATGGGACTGCAGAGAGAAAAAGAGGACATGTGTGTCATTACGTGTGTGTGTGCTGTGTTAATGTGCCTGACAAGGAACATGCTGACCCACAATCGTGACTTCGGTCCAGTCCAGACAAATCAGTGTTACACCACACTGTGATGTATCCCAGGGCGGGCTCTGCTGAAGCAGCCGGCCAGCTCAAGACCAGCGACCGGGACAAAAGCAAAGCCTCGAGACAAAAGCAGCAACCCACAAACAAAAGGTGATGTAGTGATGCACGACATGCTGCTGCAGAACCACGTCTCTGTCTTCTACTTCATGTTTTTATATGAAGAATATGAGGCGCACAGATTCTGCAAAATGTGTTTTAGCAGCCAGACGTGCAACATAAAAGCTTTTAGGAAATGAAAGGGCAATTTGAGGAAATGTACCAACAAAACATCCAGATGGTGAACTGCATAAAAATCTGCTTAAAACATCAAAAGTGTGCAGACAGGCATAATCTCTAAGTAACAGAACAAAGCCATTTACACCACATGAATGTATTTCCAACCATGTCAGCAAATTTAGACATGGTGATGATTCTGCGCATCCATTTAAATGCTGTCACTGTTGGCGCTTGGGGGTTAAATCCAGGGGTGGAGAGAAATGCCGGGATGAGCAGTGTAAAGGAAAATGGTTCTGTGGCAAACATCAAAAGGGATTATAATCATGTGCAGGGCGGGGAGATGTAGGCATAAGGTGAACATACACACAGCGACAGTCACATCGTGTCATAAAACCACAAACACACTAACATCACCCCACATTAGTGAGGACAAACTCAGAGTTGTACAGGGATTCATCCTTATACACAAACTTGTACGTGTCTGTTATGATATATAAGGTGTGTGAGGAATATCAGCGCGTGAAAGTACAGGTACACAAAGAGCCCCCTATTAAAGCTCTCTCAACCCCTCTGTTTCCACTACATTAGCCCGGAGTGCAGCCTGGTGGGCCACACACTTAATAATCATCACAGAGATAATGCCGTCAATTAGAATATTCATGAGAGACCGATGAACGAACAGCTCTCCTCATTCTTCTGCTGCTCTTTTTTGGGTCCGTCTTTTTTTGCCGTTCTGTTTCTCCGCCGGTGATGAGTCACTGCGGGGGCTTTATCTCTTCAGCTGCTCAGTGTAGCATGCGCCCCTCCATACGAAAAACCATTAATCCCAGCGTGACGCAGTACCCGTGGAAGCTCGAGTTGGACCCCCCCCAACCCCGCCATTTTCGTCACTCTGCGAGTTTGTTTCTCCTCCTCCGTGACGTCACAGCCCTCATTCAAATCTCAGCTGTCAGCAGCGTACAAGCTGGCAAACGGGACGTCACAAAAGAAGTTGGAGCTACTTTTATAAAAGAGATTTCAACCCGTGTGCCTGTATACTCTTTGAATCCTGCTAAATGCTCTTTGGTGACAGATTATAAAACAGAAGCTTTATCTGCTCTGTTTGCTGTCACCTTTGTTTCAGTAGAATGACGCAACATTCGCTTTACATTTGTAGCTTTTTGACAGCTAAAAATTGACAGCAGAACAAGACTGTAGCCAATCTAGAGGCTCTGTGCAATTGTACTTGCTTATGTTCAAGATGGGGCAGCCAGCCTGTTGCCATTGCACTAAAAAATTTCACAGTGACCTTGCAGCTTGTTGTAATTGAAATGGAAACCGTGTAGTTCACATTGTAGCTACTAATCAAATAATCCTGTTTTTAATTATCCGAAGAACAGAAGAAATAAATTAAAATGCTTTTTTAAGGTCTTTTTGCAAAAACTGCCTGACCTCAGTTCATGTTGGAGAGAATGGGAGACAAAGATGGCGGTGCACCATGCTCTTATACTCTACATTACTTGAAATGGCATGAGCATGCAAAACAGGAAATAATTGCAAAAGCAATTATTTCTTCATGGCCATGGACAGAAACTCTTGCACTTTTTCATGACAGTCAGCATGAATTCCTGACTATTTTCACAGAAAGTCCGTTTTGTGTCTGCAGCACGTACGATTGAAATCAAGAAACCAAAGTATTTTTTATGTATTTTAACCCAAGCCACAAAGATTTTCTCATCTTGACCACATAGTGTTTAATGCTCAACGCTATGAAAGTAATAACATATTAAAAAAATAATACAAAAGAATGTGTGATGTTTATGATGTTAACTTAAACCTCTAGTGTGTTCAGCAAAATGAGTCACTCCACCAGCAACCCCTCCACTCTCGAAATATACGCATTTCTTTCCTTTTTAAAAGTGAAAAATATTCTTTTTTCAGGAAGACAAAATGAAAACGTCCTGTTCAGAAGCACAAATCAGTAGATTACAGGTTGTACTGGAGTATGCATGGAGTATATATATGTATAAAGTGCGAAACTGTGATTAGGCCAGAAGAAACTAACCACAGCACATGCAATGTGTTACCAAGAACCTGTCAAGTCAACAAAGGTTAGCAATGAAAAGCCTAACCCAGAGTGAAGATCAAGCAGCGACAAAGCAAGAAGTGTGATTTACAGGAGAGCTTGTAGTGGAGGACATGCTGCTGATTGAATAGTATGTAGGCCTGGGTGGTGTCATGATATTATGGTAGATAAGGGTTTTTCCGTAAAAGCAGATGTGTGAGCCAGTCAACAAAGACTTTTCACCACAAACCACATTCACTGTTCACACACACATTCATATGGCTCTTGATTCTGGGACTTTAAGCCCTTCCTTACTACCACACACACACTTCAGCATGTAGATTAGAGGATCAGGAGACTGACAGCTGTCTTTAAAATTAATAGACAAAATTAGGAATACAGTGGTGTCCCTAGCGACAACTTTAAAAGTAAATGGACCTTTTAATTTAGACTAATCTCGTGGGCTAAAATTAACAATATTTGTTTTTGTGGTCTTATTTATTTTTCCATACAAATCCTATGAATCTTGGTGCTGGCAGCACTGAAACCTAACAATTCCTGTAATGCATAGAGCTTGTTTTACTTGAATGTGCTGCCTATGATGTGAACACTTTATAGAATAATAAGAGAAAACTTGAAAGAAGACGATTTTTTAATCTGGCAAGAATATAAAAACTTAAAAACTATAAAAACTAATTATTATGTATGGTGCAAGGGGAGCAAAGTTTAATTATTGGGTAAACACTGCTATTTACAGCGACTGTGACTTCCAACTAAGCTTTTCATTTTTTAGTTTTGTGGTTTTGAATACATATGTTAAAAGGGAGTTTTTCCTTGCCACTGTCACCAAGTGCTTGCTCAAACAGGATCGTCTGATTATTGCCGTTTTCTCTGTATTATTGTAGGATCTTTACCTTAGAATATGAAGCAGCTTGAGGTGACTGTTGCGATCTGGCACAAAAATAAAACTGAATTGAATTGAACGTTACAGGACAAATGACCGATTTGATCTGCCAGGGAATTAAAATCGATAAGACCTCAACCAGTGGGAACCATCCAGTAGATAATGTTGAGAGATTTCTGTCAGGAAAATCTGTGGCTGTTCTTCCTTTAATCCCACACTTCAATATAAACTTTATTTCCTGTTATAATACAGCTTCTTTTAACATCTTCCCTAAACTGATCCACATGCATTATTTCTAACCAGCAACCACAAATATGGTGCGAACAGATAACAGTCATTCACAGCGGCAAATATTTATTCATTGAAGATAAGCTGATTAGCGGTGCCACTGCTTTACAGCAATTTTTCTTATACCTTAAAGTGAATGCAGTAACAATTTATTGATGATAAAGTGTCCCAACATTAAACATAATTACTTCCTGTGAGAGTTTCATGAGCTTAGCACTAAACACGGTGAATTGAAACCTGCTCTCTGGTCTAACCAACAATGTTTGTATGTAATAAATTCTTTTTAGAGATACGGTATCCTTCCTATCTTGGACATTCATTACAGGTTGAGCCAGAGAAACATCAAACACTTGATAAGATGTTCTTATTGTAAATAAGCAAGAGATGATATATCGCAGAAATAAAGGCTGGATGCTGTTGGAGATGCCAGGATTGCAATAACCTGATTAATAGCTTCAGACAATATGTGTGATATCGTCTGTGAGTGTTTATAGCATTTTAATTTAAATCAGAGTGATGCAAAAGTTGCATAAACAGATACCATTTAGAACTGATTCTTTGCTAAGTTGTCTTTCATGTGTAGACACAACACTGGTTCATCGCTTGAGTTAGGTGCTTTTTTTTATGCTTGAATGGTTCATAGTACGGGCTTAAGTGGCTTAACACACAAAACAAAAACAAAAGAAATCCTCTGAAAATGGTCAAAGAAAATCTTTGAAAGACCTTCAGAGCGATGGGAGAATTATTGCTCAAGTACAGAATTAGAAGAAGGCCTTACTCCTTGGAAGCAAAATATAAAGAAAATATAAAGACATGAGGGGTGACTCAAGACTTTTGCACAAGACTGAAACATTTTGTTTCACTTTAAAACTGAAAGTATGAACAGGTTACTTTTTCTTGGCTATGAATACTCCAGCATTTCACAGTGTTCAAGATGTGACAGCTGATTTTCAGCGTACAGCAGCAAAAACTAAGAAAGCAACATGTGTGGTCTCGGCCAAACCACCAGATCATACAGAATAATTTGAGAAATTACAAACTCATGGAGGATTGTTTGGTTCCTCTTTCAGCGTAAAGAGTTTTGAATGAATCACACTGAACACAATTAATAAATTAAGTAGATAGAGGTGTTTAATGGTTTTTTTTAGCTGAATAAAGCAGTGTTTCAAATGCAATAATCAGAACCAGTATTATAGAAGTTTTGATCGATTACGAGGGATGTTTCTCTGCCACTCCGTTCAGAATATGTTGTATTTGTAACTGTTTTTAGTTTTTAAAGCAAATACGTTCTGTATGCACAAATAGAACACACAACACACAACTGTTAAAAGAACCCAAGAATACCAGATCCTAAGATTCATCTCTTATCACCAGAAGCATAATCATATTTCTGTTTAATTATATGAATACTTATGTGATGCTTCTGCGTGCAGAGTTTGGACATCTCGATCTACTTCATCAGTAAACATCAAACAAACAAACAGGTGCTGAGAATCTCCATGACAGCAGCGCGAGGAGGAAGAAGCTGCTCTGGCTCAATATTAGCTACTTCCCATTCAAGTATCAAGTGATTCCATTAATACCTCCCCGCCCTCTTGTTCTTCTTGTGTAAAAGCTGTGCACTTTGCGCTTCATTGTTAGGAGAAGGCTTTTAAGAGAAGCCCACAATTAGCAGGACTAAATGCAAACCTACGCACAAATGGAGAGGGCGATTTTTTTTGTAATGAAAACAGGCAGCTGGGGGTTTTTTGGGGAGGGGTGAGTCATCTCCGGAAAACCATCAGAATCAATTTGCCTATCCTGATCCTTGAGCCCAGGAACAACAGCGAGCCTCATTTGGTTAAGAAATCGCAGTGGGAGCAGCAGCAATGTCTGCGGCTGTTTGTGGCAGAGTGGAAAAGTATAACCATCCACCACGTTGTTGGATTGTGTAAATTTATTCCAGCCTCTCAGGGAAACTAATTGTTGTCACAGATTATTTGTAAGACGGCTGAAGGTAATTGATTTTGTTAAATAGAGCTATAACATGTTTTTTGCTGATTAGAGGACAGTGATGCCAAAAAATTTTAAAAAGGCAAAAAGAGGCACATACCAAAGTCCACGAGCTTGATCCCTCCCTGCGTCGTCAATAGGATGTTGTTGCCTTTGACGTCACGGTGGATGGTCTTGTTGATGTGCAGGTGTTGGAGGCCCTGCAAAACAAAGAGGTTAACAGCTTCTTTTATCCTGATGAGCACCTGCCTGTAAAATCACCCCGTTTACTCTGGGGTACATCATAGTCACCCCCCCTCCAATGCTTACCATGAGGGACTCGTGCAAGATGTAGGCAATAATGGATTCATCCATTCTGTCTCCTCTCTTCAGCATGCCCTTGGCCAGATCTGTCACAGAGCCACCATTGCAGAGCTGCAGCGGGGGGGGGGAATCCACAAAGGAAAGAGGACAATGAGCAAAAACTCACCATGAGTCAGCACACGCTCTGCTTATACAATGTGTCAAACTCTGGGAAAGATATGCCGAATTTTCATGTGGAAACAGCACGGGGTGAAGCGTTTTGATCATAAGATTTCACAGTGAGAAAACGGGGGGATGATGCTGGAAGTAATTCTATCAATCTTTAGAAGCTTATCTTTCTCAGGCAGCTTAGCGGGAGAGAATATACATTTTGTATGCAGGGTTTAATCTATGCGGTGATGACTAAGCGGGCTCAAATAAAGCAAATAATCATATGCATTCAGACAAAGCCAAGATTTATATTAGAAATTATACACCGTTTATGGGACATTCCTCACTGCGGCAGAACACCTCCTCCCCCGAAAAATAGACTTTTTGTGTTTGTAGGTGTTTCCTTGCAGCATACAGCATCTTGATATGGACTTCACCGTCAATAGCAATCCCTCCCGGAAAATTACAGAAAATTACCCAGTAGGTTGCCTTGGCAACAACAATAACCCTTAATTTGGGTCTTTCTTTGGGAGATGCCAGAAGTGCATAAAAAATAAAAAGCTCTAAGATGTCAATCAGTGATGCTGGGGGTTGGAAGTGGACTGAAATGGCGTCTCTCTGCATGCGAACCCTGTTTGTAAACACAGACGCTGTTATTCTGTATGGTAAAAGATATCATCTACACATGCATCATCCAACTTTTTATGAGCAATTTTCCATCTTCACTCTTAACTGCATGCATAAAAAAACATCCTTAACATTTTCTGGTAGACGGGAAATTTCCATTATAGCTTTTTGTAGTGATCTCTTGCTCTTTTATAACTACACTGATTTCCCTAACTTGTAATTTGAAAGCAAATCAGCCTATAAACATGCAGGGTTGGGGTCACTGGCGAATAACCAGCTCCCTGGGGGCAGGTGTTTAAAATGTGTAACACGTGTGACAAAATGTTAACACTACCATTCACAATTAATGCAACAAAAATAGTTTTTAACGCACATTTCAAATGGTAGGTTACTGCAAGTGGAAGCACACAATGAGGCTTACAGTGTAATATTTATTTTCTCAGGGAAAGGGATGTTTACCCACTGTGCTGTGTAATTTGGGGTAAAGAAATAACTCCTTATAGGCATTAGATGGAAAATAATGATGCTAACTTACAGTGTCATTACCTGCAGTCCTAAGAAAAGGGTACAGCATAGCTCAACAATAGCACCACAACAAAAAGAGTAAAGTAAACATCTGAGGGCCCAAATTGCCTAACAATGAGTCATCTCTTTATAATTCAACCTACAGGGCTTTAAAAATGTTTGTGCTGACAACAGCAAGCTACAAAATCATTCCTTTATTTAAAGATCTCAGTGAATACTAACTAAATGTAGTTAATTTGCAGGTTACAAGTACATAGCATTGCAATTACTGATTTTATTGATTTATTTAGTCTATAAACTAACTGGAAGACAAAGATCTCATCCTCAAAATGCTTTTTAAAAATCCATCCAACAGTCTAAAACATAATAAATATAGATGATACGCTATTGGTATTCACATAAAATTGATATAAGCAGCAAATCACGGCATTTGGGAAGCTGGAAGTAATAAAAATTGGTCCATTTTCCAAAGCAGTAATTTTCTAGAGCATGGTAGAGAACTGAAGATGTAGACAAAGCTACTGATTTGCTGACTGACCAACGTTCCTACTCTCACTTATGGCTACAAACTGTAGTTGGTGGCCAAAAGAGTGAGATCACGAGGAGTAGGTAATTTGTAGAGCTGCTGCTCCTCTGCTCCAAAAGATCGAGTTGGAATCTGACTAGGACACTCCTTGGTGAGGTGTTTTGGGCTGGAGATGGTGACTCAGGAGAGGGAGGTCTGGACATTCCTGCTTAGACTGCTGCCCCTGTTACCCAGACCAGATAAGCAGCAGATAATAGATTGATGGGTGGCATTTTAGCATTAACAGCTTTTTAAAACTGAGCTAGTTATTATCGTGTCCTGATGCATGCTCAGTAATCCAGATAAGGAAATCCCAGAAAGTTCATTTTGTTCATCTGCAGGGGAAAAGTTTATCTAAGACTGAAATATGAGTAATGAAATGTGTCTCCCACAGAGAGCACTGCATCCAGATAAAAAGAAGCAACTTTCTGCAATTATTGTTATCTTATTTTGAAAATTCGTACTGTAATCTTGCATTATACCTGAACAAGACAATGGTAAAAGGCCCCTGGTGGTACCGGCAGAACAAGAGCCACTAAAGACAAAGTTACTTCTCCTTTGTGTATCTAGCATTTCCATATCTCTTTGAAACACTTTGTCTTTCTTTCCTTGTGCATTTCAGGAATTATATATCACTGCAAATACATTTTATTTCTCGTTAGTAGTTTTGTGTCATGTTCATTTGACTTTGTATCCTGATATGTTAACCTCAAATTGAAATGCTGGCCCGAGGTTGAAATGGTAACTATAATCTGTAATCCTTCTACGACACTGAAGGTGAAGCAATTCTTTGACCTTGACGATGCACTGGCATAAGTTTTCAATGATGTGCCTCTTGTCTGTTTTCTATCTGCCTATCAATCTGCCTATTCATCAGGAGCCTAGAGGACTGTTGCAGGATGGATGGCATGTATCTCAGCTGCCACATAGGAAGCTTAATCACTTCTCCTCTCGGCTATCAGACGTGCAGACAAACTGCAGTTAAGCAGAGAATACCGCAGAGGTTTTCACAGACAGCACAGCACTCTGACAATGAGCCGGGCCTGACGTCAGTCCACATCATTGCTGCTATATCACCTGTCATCATTAAATTACACGAGGCAGACGAAGGAATCCATATTAATGAGAGGTCCGATGTCCCGGATTTAGGTGAGCTAAACGTTAGTGCTCTCACCTTAGCCACAGCGGCCACATCAACAAGTGATCCTGGACATGAACATTAATTATTAGAGATGTGGTGAAGACTTAAATCTCTGCAGAAAGGAAACGGCATTGGGAATGTCATAGATGATTTAATTTAATTGTTTAACTGCTTAAATCACATTTACTAACCGTTCTATGAGCTTTAGCACAGATATTCAAACACCTCAAGATTACAGTTTCTTTTCAGAGGCAGAAATTTTAACACTGACAGGAAAACTTAGCCTTTAATGTCAATCATGGATCTTAATTTTAATCTATGACCTCTTTGGTGCTTGTTGATTCCTGTTTCATTTTGTAATCCCATGTTGTCATGCAAACTGGTCAGCTTTACTTTACTTTTGCACTTGCTGAGCATTATCTTGAATCTTTCATGTATGAACTGGGCTGCTTTGAACCATGGCTTTTGCCATCTTCCAGTTAATCTTTGACGTTGTTTAAGCTTTCAGCCATGAGCCCAGTGTTCATGCCCAATTAGAGGCTATGTTTTCACACTCTTATTAGTTTTCACTTGCTTTTTATCTTTACTCTTATTCAGTCATTATGTTTAGGCATCACAAATAATTGGCAAGGTTTAAAGTACCACAAAATCCTTGGTACGGCTAATGCAACAAAAACTGTTTGTTGAACTCTTTTTGTACTCACTTTTCAAGCACTTTTTTCTTGTGTTATAAATGAAGTACATCCCTTTCCTTTAGCATTTCCACTCCTCCCTAAAAGTTCAGTACAAGATGATTAAAAGAGAGCCTTTTGTCAATCAGGAAGTAAAAAGAAGGAAGTAAAACTCTCACGCTTCAGCAGCTAAATCTGGTTAGCTATGAGACCAGTTAGTAACCCAGTGTACTGTATTCCCAGTGCCAAAGGACACCTTTTCTACATTTGCAAAACCCCAGCAGCTTCGAAAAAACCATAGTATTTAACACACCGAGATCAGGAATGGGTTACTTGGTCAGTTTTTGTGGATGGCTTCTCATCTGCTCCTTTGCCTTATTGAGAAAAACCATGTTGACATGTTGCTCACTACTGAAGAATGTACCAGCAATGGGCTTCAAAATTCTTTTTCTTTCTGACACCCATAGAAATCATGAGTCATTTTTACAGTCAGAGACGATTCAATGGAGTTTGATCTTTCCTTGTTACACATTTTACAGATTTGGAAGAGGAACTCACCGCATGAAAAGATTTGTTAAGATTTGCGCTTTGTCTTGCTCATCATGTCAAAGAATAAACAAAGGAACACACTGAATATTGAGCGGTTTAGTCTCCATTACAAATGAGGTCAGGTGCTTGTTTAGTCATGTAAATGCAAGTAGTGCATCAAAGAAGAGCAAAGAAGTAGATAAAAGAAATGTAAAGATGAAACAAACTAAACACACAGGTGCTCGCTTTAGCCATCTTTCATTAACAGTGTGATTGCATACAAGTTTAAATTTACATTGTATTTTTTTAATTACCTCATTTATTGATGGATATACAGAGTTGCAAAAGGCTCGAAGAAGCATGTTCCCTGTGTGTGTGTGTGTGTGTGTGTGTGTGTGTGTGTGTATGTGTGTGATTGTACTTGTTTAAACGTCTTTGTGAGGACCAAGAATTGTCATTATACTTGTGGGGACCACCAATAAATGTGAGGCCCAAATGCCAGTCCTCGTGAACTTGAAGGCATGTTTTGAGGCTCAAAATGTTGTTTTGAGTTTAGGGTTACAATTAGGTTATAGTTCAGTTTAAGGTTAAGCATTCATTTCTGGGGGGTTAGTGTTCGGGTTAGTGAAATCGAGGCATTGTATCTATTCAATGTCCTCATTAAGATCTGAAAACAAACGTGTGTGCGGCATGCTGGACCATCTCCAGAGAAGAGCACTCCCATTGTTACCGTGGCCTTATCGTTTACACGGGGCATAATAGCCGAGGTGTCCACTTTCTGGCACCGTTTATCAAAAGGTCTGATAGAGGGAAACCATTTCAAAACATCATTGTCAATTAACGAATGCAAAGGTCAAGAGGATGAGCTTGGAGAGAGAAAATGGGTTGAAAAATCCAGGACAAATTGTTGACTTTGACAGGGTGTCCAAGTAGAATGAAGCTAGGAAAGCAAGAAAGGGACAACCAAAACGTTTTCATGTGTTTTCAGGCACTGATTCAATGACTAGGGAATTTGTGAACTGATTAAGGCTTACATCCAACACGTCCTAAAATGTGTAGGTTAGATTAGTTGGTGATTATAAACTAACCATAGGTGTAGAGTTCAGAGTGTGTGATTTTCTGTCGCTCTGTGATAGACTGGCGACATGCCCAGGATGAGCCCTGATTAAGTTTCCCCTGAACCTTCAAGTCAAGTCCTCGTGCGATCCAGTTTTTGTGTTTTGTGCCATGCTGAAAGGGAAAGCTGTATAGGCTTACTAATGAGAAGCCTCGAGAGATTTAGCTTTTCCACTTATCATTTATCTTTCCCCAGACAACAATGCTAATTATTGTTTTCTTCTTCATGTGCAGACTCTTTATGCAATTTTGGTCCTGACAAAGAATCTTCATAAGCCAATTTCTCCTACCACTGCTGTTTGCTTTTGCTGTTCATTTCCTCTGTGATAGAAAATGATGGTGAAAAGGTTTGCGCTTCAATAGATTGAGTTATCTTTTTCTGCTTCTTCTCTGAGCTGCTCACTTTAACGGTCGGGGTTTAATTTAATTAATTTGCACACATAGATGAATAACGAATGACATTTTTTAGCAATTCCAATTTTTTTAAAAAGCACATCCCCAGAGTGATGCAATTTTGATTTAAAACTCCAACATTTTTTATTTTAGCTCGATAGAAGATGGTGAACATTTAAAAAAAATGACCTTTTAAAGTCTCACAAATGACATGCACATCTAAATTAGCTCCTTATTTCCAGGCGGAGAATAAAAGTCGCTCTAGCGTCACTTTCTTTGAAGTATTTTCAAGCTCTCTGGTAGCAATATTAGGCCTTTATACATGAAAGCATGCTCATCTCTGCCCACATCTGCTGTGATAAAGGAGAAGACTACAGAGGCAAAGCCAAAAGCTCGTAGACCCCAATGAAGGGCTAACAAAGTAGCGGATGCAATTTGTATGAATTCTGCTCATAATGAGCGGTCTGCTGTCAGTGCAGGGCAGAGAAAGGCTCCTCTCAGCAGAGCTAAAGGATGGAAAATTACAGTTTAGAAAGGAGGGCCAGTAACCATGGTGAATGACCACCTCACTCCCTGCTTTCCTGTCTTTTTTACTGCTAAAACCCCATGTGCATCTACTTCAGAGCACAAAAACACAGACACACACACGCACACACACACAGCTTCAACACAGCCACTTATTAAACTGTCAGGCAGTGATTTCAGCCTCAGGATTAGCCACCAGATTTGGACTGCTGGTTGCAGATTTGCAAGGGAAATTTTGAGTGGATATGTAACCACGGGGAGTAAACAAAGATCACAGCAGATTTATAGTTTTACTCATAGGAATTAAGCCCTGGTAGATAATTTCACTGAACACTCATGTGAAACTATCTTAAAAAAACAATAGCACTTTCTTTGTTTTCCTTCAAAAGGATGGTGCTGTCTGATGGTTCAGCATCTTGATATCTGAGAGAAGCAAATGCAGGGTCCTCTGCAAAGGTCAAGAGAAAGGAGAGTGATGAAAGGGGAAGGAAACTCAAGATGGAGAGGTGAAAACTATCTATTGGGCTAGCATAACAGTGCTGCTGTTGATGTGAAGCCCACTGAGCTTGGATTACAGAAATATGGACACTCTGTTCTAGCACTGCTGTACCTGACAATGGAAAAATGTTCAGTGTGCAACAATAATCTCCTAACAGCTTTTGTATTTGTTCTTTTTAGCCCTAAGACTGAGACTGAGTTTGGATGTTTAGGAAGGGAAATTGGTTGTAGATGGCCTGGGGAAATGGGGCTTTTGGTTAAAGGTTAGCATAATTTTTTGTCGGGTAAACAGTGGTACTAAGAGGTTCATCTATCTATGCCACAAGCTTGTACGCGGTTTTGTTTCAAGCTAAGTACCAACATCAACTATTTCAGCACATTTAGATCTAAACCTTTTAAAAGATCTTTTCACAGAAATGACCCAGGGGGCCTTTTGTTTGTTAGGCAAATGTATAAAATACCACAGCATGGAGCCACTCGGATATCCAACATCAGCAAAAAACCATGAAAAAGAGATTGAAAATCATTCTTTATATTCAAGGCAACATCAGGCTCGATTTAAATAATGCTTTCCTAACTTCGTAAAAAGTAAAAGGTAACAAAATAAACAGATACACCAATAATATCACTAACTAGGACTAGAAATTATTAGTAAGATGAGAAGCAACAACAGCACAAAAATACATAAAGATTTTAAAATTGCATTTATGTTATTTACTACATTTATTTGCACTGGTCTCATATCATCTCATGTGAAGTGTGAATGTCACAGGCTACTGCATACTGCTGTTATTTAGAGCCCAGCTGGCCTATTTTGTCCTCCTCTCAGTCTGAGTGCACTCCTTATACTCCTCCTCACACAGAAACACTTAAATAATATTTATGGAGTTGGTGACAACATGTTCTTGTCATAGTTAAGTCTGAGAGTGACATCAATATAGCTATTCAGTCATCTCAGCTAACTTAATCACAGCATGCTGTTGAAATAAAATCCTGGGTTGCTGCTAATACACGGTGTAGTGAATACTGAATACTGAAGTGAATCGATTGGCCTGTCGTCATCAATATCCAGTCTAGTATCCAATCCAAATGTCAAATAGGTACGCCCCCTACTCACAGTATGCAATATCACGATACTGCATTTTGCCTGCAATGGTATTATGAGACAGTTATTGTCAGACTTTCGATGCGCTGCAAGACAATCATGTATGATGCATCACAATGTCCAACAGAATTGGAGCCCTGTTTTTCACTGCATTGTGGTCTGAGTGTGTCTGTGTGTGTGTGTGTGTGTGTGTGTGTGTGTGTGTCAGTATAATTTAACTTTAATATTGTGTCTGTTCAGTTAATTGGTTCTCTGAACTGCTTTCCTTTGCTGTCTACCATTTTCCCCTTGGGAATTTCTTCTTGTTCACTTGCTTACATTGATATCTTTAACCTGATTCATTCGCTTCATGAAGTAGTGACCCCTGAATCCGGGCAGGTCTCTGTTTGGAGATGATCACACCCATTCAAACCAGTGCTGCCAGCTCCACAGCTACAGCACATTTCAGAAGTGTTCCAGAAGGGACTCTTCACTTAAAATGGTCTATTTGCATGCAAAATCCACCAAGCTGCACAGAGCAGATAAAGAGGGGAGGAAGTCAGATGTACAGTCAGGTCCATAAATATTGGGACATCGACACAATTCTAACATTTTTGGCTCCATACACCACCACAATGGATTCCAAATGAAACGAACAAGACATGCTTTAACTGCAGAGTGTCAGCTTTTATTTGAGGGTATTTACATCCAAATCAGGTGAACGGTGTAGGAATTACAACAGTTTGCAAATGTGCCTCCCACTTCTTGAGGGACCAAAAGTAATGGGACAGAATAAGAACCATAGTCTAAGGAGCTTGGAAAGAAAAGCGTCTGGACTTCTTTAAGTTGCTTGAAGACGTTTCACCTCTCATCCGAGAAGCTTCTTCAGTTCTAAGGTCAAATGGCCGAGAGTCCCAGATTTAAACCCAGTGGGAGTATCCCCCCCAAAGAGGGACAAAGGACCCCCTGGTGATCCTCTATTCACATGAGCCAAGGTGTGAAAGCGGGTGTGGGACCTAATCAGCCAGGGTTTCGGGTGTGCCCATTGTGAAACCTGGCCCCACATTGTCATGTGAATTCCTGAGGTCAGATGACCCAGGATGTGAGTGGGCATTAAGGCGTCTGGGGAGGGAACTCAAAACTGGATTATAGATGGCAGACAGTTGGTGTCGTAAACCACCGCCTCTGTTCAAAGATGGTCGCTCACAGTGGACATAGATGGCCTCTTTCACTCCTCTTTCAAACCATCTGTCCTCTCTGTCCAAAATGTGAACATTGGCATCCTCGAAAGAGTGTCCTTTATCCTTAAGATGCAGATGAACTGCTGAGTCTTGTCCTGTGGAGGTGGCTCTTCTATGTTGTGCCATGCGCTTGTGAAGTGGCTGTTTGGTCTCTCCAATGTAGAGGTCTGGGCATTCCTCGCTGCACTGTACAGCATACACCACGTTGTTAAGTCTGTGTTTTGGAGTTTTGTCTTTCGGGTGAACCAGTTTCTGTCTGAGTGTGTTGCTGGGTCTGAAGTACACTGGGATGTCGTGCTTGGAGAAAACTCTCCTGAGTTTCTCTGATACACCGGCTACATAGGGGATGACAACGTTGTTGCGTCTGTCTTTCTTATCCTCCCTCGCTGGTGTCTGATCTTCTTTTCTGTGCCTCTTAGCTGACTTTATAAACGCCCAGTTAGGATAACCACATGTTTTGAGTGCTTCCTTTACGTGTGTGTGTTCCTTCTTTTTCCCTTCAGGCTTAGAGGGAACATGTTCTGCCCGGTGGTGTAGGGTCCTGATTACTCCAAGTTTGTGTTCCAGAGGGTGATGGGAGTCAAAGAGGAGGTACTGGTCCGTGTGTGTGGGCTTCCGGTAAACTTCGATGTTGAGGTTGCCATTCTCTTCAATGTGCACAGCGCAGTCCAGGAAAGGCAAACAGTTATCCTTAGTGTCTTCCCTGGTGAACTTGATGTTTTTATCCACGGCATTAATGTGCGCAGTGAAGGATTCCACTTCTTGTGTCTTGATTTTGACCCAGGTGTCGTCTACATATCTGTACCAGTGGCTGGGTACTCTCCCTTTAAAAGAGCCAAGAGCCTTCCTTTCCACTTCCTCCATGTAAAGGTTGGCTACAATAGGTGACACGGGGGAGCCCATGGCACAGCCATGTTTTTGTCTGTAGAAACCCTCGTTGTATTTGAAGTATGTTGTAGTAAGGCAGAGGTCTAACAGTGTGCAGATCTGATCGGGTGTGAAGTTGGTCCTGTCTTCCAAGGAGTTGTCTTCTTGTAGTCGTTTTCTGACAGTCTCCACAGCCTCCGTGGTGGGTATGCAAGTGAAGAGAGAGACTACATCAAAGGACACGATGGTTTCATCTGGATCCAGGGTAAGTTTCTGGACCTTGTCGGTGAAGTCAGTGGAGTTCTTGATGTGGTGTGGGGTGTTCCCCACGAGAGGTGCAAGGATGGTAGCAAGGTGTTTCGCAATGTTATAAGTGGCTGAGTTTATGCTACTGACTATGGGTCTGAGTGGGACCCCTTCCTTGTGGATTTTTGGAAGTCCATAAATGCAGGGTATGGCATCCCCTGGATAAAGGCGGTGATATGTAATGCGGTCAATGATTTTGTCCTTTTCAAGGTCTTGAAGGCAAGCTATAACTTTCTTTTTGTAGCTGCTTGTGGGGTCTCGCTTTAAAGCTTCGTAGGTGTTGTTGTCACTGAGGAGAGTAGTGTTCAAGCAACTTCTTTAAGTTGCTTGAACGTCTTCAAGCAACTTAAAGAAGTCCAGACGCTTTTCTTTCCAAGCTCCTTAGACTACGATGACCTGGATGACTGAGAACCTTCACAGACAATAAGAACCATAAATCAAACATTCATTTTTTAATACTTGGTTGCAAATCCTTTACAGTCAATCACAGCCTGAAGTCTGGAACACATAGACATCACCAGACGCCGGGTTTCATCCCTGGTGATGCTCTGCCAGGCCTCTACTGCAACAGTCTTCAGTTCCTGCTTGTTCTTGGGGCATTTTCCCTTCAGTTTTGTCTTCAGCAAGTGAAATGCATGCTCAATCGGATTCAGGTCAGGTGATTGACTTGGCCATTGCAAAACAGTCCACTTCTTTCCCTTCAAAAACTCTTTGGTTGCTTTTGCAGTATGCTTTGGGTCGTTGTCCACCTGCACTGTGAAGCGCCGTCCAATGAGTTTTGAAGCATTTGTCTGAATATGAGCAGATAATATTGCCCGAAACACTTCAGAATTCATTGTGCTGCTTTTGTCAGCAGTCACATCATCAATAAATACAAGAGAACCAGTTCCACTGGCAGCCATACATGCCCACGCCATGACACTTCCACCACAATGCTTCACTGATGAGGTGGTATGCTTAGGATCATGAGCAGTTCCTTTCCTTCTCCATACTCTTCTCTTCCCATCACTCTGGTACAAGTTGATGTTGGTCTCATCTGTCCATAGGATGTTGTTCCAGAACTGCGACGGCTTTTTCAGATGTCGTTTGGCAAACTCTAATCTGGCCTGCCTGTTTTTGGGGCTCACCAAAGGTTTACATCTTGTGGTGAACCCTCTGTATTCACACTGGTGGAGTCTTCTCTTGATTGTTGACTCTGACGCACATACACCTGCCTCCTAGAGAGTGTTCTTGATCTGGCCAACTGTTGTGAAGGGTGTTTTCTTCACCAGGGAAAGGATTCTTTGGTCATCCACCACAGTTGTGTCCCGTGGTCTTCCTAGTTTTTTGGTGTTGCTGAGCTCACCAGTGCGTTCCTTCTTTTTGGGAATGTTCTAAACAGTTGTTTTGGCCACGCCTGATGTTTTTGCAATCTCTCTGATGGGTTTGTTTTGTTTTTTTCAGCCTAATGATGGCTTGCTTCACTGGTAGTGACAGCTCTTTGGATCTCATCCTGGCAGTTGACAGCAACAGGTTCAAAAAGCAAACAGCACACTTGAAATGAACTCTGGACCTTTTATTTGTTCATTGTAATTGGGGTAATGAGGGAATAACACACACCTGGCCATGGAACAGCTGAGAAGCCAATTGTCCCATTACTTTTGGTCCCTCAAGAAGTGGGAGGCACATATACAAACTGTCATAATTCCTATACTGTTCACCTGATTTGGATGTAAATACCCTCAAATAAAAGCTGACAGTCTGCAGTTAAAGCACATCTTGTTCGTTTCATTTGGAATCCATTGTGGTTGTGTATAGAGCCAAAAATGTTAGAATTGTGTCGATGTCCCAATATTTATGGACCTGACTGTAGGAATAGCAGACAATCCTGTCAATTTTCAAAATAAAAGACCAATAAAGCTGTTGAAACACTGTTTCTGAAAACCTCCCGGTGTGAAATGAACCTAATAAAAAGGCATCTTGATTAGGTTCATTGGAGATGCAACATCACAGACATGTTTAGACTTGTTTAGAGCACCTACATTTGCTTCAAAAGGGATCAATATCTTTCCCAATATTGTTTCTAAACACTAAACTAATGGGAACTTCATTCGGTTTTTCATTGATTTGGTCATGAGCTGTTGAACAAATAGACATTTTGACCTAATTATTGGGCGGCTACAATAGTTGAGCGACTTCTACAATGATAATATTTCATCTATGAACCACAATTTACAGCAATCTATCTTACTATAACAACACAAATTGTCAAAGTCATACAGAAAACAATGGTTTACCAATGGCAGCAAGAAATGCTCTCTGGGGCTCGTGCATGTGTATTTAAGGGATATTTCAGAAAAAAGTGATTAATTAACCTGCAGACCAACATTTCCATCCCTTGAGACACATTACATTATAGTCCATTCGACAGAAACACCACACACACACACGCACACACACACACACACACACACACACACGCACACACACACACGCACACACACAAAGAAACACATCAACCACCCTTTTGGACGATAGCTGTTTCATTTCTTATCAAACCTCCTTGAGATTGCTGACAGTGTTTTCCAGACATCTCCAGGTTTGTACTGCTCTCTATCAAAGCAGGAACACAAATTACATGGTCTGACTGCCAAAAGGCAAAGAAAACCAATATCTGACACAGTGTTCGACCCCACAAACACTTTCTCTCCTCTGAGGTTGACCTCCATTACATGTTTGTCTGGAGCTTGACATTTCTAAAGGGCTACAGCAGAAAATGAAAAAAGGAGAAAGATGGAGAACGGGGGGGAGCTGACAGGAAGGATTTTTGAGGAGTACTGAAAGCAGCAGCAGTAGCAAGGTCTCCTTGAACCTTCATGAAAAATATCACGGCTGCATATGGCTTTTCTCGTGCATCAGCAGGTGCAAACAAGCAAAGTCTAATTCAAAAAAGGCAATTTCAGTGTGTTGTATCTTCAGTTCTACAACAGAAATCAACTACAACAAGGAACATTTCAACCTGTGCTCCAACTTTATACAGAGGGTGTATAAACTAATTCATGAAGACAGCTCCTGTTAACAGAAATCCCTGCTGTGCTGCTCTCAGCAGGGCGCTCACAACACGCGATCTAACCTCCCCCCCTCCTGGTACTAACTGGCCTGTGACCAAATCCCCCAGGTGCCCTATAAGTAAACTCCTAGACTGCCCATTGTGGCTAAAACTGTTACATAATCCCTGACCGCTGTACATACCTGGCAAGACTTCCTGTTTGTAGTATAATAAGGCTTTTGCACCTACAGTATATGCTCTCTAAGGTCCAAGTCAAATCTGCTTGTGACAAAAACACAGCCAATGTTGTGCTCTTACCTCTAGCACGAGCCACAGCTGATCCCCACATTTGATGTCCTTCTTGTAATACATCCCATAAAACTTGACCACATTGGCATGGTCAGAAAGAGCTTTGAGGATGTTGTATTCAGCTTCGATTTCCTCATCGATATCCTGAAACACAAGAGCAAACATCAGCTAAGTGCGTACGACACACACATTTTAACACCTACAATCTCATCTTTAGCTATTTTTTTACCAGCCATATTTTCTCTTAGAATGTTTAATTCCAAATAACAGAGTAATAGAGGTGATACTAATTACTACCTGGACTACTGTCTAGGCATGAGTTAAATAATATTAATACCATTTTCATATTGGTAGAAAAATTTGAAATTATGAACTGGAGGGGGTTACTTCACATAAGATAAAAGCTATTACTTTTTTAATAATCCCAATGTTGGGGAATTCTTTTGTTACAGGAGCTAAAAATAAGACCAAACACACCAAATTAATAGCTTGAATCATTTTAGCTTAATAATATAAAATACAATCTTACTTTACAAAGGTAAAAAGTAATTTGTAAAAAGAACAAAAATTGTATATAAAATAATTTTATGTTTAAATACAAATATTAAGAAATGACAAGAAATATATGAGAGTAAAATATCTAAAATTCAAAAAGCAAAAACCGAATTTAAATGAATTTTACATTTACAAAATGTAGTACATAAAATATATCAAATACCAGCTGACATGTAAGTGGCTCAGTAACAGTAATGCTCATTAATAACTAGTGTATTTGTATGAAAGTGTTACATAATGTATAGTTTTTAACTTTTATAACTGTTTTTTACTTCAAAAACAACAAGCCATGTTGTTTTTAAAGTGATCTATAAATAAAGTTGGATTGGATTGGCCAATTGATAAGTTGTTACATTTACAAAGCTATTTATCGCTTGTTACAGTGTTTATGCTAAGCAGAGCTAACCATCCATTGGATCCTGCTTCTCGGTCCTCTTAGTTTAACTCTAACCAAGAAAATAACAATATAAAGATCAGCTGAATGGATACTTTGTTATTATTGCTTACATTTTTTTCCATTTATTTATCTTCTAGACTTGTGGAGAAAACTGTGATTTATTTGCTTTCTGTGTCAACTTTTTCTATTCCTACACCAGTAGTGATGAGGAGGATACTCTCAACAATCTTCATTCAAGAAAACAGTTACAGAGTTGTGGTGATATCACAGTTACACAGCCAATGTAATGTCCATAAACCAGACTTTAGAATGATTCATTTCTTTGTCCTGTTTATCCGCAGCTCCCCATTTAACTGCTTTGCAACCTTTTTAAATATCAAGAACGTCATCGGTTGCCTGATTTGATCAAAGAAAAACAGAGCGACCGACCTTCGGACACTATGCAAAGTCTTGATCATTTATTCTGCAATTTAATGTGGGCAAAAGGACATATCCAGGACATGTTAAATACAGCAGTCATCGTATACTCTTCTTCTGTATGTTGCACGGTTATTAAGCCTAAAGAACGGGAACTTTTAGCATATAATGCAAATCGTGCTGGTGGTCATTTAATACAGTATATAGTACTATACCACAAGTGATAAACAGTGGCAGTACTACAATAAATAGTACTGAGCAGAATCCTATTGTAGTTGGTGGCATCGGAAGTCTGACATCCCTGGTACAGAGTCATAAAACCAGATTTTTGATTTCAAACATAAGGTCTGGGGGTCAAAATGGGCATGGCAAAGACTCTAATCCGACCCAATGGATGGTTTTGGAAAATGTGAAGGAGGGCATAATTTTTTAGACTTCCTACATACATACTAAACCAAAGTAATTACGTTTTTTTTCATGTTTTGTCTGTAAAAAACAAAACAAAAATAGCTTTATAATTACAACAAAGACAGGGCAACAAGTTACTTGAAACTTTGTTGAAATTGCACCTTTGATATATGAAGATATCTTAGGGACTAAATGTGCAGTTAAACTTTTTTTACACTGACAGAAATGGGAATTTCAAAGATCCAGGCCACTTAAGATCAAAGTGGCTATATGTGGCCCACAATGTAAAATGACTTTGACCTTCCTGATTTATACATTTAATGTAGCTTAAGGTAGAAGGCAAAAGTACAGAAAATTACTGGACTACAAATTGCTTTTCATAAAAAAAAAGTAAAAAGAAAAAGATAAAGCTTGAAACCAAACATAACATACAGTATTTAAAAAATGTGTACTACATTTTCTATATGTGAACGAAATGAGTGCAGTGATTAAGATTATGGTAATGATGCACTTTGCGTTTCTTAATAATAAGAAACAAATTCCCCCCCAAATTAATGAGACTTGAAGAGTGTGTTTAATAGAAGAACCCTGCTGCTCATTAAATGCCTCTAAATAAACCATACACTTTAACGTAGACTCAAAATAGACAACACAATAGATGAAGAACGGTAACAACCAGACTACTAATATATGGTAATACTCAGAAATGTAACAAATCTGAAGTAATCTTCTGTAAATGGTAAATCTAGTAATTATAAAAAAATGTTGACTCTATAGGACAGATCAGTCCCACAGTGTCATGTTTAACATCATGTTTCCCTGCAGCATGACAAAGTCTTCTTCTCTTTAGGCCGTTTCTTTTTTTTACTTCTCCTTCTTCACACACTTCTGCTGTAATGCCAAATTTGTGTTTTGGCTCTGTGCTAAAGCACCCCACAAGCAAAGCAAGTCCAAAATGATCAGAGTGCTAAACTGATATCATCAGAGGCAATTTGCTGAGATAATTTGCTGATGGTTGTAGATGGGAAGAATAGTTACAAGAATCTCCCTTGAGGTGTTTCCAACCTGCTTGGCTTTATTCTCTTCACAGGCTGAGAACAAAGCAGAGCAGAGTGATGTTTATCTTACCGAAGGCAGAGCTAATGAGTCAGACTACACTGACGATTTGATTTTTTGTGCTTGCAAAGCCAGAGGTTTTTCACATCATAAAGGTTTTTCTTTCTTTGTGAGATGGTGGGGCCTTTACTGTTTACTTCTCAGTAAGTTTTCTACCCACCTATTTAGATTTCTTTTTAAATACCAGCTGGTATACATAGCATGGTCTATGGGCACGCTTCAGATGAAATGTAATGAAAAATCATGACTTTTAACCTTGGAAGATCATGTGCACTCCCTGTTCCAGATATAAATCTCTAAAAAAAAAGGTAAAAATAATGAAACATATAAAATACACATTTTCAGTTTAAAAAGATAAAATTCAATCACATTTAAGGTGTCATACAACAGGGAAAACTATACTAACAATCAACTAAAACTAAAGTAAGGATGTAGGAAAGTAAAAACACCCAGAAATCAATGATGTAAATTAAACACTTGCCATGTCACAAGACATTAACGTGTACTTCTTGTGCCATCACTAACAGTAAAACAATATGTATAGATATATATACCAATCAGGCATTAACATGACATTATGCTTAAAATTGTGTTAGTCGATTGTTGGCATCTTGTTGGCGCTTTTGGTGGCAAACAAGCCTCAGCACAGGCACATTGACTGGTCTATAAGCAACAAACTATAATGCACTGTGTATTCTGACACCTTTCTATCACAACCAGCATTGCATTTTTTCCGATTTGAGCTACTCTCATCTGCTCATCTGTTGGATCAGACCCAAGGGTCAGCCTTTGCTCCCTGTGTACATCAATGAGCTTTGACTGTCCATGACACTGTTGCTGGTTCATCTGTAGCTGGTTAGTGAGTCATCAGAGTGTTGGCAATTTTTACACACTGTGCACTTGGCACTGATCAATTTCGCTCTCTATAACTTTTTGGTCTGACATTTTGTGGCTGAATCACTGTGGTTTCTAAATTCTTCCACTTTGTAATAATATGACTTACAGATATCAGATGTGAAACACGTGGAATATTTAGTAGGGAAAAATTTCACAAATGGACCTGTTGCAATGGCGACATCCGTTGCAGTGCCATACTGAAATTCAGTGAACTCTATAGAATGACCTATTCTAAGTGCTGGATGTTTTCCCCCCGTGGCAATGACTGAAAACACCTGAATTCAAAGATTAAGTGATATGATCCAGTACTTACAGAAACAAATTACAAAAACATATTACAATACAGAATTGTATCCGTTATTTTCTTTGTTTCAGTCATAAAAAATATTGAAGAAGTCTTAAAGGTCTTTTGCAATGTACTTACTATGTAACAAACTCAACTTACATGGATCGGATCCAGTATCTTCACAGCTGCTTTACTTCCATCTATTTTATTAAGCACCTTATAGACTTTTCCATAGGTCCCTTTACCAATTGTCTCGATGATTTCCCAGGTGTCAGTCGGATCTGGAAAGTTGTCAAAGACAATCGATTTCCCTGATCGTGGAAACATCTTTAGGAGATATCTCCTGCAGAATGGGAAAAACACATGTAAACGTGGGTCAGTGATAGAGAAGGAGCTGTGTGCTGTGTGTGACCTATATTATACACCAGTTAGTGCGGCTATACTGTTATTAATCCATGTCTGATAAATGGGTAAACACATTAGTAAAGAGCTCAGCTGAAGGGGATTTAAAGCTATTGTGCAAGTACATAATGTACAGTAGATGTTTTCAACCTTCCTTTAGATTCTAAATTCAACACCTGAAGCTTAATCAGATGAGTGTTCAAAGTTCACGCTGGTTTGTTTGCGAATTAAACTGGAAGTGTTTAACTTGAGGATAATCCGGGGATGCAATATAGATGGGGGGTTAAATTGGGTCTTTAGGGGATTTAACGCCCATATATATCTGGAGTAAATATTAAATCTAGAGGAAATAGCTTTGATTTTCAGCAGATTGAAGCTTTAAAACATAACAATGCATAAAAATAAAGGCAACAACTGTGCTTGCCTTCATTAAGACTCTTCAGTGTCCTGTTACAGATAAATGGGATGTCTTAGCTTTAAGTCACAGCTTTTCTGTAAACACTCAGAGGGGTGTGCTTCCTGCTTTTAGGGCCAATCAGACACATTCCCAATTTCTAAGGCTGATATCATTTGACACCAAATTAATCAAGATATTCAGCAAGATACATCCAAAATGGCAAGGTGATAATATGTATATATATTTTAAAAAGCAAACAGCTATTAGTAAATAAACCGATATGCTGTCTTTGCATGGAAATATGCAGAAGAAAGTTCAGGTTCTGCAGATCAATCAGATAATTACATGAAATGCAATTACAGCCAAAACCCAAAGAGCACGTCTTTTTTGTATCCTTCAAAGGTGTCTGTCTGTCATCACAGATTTGTTCCCATAACTCAAAGAACCACATCCACAAAGCTAAAGCAAAGACAAAGACAAAAGCACAACTCTCTGAATCAAACTTACATTATTCTCCGAATTCAATGCAGCACATTTTGGGGGCGAAACAAAACAATTAATCCATTTCTGTGCAAAAGGTTAGCAGTGGCAGGCCAGTCTGGCCCGGCAGTGAGTACCACAAACAGAGGAGGAGCTAACGAAAGCTAATCTCACTAGCAATTCCCCTGCTGCAGGGCTGCCATTGGAAACTAGCTCTGAGAGATTGGAGATACAGCGGGATTAGCAGGAATTAGCCAGTGTTGCAGCATGAGCCTTTCCCCATATAGATGCCCATTCACACACAAAAGAAAACTAGCTCGAGTGGAAGTGCACAGTGATGCAAAATGCCTTTTTCTTCTTTTTATTATCATTTTTCACTTTATTTTGCAGTGAGAGAAGACTGCCACCCAGAGTGCCATCTTATACTCAGGTCCTGCAGTTATTTTATCTGAACTAGTTATGATAATTTAAATTGTACAGATTCCTGCACACAGCAAGATAAAACTGGCAGACAGACACATTATTTTGCAGAGATATCATCAGCCATTGCCCATGCAGAGCAATTAGACTCCTATACATGTATCCTTGTGTAGGTAATTGCACTTGTAATGTACATTGCCCAAGTAATCCACAGACATCCTCAATAATACATCACTGCCTGTGTGTGTCAACATGCTGCGACACATGAGAGGGGAGGGCGAAACCTAAGGACTCACAGTGGACACCTCCAACAGGATCGCAAGCTGCAAGGAAGTAACCCTTTAGAGGAGACAGTGTGCGTGAGTTTGTGACTGCATGCATGTGGTTATCTAAGCTTGTGTGCCCCAGAGTACTGGCTGCCTGTCACTTTTCATTAGCTGTTAAAGGTTGTGGCATTAACCATAGTCTGTGTGCACAAATAATGAAATGCAGATGTGTAACTGAGCATGTATTTACTGCTTTGCTATTATTTGATAGAAATAATACAGTTTTGTTGCTGTTGTTTTGTGTCTTGTTTATGTGAAAATTAAATATAAATGTGTGGGTTTTTTTTATGTCAAGTGAAGGCACACTCCTTGATCTGAGTGGCGTCTCATCAAGAGGTCTGGCCACTTGAGGCTACTCTGTAACCCTGATGAATGGGTTAACGTTTCAGCTTAACCTTGGCACATGAAGTTTGCCCGTCTACAAGCTGAGATAATCTGCCTCACTGGGCTCATCAAAGTCAAAAAACACAGCGCTCCCACTCAGACAGCAAGAGCTTGGTAAAAGAATTCTGTGAAGCAAGTGGCTACGACTGGAAAGACACAGATAAAGATCCTCATAATATCAAGCCAAATAAGCCCATGTGAATAGACGAAACTTGAAAGCATAGCCACAGAATTTATTAGAAATAATATAAAAAGGGTTTTTTGGGAGTACAAACAATAAGGCATGTCAAATCTTGCAAACAGTTCATCGACAGCTGTAGCAGCTTAACTTCTCCACATAGTAAACATAAGTTACACTTTACAATCTTTACAGACTTAAATGTTGCCAAATTATTACAAGTGAACCAACTTTACTGACCTTTGATGGCTGGCAGTGAAAAGGCACAAAGCGAACAGAGACACATGGATGGTAAGGATAAAGCATAGATTAGACTTTCACATATGCACGCGTACACACACACACGGTGTCCACACAGCCTGCACTGGGCTACCGCTGAGCCACTCCCAAAGTTTGCAAATAAGAAATCCAAATGAAGCAGCCTGGACGTGTTTATGTTTGCAGTAAAAGCTGCAAACATGTTTAGGTAAGTCAAGAAACTGGATCAGCTAGTATAAAAAGTCAGTATCATACTTACTCTTTCCTAAGTGCATTAACATGCTTTGGTATCAGTTGTGGATGGCAGCAGCAGCAGCAACAGACAGGAGCAGGATGTTGTTCCTGTGTGCCCCAGCCACCTCTGCTATGTATTATACATCAAGAATAAGGAACACTCGCAAAGTTATTATCCCCAAGTAATTGGTTTTAGTAATTATCTTAGGCATGAGGACATCCAGTAGCCAGCAGCCGATCAATTGATAGTGTCATAAATTAGCCTGCAGAAGACAAGCTAACAACGGGCGAGTATACGGACGACAACAAGGAGCGAGTCAGGTGAAACAGGCCATGACTGCTCTGGTGCTCCTCTCAGCATCATTCAGCAGTGTCCCATTACACAGGCGCTGCTGGGGAAAGAGTCCCAGCAGTGCCAGCAGAGCTCGGCTGAGAGTTCAGTTCAAAGGGCTAGAGTGATGTTATCTGAAACCTGCTTCACATAAAGTTTATTTAATGCAGTCATTTTATATCAGTAAATCCAACTCTTTATCGTTTTTGACACGTAGAATAAAGTCAGAGAGTCAAATATTGTAAAGATGAACAAAACCTGAGAAAGAGATTATATTTATTTCCACTACAAGTGAGCGCCCTGTTTGCACAGACTGTAAAAAAAAGGCTAACGTGACATCATCTATTGATTGGCCCTATTATGAAAAACTGACCTTAATGTTTTCAGCGTTGCCGTCTTCGTGTTTTGAAAGCGAGGTGTGAGAAACCAAGGCACCACACCTCATTAGCCAATCAAGATATTCTGGATGATCTTCCTTCTTGACTCTAATAATGACCATAATTTACCAAATGAACATCATGGTTTATTTAATATGACATTGAAATAGTGACTGAGTCTGTAAAGCCATCAGGGGAGCATTTTCAGAGGTCTCGGAATGAGGGAAAGACTGACTCAGCTGACCAGTCTGAATCATTGATACAAGGCAGTACAGAGCCATGCTTTCATGTACTTTGACCCAAATTTTAACCCTACAGTCTGTATGTGGCAGCAGAAATCAAGACCCATCAGAGCAGGGAACATTTTTCCAGTCTTCAGTTGTCTAATTCTGGTAAGCCCCTGTGATTGCAGCCTCAGTTTTCTGTTGTCAGGTGACAGGAGTGGCTGTTCTGCTGCTTCAAGATTTCATGTGCTGTTTGTTCAGAGATGCACTTTGGTAAACGTTGGTTATTCGAGTTACTCTTGGCACTTTTCCTCTGATGTCTGGCATCAACAAACCATTTTAACCCAAAGAACTGCCAGTCCATTAACGAGCAGCTGAACAAAAATACCTAATAAAGTGGCCATGACTTTTAGAACTATATGACAGTCTTCTTAGAAAGATGCATCCATTACACACTAATAGCCTCTTAAGATGTAAAGCTGCAGACATGATGGCTAAAGAAAACAAACTCTCATCACTCTTTATTAAAAGCTTCACAACACAGGGAAAAGCCAGTGAAAAACAAATCTATAACGACCTGTTTGTCTTCTTAATTTTGACAAAACCTGTCTCTATCAGTGCTAATGATGTGTGAAGCGAGCTATCATTTGCCTTTCAGTCATCTCGTTTGTTTACATTAATAGTACATTTGATTTGTCAGTGCACCAAACACTTAAAAACAATTAACAGTCCAGAGGAGAGAAGTGAGACTTCATGCAGCATAGTTTCCTTTGTAAATTATTGATTCTGCCAAAACTGTCAGAAAGTAATTGTTGTAGCAGTGAAGCTGATAATTTATCAAACACATTAACAGATGGCACAGCGATTATTTTCTCCTGAACACGCAGAGGCGTCGTGCAGTCGAGTCAGGAAGGATATTACATGTGTTTGGCTGATTGATCATAACCAATTCACTACTTTAAATGGAAAATTCTGGGTACTGTACAGCTGATTTGACACAGTCAGTCAAAGATCACACAGACTTGCATAAGCAATCACTTGTATACAGACAAACCCTTTCAGTATGATAGTTTCTTACAATAAAAGTCTGGATTTTCTTCTGTTTAACATGACACATGCCCTGTGTAGCTCCAGATATGCTTCGATTTTTTCATTTCTGAAATGAGTAAGGCTTTATGCTCTCCATAGATACTGTAATTCATAAACCATCAGGTGAGCTGTGACCATTAGGGTCACTGTTATTTCCGTACAGTAAAGGAAAACAACCCACTCTGCAAGATGCTTCTCAGGTATTATCTCACAGGAACACATGCATAAAGGCTCCTTAATGTTGTACTTTTGTCTTTTCTCTTTGCACAGGCAGTTACTTTATTGTTTGCATTTATTGACTCTTTTTTTAGGGAGTAAATTTGTGACTTGGGGAACTACAAGCAATTACTCCTAGATAAACAGCATTATGAATAATGGAGGCATTTCCCTGATAACTAATACACGCACAAAGGCTGAAATTATACTCTGATTATAGAAAAGTCCGGAGAAAGTTTGGTAGGATGGACTGGAAAAGACATAACAAGGAAATGGCAATTTCAAAGGAGAAAGAAAAATAAGACACCCTCCAAAAACTCATTTCAAATGACTCCAGTCTCATTTAAAAAAAAAAGAACTACAGTAGGTCCAGTGCTTTGACCATGTCACAAAGCCTCATCAATCATTTGGCTTTGCGGCGCCTGCTTTTTGGCCAATAATAAATCTGGCGAGCAGTGATGTCTCTGTCTATTACCGGCACTTTATGAATCCTAGTTCTGTCTTCAGCACCAGTACCCCCCACTGATGACCCACACACTGTCCGGCCTTTGGAGGAGGGGGAAAGTGGGGGTGGGGTTGAGGGGCTGAATAATCAACGGGCTGACTTAAAGTGTGGGTCCCTCAAGCACAACCTCCGGGCTTAGGCAACTGCAGTGCACCAACCTCATTTCCTGCTCTGCTGCTTCACAAATGGCTCCTGGAAGCTGAACCAAAACCAAGGATGGAGATGCACTGATGGCAATAATAGCCTCGTGATTAGAGCGGGCAAAGGTCCAGTACAGTGTGCAGACTCTCCCTATTTCACCAGTTTAGCACCAGAAACATACAAAGGAAAACAACTCAGGGATGATTTTCATTTACTGCTTTTAATGAAATCTTTCATGATGAGAAGAGTCCTTCTGATTTTTATACAACTTGGTAATTTTGCCCATTTCCTCTGATATTAGCTAATTGACAGCACTGTTTCATGTTCACCAGGTACATGGTAAAATATTTCAGCAACTATTATCTGTATTGTCATGAAGCTAAAGCACAAACTGTCACAAAATACCAACATTTACTGTCACAATCATCTGACTTTGATTAGTTCCTACAGCAAGCCGAAAATATTCACTTACCCAGCCAAAACGCATAGCGAAGGATGTTTTGTGGATATGACATTTTCACTCATGGTTACTGGGCAATGGATCAAAGAAAATGGCAATGCTGCGACTATTAAGTTGATATTTTTGAATGTATTGCTTAAAACTGCAGCAACTCTCAAAAGAAATAGTCTGACTTTAACTCAGTTTATCATCAAACATCATTTTGAGGACAGATTTTTTCCAGTCAAACTTACAGACCCATGGTATTACAGCAGCATTAGTGAGAGATTCTGATTATAAAATGTTAGTGTGCTAACCACAGACAGTAAAAAACAGGGACATAAGCGTCATGATGTCACTCACTGCTAAAGTAGTAAATATAAGACAAATTTAACCTCATATATACAAATTAATGTTAGTATTATCAGTACTATTTCTTAAATTTCATCAGAAGTTTCACTAAACACTCCATTTAAAAAAAAAAAAAAAGGGGGCTTAGGGCTTCAAATCTTTAATCCATATAACTTGAAAGTAGCAATTTAGCCCATAAAGTCACCAGGTTAATGTTTGTCATAGTAAAAGAGACCTGAGGTCATTTTCCTAAATATATAACCAGAAGTCCTTTTGCAACCAGAGCAGTGGTGCTCTGCTGGGAGGTTTAAGCCACTTCTGCTTCAGTTTTCGAACTTGGAAGCTATGTTCAGGCTTTTATACTTTCTATTATGCTATCAAGCTGGTGCAAGATGTAAATAATGTCATGTTAGTACAGCATCATTCTTATATGAAATGCTGCACATACTTCAGAAAAACTAAAGACAGATACTGGAAAAATATCCAATGAATAAATAATGCAGATTTCATCTATGCTTATCAATCTATTTGGTTTCTTCTGTATATTCAAGCACAGGTTGTAGTGGGACCGTCTCCCCCCATCTTCTGTAAGATTTGGTCTACTTCTAAACCTCAGTTAGATCCCCAAACCATCTCAAATTGCTATTTTAAACACAAAGGAGCAGCAGATCATTCCAATGTCACTGAGTGAGTCACAGTTAGGAAAGTAATTATGGCTACATGTATCCAAAATCCTGTTCTTTTTGCCAATATCCAAATTGGATGAGGGTCAAGATGGACTGACTTGAATTTATAAAGCTTTGTCTTCTGCTTCATGGAGGCAAAGCTGCCTTCTTCACCAGTAAAATGAGCACATTGCTATTAACACTGGTCTAACAAACCTGTTTATCTCACACTCTACCTTCATGTGTGAACAAGACATAAACTCCTCTGGCAATCCAAAAGGATACTGGCGTTAGAGTTGGAGATTTGACTCTCAACCTGGCTGCTTCACTTTCAAATGTAAACACCTTGCCATTACCATCTGATTCGTCACTGTGTGCCAAAAGCACACACCGAAGTGCCATTTTGAGATTCCTAAAGTTGACATCCTGGCGGCACCTTGAGATCCTGCATGCAGGGTCAGAAACAGAGTCCACCACACATTGAAAATATAATGAACCGACACAGGTCTCACTTTGGTTACATAATAACCTATCGGCATGAAGTACCACACCATTACCTTGTACTCACATATGAGCACATACAGTTTTCCCTGGGATACAAGGCTATAGGACTTCTTCAAGGGAATGACAAACAGTCTGGACTTATTTAGCTTTAGGTTGCTTCACAATGTGTTTGTCATTCACCCATTCACACTCTTACAAATGAACAAAACTCTGTAGTCTCTATGGCTTAATGCCCCCCCCCCCCCCCCCCCCCCCCAATGAAGCCTATTGATTAATTAATCCTCTTGAATCTGAGGCTTGACATTTGAGAAAACAAACATACAGCGAACTGAAAACTACAAGTATGAGATTGTTCTTTGATTTAAACAATTTTTTCCCACATTAAAACATTCACATCACTCTTACAAAATTATATGTCCAACACACACACAAATGTGGGTAGGTTGTGTAACAACTTACTCCAAAGTACACCGGTTTAACAAAAATCCCTCCTTGCCAAATACCACATATGAAATATTGGACGAGAACCCACGTGCCCACAGTGAAATGTGTTACGTGTTACATAAGCGGTTAATAGGCTTAATTTCCTGACAGGTAACCTACATACTGCTCTGCTGCACTCTGAGTCGCTAGTCTCTAAACCATGAAGCATCATCCTTTCGCACTGATGCTGCGCTGACGAGATAGCTCATCTCATGACACACGTAAGATGGCTGCGTGATGGCTGAATAATCCTTTCTGCATACAGTATGGAACTGTGCATCCGTCTAGTTTGATCTGACACCTGATTTTTTTTCAATCTGCTTAGGTCCTGCGCGTTTTGTAAAAGCAGAAATATTACCTTAATTTTCCAACAAAAAGGAAAAAAATCTCTGGAACACGGTTTAAGAAACAGAGAGTCTTACCTGAAATGAAAGAAGCTGCTTTCAGACATGTCTTCAGTCCTCCTTTACAGGCAGATCATTTGTGAAATTTGTTGGGATTCAGAGCAGTGCAAGGGTTGAGAACAATTATGTTGTTGAAAATGAAGTGCCACTTGCAAGCAAGTCATTCAGCTTTGTCTGCTCTAGCCCACTCATTAAACTCTGGAATATTACAGATATCACTGCATTGTGATTTATTCGTTTATTTTGGTGTTATGTAGAAATAATGAATATTGTGCAGTATATGAAAGCAAAGTAGTGATTGGATAATCACAATAAACACTTAAAAGTTTGGTTAGAGCAAGTTTTCTTTAACATTACACAGTTTTAGTGACTTTGACGTCACATTACAAAGAAAACTTGTTCATAAAGATTGGGCTCAATTTCTCCTTTTTATGCCTTTTCTAGAGCATGCTGCTTTAAAAGCAGCCATAAACATTTGTGTGGCCTCAAACCTCTGTTCATGATATGCTGGCCTGAAGGACAAGCAAGAATTCATTAGGTCTGATTGACTGATTGATAAAGATATTGATATTGTCCCGTCTGACTCTTTGTATGTGGAATGTAGGAATCGATACCGCTCTCATGATATTGGTAGCCATGAGTGTTGCACCACCATTGTGTTTTAGTGTTTTGTTGCTTTATCCTTCAAGCTTCTATTCCGAAGCCACAGAAATGTAAATGTTTATGTAAATATCTTGAATTTCCTGTCTATTCGTTGACCTACATAGGCCCAATGTCTCCGTCCACCTATTTTGTGCAATGCTGCTAAAGTAATTAGTAGAAACAGTGTCACAGTGTCCCATTGTCCCTTCATTCGCTGTACTAATCACATGGACATACTTGAAAATGCTGAGTGGAATAATGGTAGGACACAATCAAAGGAAATCAGAGATCACTTCAAGGAGATTTAAGGAGTGACGCTCTGATTGTTGATGCCTCTGTCATGCAGATCAGTGGATGGCTGGCTGGGTCTGCAGCACCCGAGTCGACTCTGTCTGTGAAGACTGATTGAATAAGGCTACTGATGAGGCTATTGTGACCGTGGGTACGTGGTGTGAATGCATGACAGGCTCATGGCTGGCGTCAATGACTGGCTGCCATTGTGGCAAACCACTGGGCTGTGACTTACCCAGCTGGGGTGCACACATATCATGAAGCACTGAAATGAGTATTGGGATTGTGCAGTCGATAGAAAGATCATTAGGCAATCATTGCTACAATATACATGCATGCTGCTCAATTTGGTCAACCTTTGTTCAGCTGACCTGACAACCTTGCTCATTATAACATTAATGTGCATAGTCTGGGACACTTTTACTGCTAAGAGTCACATGAAATTAGACAATCTCTACTTGCAAATTTGTTTATTTTGCTATCATGCAGGCAAGCACACCATGAAAACTGGGGAAGTGCAGCACAACCTCAACATACATAGCTAATCTAAGTATGGAGTATCTCATGAGCTTCCTGAATGGATTTATTGAGGGCTGTAGGATGTGAATTAGATGAATGACAGTCTATTTATAGCTGCCTTTGATATTCAAACATTTAATTTTCATTTTGATCTCCTTAATTGGACACAGTAACACAGTATTTCTTTGAGACATTAGCACCCTTTGCAGCTCTACAAATGCTAATTCGAGCTATTCACAGAAAGCTAATAATTATGTTGAATTATTAGATTTTCTGTAAATATGTATAGGACTTTGTGTATACTGGAAGGTGTTTGATAGATATCAAATACTTGGTTCGGTGCTTTGAGTCAAATGCTAAACTTCAGCATGCTAACATGGTAATTTATCTAATTTATGCTAAGTCATGTTGTTTACTATCTTAGCCTTCTGTCACACATGCTTAGAGACTGTTCTAAAACCCACTGGTGCCTACTTATGCTAGGGAAAATGGTCATTCTCCAACCAGTTAATGGTTAGTTTCTGGCAGTTGAGGCTCGGTGTTGTACCAAAAACATACTTGCGATTGCCTTGGTTGCTAGCAGACTTCTTTGGTCAGTCCTAGATTGCATGAAAGATGTCAGCTTGTGTGCAAACACTGGCCAACTACTTACTAATTAGTAATGAAACTGTGACACAAAAAGAGGCCATTGCATCTTTTAAAATGTGTAGATTTCAGCAGTAAGACACATCATTGACCTTGAAGGTGATTGGTCACTGTTTCGAAGATGTGTTGGCTAGTGTTTAAACGCTAGTCTGGATCTTTCAAACAAACTTACAGGCAATTATGGCAATCTGTTAGCAACCATAATAACCAAAAAGTTTTGGTACAGTGCTTTGTGACTGACTTCACTAAACAAAAGCATAAACTTTGTGTGTGGGCCTTTAAAGTTTGTAGTTGAGTCATTTATGATATATGGAAATACATCTATGCTTTTTTGACAATACAAGTGTTAAATATATTATTTTCAACTTCTAATGACTAAATTTAAGAATATCTCTAATAAATAAAACTAAGGGTATATGTATGGAAAACACAGCCATTAAAAAGTATTCCTATATTGAATATAATGTGGTCGTAAATTACTTCAATTCTCCCATTTTTGTTTCACCATGGTTTTCATGGTGAAACAAAAAGGGGAGAATATATTAAAGGGTTAAAGGCTGACTTCATGATAGCACTAAATAACAAAATAAGGAATCACTAGCTATTTTGACTTAATGTGTGAGGGACCTGAAAATCTGTAGAAAATTTCAAGTCAAATAAACCAATAAGTTAAATGCAAGAAAAACACTGCCATCCCCAGAGGCATGGTTAAAAATTCTGTGGCCCAGGAATCTCAGTAAGTGCATTAAATAAAGTACACACTGTGAACAATAAACAGCTTTTGACCACGCTGTTTGCCCACTCCACTGTCATCCCACATTAGAAAAACCAGCAGGGGTTCATGACCCTGTGCTGAACAGTCCCAGCCATGACTCACCATCAAAACAGAGTTTGTCCTGTTCACCGGTAGAGAGGAGTTGTATAACTTGGTGATGCAAATGCCCCGCTTTGCGCTTCAGTATTCATATCTATCTATCAACAATTCTGTCTGTGATTTTGGGAGTTTTTGTTATAGCATCCCTTTAAGCCCTGGTAAAAGTTGACTTGACTTACATAAAGGATGACATCCAGAGAAAAAAGTTCTGATTTAACTTATAGCTACACTCCCATATTACCTGTTACAAATGCCTAACATTAAAAGGCTTAAAAATATATCTATATGGCCTGGTTCTCCATCCAGCTGCATACTGGAGCTTCATTAGAAGCTATGAAATAGCTGAGTACTGAGATCTGGTGACTGTGCCGGAGGCCATTTTAGTGTAGTGAATTCATTGACATGTTCAGGAAACCACTTTGACATTAGCTGAACTTTTCACATGAAGTGCTGTCCTGCTCATCAGAAGATGGCTACACTTTGGTCATAAAGGGATGGACATGGTCAGCAAATGTTGCCATCTTTACTAGACTAGATAGTCCCAATTAAATATGGGTACATATACTTCTCAAGATATGATCTCATACATATGAAAAAAAACTATAACAGCAACAGATAGCAAGAATGCCAGTTGTCCTTAAAACCTTTCATTATCTGCAGTTCTATATCCTGTGAATCTATAAAGGCATGTATAAGGGAACATGCAATGTGTGAAAACAGACAGACTGGAAAACCCAGCACTGTGAAATTAACATGTGTTATCATAACAAAGGTCAAGTTGAAGGAAAGATCTGCTGCTGCTAATATGATAAAAATCCCTCCTCCATGAAAAACTGCAAACACTCATCCAATGAGAGAAATACCAGAGATGCTGTATGTTACACATCATCACGTCTTTCTTTCATTGCCTTTTCTGACTGGCTTCTACTGTCATCATGAAAGACACTCGCATTTCCCTCAAGGCTAAACCTCACATCTGTCTGTGTTTCCAAATAATACGACAGCTCTGATCAGCGGTTAATGGCCAGTGGCATTTTAGTCATTTCACTCCTCCGCTTTCTTCGTCTTCTTTTAAAATAATCTATGCATTTTTTCCTTATCATTAAACCCCAAAAGACCCAGAGGACCTGCAAATGAATCACTCATGCTGAAATACATCTGGGGACAAACAGCCACCGCTGAGATGATGCTGATTCGTGTGGCGTTTGGATGAAATCCAAGCTCGTCTCTGAAACATATTGTGATGCATTCACTGTCTAAGTTATTTGTCTGCATGTACCCAGTCCCCTTCAAGTGATTTTTTTTTCTCTTTTTTGGCCCAAAGATGTCTGCTTTGCCCTGCGTCACTGGACGAATAACCAACAGGATTTAAGGGTGGGGTTGGGGTTCCTTCAAGCTGTCATTTTGCGTGTTCTTCTACGTCACAAGCATCACCTCTTAACACCAGTTTCTATGGAGAAGAGGGTAAAAAATAGTTTTTTCTGTTTATCTTTTTTTTTTTTTTTTTTTTACTTTTGTGGGAGAATGCAGATTAACAAAATGTCCACTGTTTGTGCAACTGCTATCACAAAAATGTGCACAGTTGGTCAGATATTAAAAGAACCTACAGCATATAACCATTCATCATTTTTTTCACCCCCCTGTCTGTCTGAGGACACCTAAGGGGTACAAACTAAAAAAAAAACATAGAGTTGCTCTGACCCTGAAAATAGAGGTCACACAAGCTTTATATATTCCATTCAGTACAAAGAGGCAGAGCCATGGGGGCTTGCCACACAGAAACAGTCCATTTTAAATGTTGTCCTGCAAACACCGACATATATCATGGATGTTCCGCATATGTTGTGACTGAATACTGCCATCCTGTTTCTTCAGGAAATAAACGAGCTTGAGGCAACATAATGACTATGTCAGCATGATGTCCTCACAGTACCATCCCTTCAGCACCACTGGCTACATCGAAGGGGCTGTCTTTGCCCAAAATGCATTCAGAAAGGGGAAGATGAGGTTTTGCTTTATAAGGCCAAGCCTGCTGGATTCCCTCAGAATACATTATGCCCCCCTCTGCGCTTTTAAGCTTGCGAGACTATTATCCAACAGCTCCCAGTAAGTTCTTATCAGTGGCAGCCAGATGGAGAGTGCACCAGCAATACCTCAAGACTTGTTGATCGAGCAGTGCTGCCAGAAAGGCCGTCATTGTGGAGCGGTTCTGTGGTTTGAGATTAGCATCTTGGATTCCCCCCCCCCTACATTTTATAATTGCTAAGAGAGGTCTCGTTAATGATTGTTCATTGGTTGGATTTATTTGTCAGCATGGACAGCCTGAAGGAAAAGAAAACACTGGCATTGCATTTTTTATGGTGTCCTTTTTAAAGCATTGGTCCACGTTGTCTTGTCCACACCTCCACATATTTGGCTTAATAATGTGATGTCACACATGTCCTAATAGCCTATCAAATGTAATCTAATCAACTCCAGTATGAGAAGATGTTCACCGAAGGGCTGTCTGCATGATAGGTTTGGCCACACAGACACCAGTACACACTGTCCTCTAGTGCTTCTTACCACTAGTGACAACCCATCCACGAGATGTCCTGCAGTAAAAAAAGATTAGACATAAAAGCGGGCAGAGCAGAAATATGCCCAGTTAAAATCTGGAGATAAAAATATGATTGCATGTTGACATAAACTGATGCTGACTGCTCCACCGGCACGCCATGTCACTGCAGAGAAAAGCACAAGAATAGGCATCCACCAGTGTGCAGTCTCTGGTCTCTACCTCAATTCTACCGAAGGGGTAAATACCCACAATGCACTACTTGATGCTTTTGTACTGAGTCCGCGTCACAATGCTGCTCTGACCCACTTTTTCAGCAGCCGGCAGGTTATTTTAGGATTTCATTAGCGGGAACATCAAGGGCAAATGAAAGGTGAAGAATCTCGTACCCGCAGTCAAATGAACTATCATGTTCTTTTTTTAATGGAATTGGTTTGAGCGTCTGAACTGTTTTGTGTGCAGCCTGGATGGCAAAAGAATTGCAACCACATTTCAACCAGGTTTAAATGCAGAACTGAGTAACTCTGATGACAAGCAACGAGTTGTCAGTTATGGTTACATGTCCTCAGGGAGAACGTGTCACCGCTCCTCCTCAAAAGCACCAGACACCACCTGGAGACAAACTGAGTAAATAAACACATCATAAATACAATCTTAAACTTAAATAACAGATTGTAGTCTGTTTTTTTCTATCAAGAAAAATAGTTCTGATCTAAAAAGGCATAACGATTTTCTTTTCTTTTTTACTCTTTTAGGAAATTTGCTGTCATGTTGAATCTTTTCAACTGCTCAACTCCTCATTAATGCAAATATCTAACTAGCCAATCATATGGCAGCATCTTGGTGCATATAGGCATGCAGAAATGGTCGAGACAGTCTCCTGACATTTAAACCAAGCAACAAAATGAGGAAGAAAGTGCTTCGAGGTGAGAAGAAGGCAACAATAACCACACATTACAACTGAGGTATGCAGAAGAGCCTCTCTTCTGGTTTCATAACACATGAAACATTGAAGCAGATGGGCTACAGTTACAGAAGACCACACTAGGTGTCACTCCTGTCCATTTCTGCCGCATAAGCAACATGAAAGCACAGATCCTTCTCGTCTTATCGGTTGGGTCATGGGGTTGGTGGTGTAATTGGCAGAATTTCGGCTCCTTAGTACCAACTAAAGCATAATTTCAGGGTTTTCTAGAACATGGCAATGAGTTCACTGTACTCAAACAATCCAAGCGAAGAACCAAATTGTAAGAATGGCACATCATGGTTTTAATGAAAGTTTATCTGCTAGGGTTTTTCTTTCAATATAAATACAAGATATATTTTGTTTGTTCTTACAACAGAGTGGAATATAAAAACATAACAGGGTCTCAATGGCAAAAGTTAAAAGTGGTGCAAACAGAGAAAAATAGTCTTTACATGCAAGACCCATGAACTGGGTGTTATGCACAAGCTGTTACTCATTTTCATCAGATTATCATAGCACATCATTTAAAATCTGTTGAGACCTTCAAACAATAGGCCCGGCACAATACGTTACTCAACATCTCACAATAATCTCAGTAATTATGATACTGATATTAAACTCGCTGTTTTCAAACCCTATTTTCACCAGTCTGAGTGCTTTAGCTCCATTACAAGCCTCGTAATCCTTTATATAACATGTCTGAGGCATTTATTATGCAGCAGGTCTGAAACACCCCACCATTATAACAACAAAACATAACCCCGGCCCATTTGAACTCGCCAGTTCACACATTTTACTTGCACCATTAAGACTGTGATTGGTGGTTATTACAAGCTACTCTCTGTCAGAACGTCCAGATGCTCTTTTTGTCAAGGTCAGGATTATTGGAGGTGGACAGGGGAGGAGGCAGGGGTTTAAATTTGTACCCATCAGGCACTTGGAGCCTCCGCAGTGACGTGGCACCTGCAACCAGAAAAAGGCACAAAATGGAGTCCCAGCTGGCCTCACATGAGTGTGAGTCAAAGAGCCGGGGGAGGAATGGAGAATGCTTCAGGCTCGATTAGTCCCACATCGTATTTCCATCTTCTGCTCTGAGCTCTGTCACCCCGAGTCATTAGCACCAAATTCACAGTTGCCATTCTGCAGCATTAGCTGCTGCATGATGCGGCCTGTTTTTTTTTTTTTTAGAAACGTGCTGATCAACTGTGGAGGCAAAAAAGATATAGTCATCTACCTCAACAACATCCTGCACCTTACTCGCTCTCTGCAGAAAAGCTGCCTTTACACCTCATCTCAGTGATGAGAGAGAGCAGAAGTGACATTGGCATGCCTCAGGAGGTGGGAAGAGAAGAGTGCTGGCAGGAGATACACCCACCCTTTTCCACCTTATGCGTCTGAGCAGACCAGCATGCACCTGTCCCTTCTGGCTGTACACAGCCTGAGAGAAACTTCAGGTCGCTCGCGATTGCCTCCACTGCCATGAAATGTTCCTACGCCGTCTTTGGACCGGGATAAAAAGACATAAAGAAAAAGATAAAAAGAGATGGAGGGAGCAACACATAATGGGAAATGACTGAATCTGTGCATAACAGAAGAGGGAGGACACTGGGAGGGAGGAGGGATGTGATAAGCAGATAGCGGGCGTGAGAATGGGAGTGACAGTGACAGAGTCCAATGCAAAGATAAACAGCCTGGGTGCAGCCCCTGTAATGGCTTTGCACAAGTAATTTGTCACTCCATGTGAAAAGCAAACAGCAGGAAAGGCAATGGCAACACTTTGCACTGACACTTAAGATTGACCAAGGATGTCTTACCCATCTGTGTACAAAACTGGCTCGGCCCATTCCTCAAGAGCGAGAAAACACCTTCAAAACGTCCAGCTGCATTTCAGTTGACGAGATTATGTCAGGTTCATTATTTTAACTGGGTTTAAATAATTGTTGCTCCCTGGCTGAAGAAATACAGATTTAATACCTCTATGAAACATCATGTACTATAGGAGTCATAGCTTCTTGGTACAAACGTCTTTAGACATGAACAGAAACATAACTTAAGTGAAATCTGTAGTGTTTTAATTCCTTCTTTAAAGGCAGTTTTTATATCACTTGCAGTATGTGAAACTCTACATAATGAAACATATTTTTTACATCTTTAAAAGGCTTGAAAATGGAAATTGACCAGCCACCATTTTGAAGTAAATGACAAGCGACATGAGCTGTAAACATAATTTAGCATGTGAGCACTGCCATCTTGTGGCCGTTTCCAATACTACATGCATAAGGAAAAAATATTTGCATCAATAAAAAGCAGGTGCCGACATTTTTCATTATAAATGAGAATATTAAAAACATTCCTGAGCCATTGAGGCATCAAGCATAAAGAAATAGGGAAAAAAAAACAATGCTGTGCAAGTCATTCAAATCCAGCAGTTCAGATTGAAACAAACAAACAAACAAACAAACAAACAAACAAAGAACAGAATTTTGTGAAGGCATTATGCACCATCTCAATATATTATCACACCAACCATCAACCTATTAAAATGCTCTCTGCAGGACCACCTAGCTGCGGCAGGTGAGAATGCAACAACCTTGACCTTTTCCCCGAGATGGGCAGGAGCTCGCCGTTGGCTTTCATCTGGTCTATTTTCCTGGACAGGTCAGCGTCGCTGTCAATGACCAAAGTGCACCTTTGGGCGTAGCTCACCAGAGTCTCTTCCCCTTGGCGAAAATTGCCAACCAAGGAGACCATGTCTTTACCCGCCAGGTGGAGCTCGGCAATTGATGCCGTGTTGGCGATGGTGTTCCGGTCGATTCCGAGATGGCGGAACGCTTCGCTCATGCTTTTCTTCTTGATGAAAGCGGACAGGACTTGTTTGTAGCGGTGAATGACGTACTGGACTCCGGTGGCTTGTGGAAATAGATGACAGGTTATGAAATATATGAGTTGCTGTTGCTTTTTATTAGTTTTAGTAACAATCTCAACTCTCACTGGACATACATACAAATAATTCATGCATATAGTTTCAGCCTTTCAATTTTAATTTAAAGATTTTATTTTGAAAACAGGGAAATCATCTAATTCACTGTAACATTTGTTTATTTATTTCTATGAATTTTGCTTTTAGGATTCACTAAGCCTTCAGCTGCTAATATCCACAAACAAATCTTAATTCTGTTACTGATGCACTGATACCACCTTTGGGTACTTAACTATACTTTGTAATATTACATGATGTTGAAAATGTCACCTGCATCAGTTTGAGTGAAGAATTAATTTTCTGTTAATGTCCTTTTTAATAAGTCATACACCTACAGTAAGACTGCAGCTGATAGGTGGGAAAACACATCAAACTTGTGCTTTATAACAGCAGCTAATTATCTGCAGTGTTGTCTTTATGAAAGTGTGGTTATTATGCAGAACTTGCTGACTGCTTTTCATTTGCCTGCTCAACCAACCAGTTACTGCTGCCTTAAAATGGTGATGCTGGAACAAGACTTAGGCCTGATTCAGACTTAAGTGAATCTTTCTAGAGTCTACAATGTTGCCTATTTAAGTGCCAATGCTCTTTGTCGTGGTCCGTTTTTTGGGGGGGGGAGCAAATACATCTATCCCTCAAGTTTTTGCCACTTCTTTGTACATTTCCTCACTTACATTCAGATAGCTTCAGCAGCCTCCCTCCAGGAACCTGCTGACATTTATGAGTCCTTATATTGATGCTATGATTATTAATCCTTAGTTTCAGACAATGATTGTTATTCTGCCACTGAGAAATTCAAAAACTGCACAAAAAAGAGCTGGAAATGCATAAAAGCAATCGATGGTACAGGACGGGCCAATCACAGTAGTCACCGACTGCATCGACCTGATGTGTTGTTACATTTCAAGGGCGGTGCAATTCAGGTTAAGTTGTGAGTTACGGCGTATGGTTTTACAGCAGTTTGTGGTTATGACGTAGCTACAAGTAGATTTCCCACTGAAGCATAAATCCCCAGTTACAAGAATACATATAGCACATGAGTGAAGCATAGGATCAATGAGTACTGATTATACTGATGCATTGCTAAGTTCTAGTCAAACTCCACACAAGACAAGATTGAATTATTACCTCTTTTCCTGCTGTAGTCCCTCCCTTTCTTTGATCTTTTCTTATCCTTATGGTGTTTCTTGCGTCTGTGCTCACTAGATGCTGCAGACACTTCCGATGAGTCGGATGCCTCAGACCCGCTGTCGCTGCTGGTGGAGGAACTAGAAGAAGCTCTTTCTCTCTTTCGAGATTTATTTTCTGAATGCTGCACTCTGCTCAGCTTGGGAGCTGAAAAAAGACAAAAACAAAAAAAGTGTATAGGAGACAGTATGATAAATAACTTTCTGTGCACGATAATATTATACATTATATGCTGTATACTTAAGTAGCGTTATAGTAACATCAAAGTTGACCTGGGCAGTTCTACCTATCAAAACATACTATCGATCTAACACCTAGCCGGCTAGGTGTTAGATCGATAGCCAATTGATGCCAATTGTTACTAGCATCATTCACAGCTAGTAACAATTGGCGCAAAGCAACATTGGGGCGACCGGTGGTTCAGGGGGTTGGGAAGCTCATCTTGTAACTGGAAGGTTACTGGTTCGATCTGTCTTGGTTGTTGTGTACTTGGGCAAGACACTTCACCTACTGCCTGCTGGTGTTGGCCAGAGGGGCCGATGGCGCGATATGGCAGCCTCGCTTCTGTCAGTCTGCCCCAGGGCAGCTGTGGCTACAACTGTAGCTTGCCTCCACCAGTGTGTGAATGTGAGAGTGAATGAATAGTGGAATTGTAAAGCGCTTTGAGGGTCTCGAAAAGCGCTATATAAATGCAATCCATTATTATAACATTATTCAGCATAATATAGCAATACAGGATCAACTTAAATAAATTCATTTATTTAATTAAAAACAACAGTTTATTTAAGATGCTTTATACAGTAAAGATACTTTAATATTATAGAGAAAACCTCAAGAATCATCTGATCCTCATACGAGCAGCAGGTGATGATGGCTGATGATGGAACCACAGAGGAACAGCTAAGAGGCAAAGTATCTGCATCTTTTATGTTTTTTAAATGTAGTTCTTCAAGTAAAATAACTATAGACCATATAGAGGCAAGTGAAAGTTTTAGGCTAGTTCTCATAAAAAAAGGCCTGTAGTACAGTAAAGAAACAGTATACTTCACTTCAGTTACTGACTTTCAGTCACAGGACTGGGGGCAGCAAACGCTGGCATGGAGCGGTTACTTGTGAGGTTTTCAATCTGGCTTCTCAGGAACTTGCGGTCTTGCATCAAATCCTCCACCTGCCTCTCGAGAGCAGCGATGCGTTCTTGTTTGCTCTCCAGCATGCACTGCAGCTTGGTGATGGTCAGCAGCACCCTCGGGGGAAGACCCTCTACTTGGGAAGCAGCTAGAAAAGACAAGACAGCCACACAAAAGAGGATTACAAGCACACAAGTTAAACTTCTGTCATTTTTCTATCAATTTTTGCCTGTAGAAAGGATGGTGTGCTTTTCAGGCAGTCGTTTCAGTATTTGTTCAGGATGAGGAGATAAAATCAAACAAATTATTATCTATTTTCTTAACTTGTTTACATCACTGCTAAGCCAGAGGCTGATGCTGGCTCAGCTTAAAGGACCATAACCATAAAAAGTAAACTACATGAAGCAGCAAATACTGTCAGAGCTTCCCATACCAGACATGGCACTGCTGGGTGTGTTGTCCTGAACAGCATCTGCTGATGCTCCCGTTTGAAAATTCTCCCACTTAATGATACGAAGGTCGTCTTGCTCCTGCTTTAGCCAGGCAGGAGAGCTGAGGCGCTCTTTGGTCCTCACGGAGCTGGAGTCGATTTCTACACAGGGCGAATAACATGACGGCTCCTGATGCCAAACAGATGACATCTCTTCAAACCTGGATAAGGACAAGAAGGGGGTATCATAAGCCAAAAAGGTCAAAGGCTAAAGGACAGAATGATGTAAGCTTTCCTATATGGATGACACCCCAGAGAGAACAGGTTTTTCACCAATCAGAAGATTGGCGGTATAAATGACACCTCACCTGTACAAGTGCCCACTGGGAAGACAATGAATCTCAAAAATCACTCCTGATGCATTTATCAGTGAGCGTGATAGATTAAGTGCTTAAGCCTCAGTCACACAGTCCTTTAGACCAGGTAGCAACCCCCTGGCAACCACCAGTGATTAGGGAAAGGTAAGGTAGCACTTTAATTTGGTTTTTTAAGGCAAACATTCGCAGTGTAAAGTTTGTGTTGCACGTTTTAGGGTTGCATTATCCCATGGTGAGTCGTTGCTGAGTATTTTCATTTTCCATGCAAACTATGGGTAATCTGCTAGTGACCAAAGAAAGGAGGTTTTTGGTGCAGCCTCTTTTGACCAATTTCATGTAGCAACAGCCAGAAACCTCCAGCAACCACCCACCAAGCAATAGGGGAACACTAGTCTCTAGGCCTGCTGAGGCCTTTAGTACTAAGTACTAAACCTAAAACAACTTTTACTGTGTCACAGAAATTTCAGTGTTACATTAATGCAGGAGCATAGGGGTAATGCAATATCTGGAGAAACATTGATTAAAACAACAAAACAACTGGGGAGTTTTTTCAAAGTTACAACAGTACTGCTCAGGAGAAGACTGAAGTGCTTCTAGGGAACCAGAATCAAGTTACAAAGCCGTTTTGATGTCACCGTAACAAGGGCTTCAACTTCTGGAAAAAATGGCAGTAATGTCAGGGACTCATATGTAGCCACAGAGAAGGTGCCTCATCACGTGCACTGGTCATTCTTTACAAAATGTCGACACATTTTAAATTATATTTACTGGTTTTGAGAGTACTATTCAGCAAATGTAGTACTTCCTGTGCTGTTCAACGGGACCATGCTCAAATGTTAACTAGTCATTACTACAGAAAGAAACCAGAATTCTTCAATTACCAACAATCTTGAGTTTGACTCTCCAAAATCATCTGTAAATTTCTGTTCATGGAGATTTACAGGATGCCACTGGCAGTGATTTTTCTTAGGACTGCAATTGTATTTTTTTGGTTTAAGTACTATTAATGGATATGTGGACTTATGCCCTTCCTTATGTTACTCATGTTAAATGTGACCACAGTTTAAAATGAAGAGGTTGGCCTATGTGCAAGAAATGCGTGGGAGCCAAGGTTCAGCCTCAGGTTCCAGACAGCTCTCAACACTCAGTTTTTCATTGCTGGTTCTACATGATGTTAGCAAGAGATGATACAACGTGAGAAAAATTCTGTACATTCAGTAAAAAGTTAAGACAATGAAGCATCATGAGGTTTTTGGACTGCCTGATGCATAACACAGTTTTAAGAATGGATCATTAAAAAAAAAAAAAGAATGGATCATTTAGTATTTCTTTATTGTTGAGAAAAAATAAGCAAATGTGATTTATAACTATGAAAAAAGTCAACCACCCTCTGTTCCTGCACAAAGCTACCGGTTCAAACCAAAGAATTACTCTCATGTGGTGGCTTGCATTGTTACAATGTTTACCATCAACAGCTCTCTGCAAGTAAACCTGCACCAAAGCTGTATCCATGGCAACTTGATATGATCTTGTAATTAAGCGATGTGTATCTTGTAATTAAGAGATGAAGATCTTGCAATTATGAGATATTTTTAAAAGATGCAGATCTTCTAATTATGAGATGGTACGTTAAAATTACAAGCTACAGAAGTCATAATTACGAGATAACATCACCAGTTCGTGCAACGTGCTACTGAGCAAATGAAGGCTTGATGTAAAACTGAAACATGACTCAATGCGCTTTAGTACCTGAACAATGCTCACGCAGTATGACGACCCTCTACGGCCTCATTTAATGCATGGCTGGCTGCATCAAGAGCTGTCGCTCAAAATTAACATAACAAAGGCGATATTACTATCACGCTGTAGGTCATGCACAGCAGGCTTTAGTCCATATGTAGGTCTGAGGCATATAGTTTTAGCTGCAGTCAGGTTTACTCTGAGAAGAAAATAGATTTTATGTTCTAGATTCACTTGTAAAGAAAGGACATTTTCCAAATTGTATGTAAGGATGCACCCATTTTTAAAAGTGTTGATGACTGAATTTGTCATCTGGATGAAGGACTGAAACAACTATTATTTATTTATTAGCAATGCTTAAAATAGCTTGAAACAAACTAATAAGCAGATATGACTTTTGTATATTAAATAATGAAAGAAAATGAAATCTGTTTATGCATTATGTTCATTAAAGAAAAGATGAACAGGATATTTTATTTTGCAATTATGACCTCTGTATTTCATAATTTTGATTTACTGCCTCATAATTACAAGGAAAGGTCATCAGATGCTTGATTAGAAGTTTAATTATTATTTAATTTACCTCTATTTTAACATAACATTATGCAGGATACCTGAAGAAGTTAGCAGGGGTTTTTTTCATGTAAAATGACTCATGTGGCCTCTCAAGGAAAACAGCCACAGGCCTCCATCACCAAATTCTTCAAATTCAAGAAAAAAAAAGTTGCATTGCTGATTACAGACAAAAATATACCAGTGAAATATGCCAGTTTCTGTTTCCCATCATCATCATCATCATAACAGATCAGGAGATTGACAGTGAGTCTAAAACATAGAGGTGCAAAGTTTTCCTCTGTGAGCTGGCTGTTACCAAACATGGGAATGGTCACACGTGGACTTTGTATAGTGAGAGCAGGTGTTTAAGCTCTACATAGTTTAACATACTAACCTGAACGTATATGCCCACAATTATTGGATAAAGACTATTAAACAAAGATAGATAGAGATGTGGCAGATGCAGTATTTTTCAAGCAGAAAAAGAAAAACAAACGTGTTTGCATACACTGCATACAAAAGCAAAAAAGAAACAACACAATAAAGTGTATAAGAAGAAGAAGTCACCACAACCAGTATGGATCTCCATATTTGAGCTGGCCGAATATCTTAACCTCTACACTATTGAATTATTCACTACCAGAAACCAACAACAGTTTCTAAAGGGTAAAATTAATTTTGAGTAGAACTGATTTCAGCTTTTTGGTTCAACCCAAATAATCCTTGTTTCTCATGTGGCCCCTTGGGAAAATTACTGCCCACCCCTGGTGTAACATCACAAAAACATCTATGCTAGTGTGGGCCACAGTCCTCTGGTGGGATATGAGGGTACTGCAGGTAGGCCACATATCTATTTTCTTCTACATATCCAGTACATGTCATGTCAGTATGTGTCATGGAGGGCTGCAACCTATCCCAGCTGTAATAGTGCGAGAGGCAGGCTTCACCCTAGACAGGCAGTTAATCCACTGCAGGGGCCACAGTCATTTACAATAAATACATTTTTTATTTGGTTAACTGAAATTCAATCAAATCAAACCAAATTTCTATTAAATGTTTGTGTTGCTCTTCTAAAGAACTTTTGATGAAGGTTTTCTAATTTTATTTACTGGGTGGCTGAAGATTTTCACATTTCAGTCATAGATGTTCAGACAGCTTTCATGGATCAGTGAAGGGTGCTTGCTACTTTTTCTGCTCCTGAATGAAACACTAAACAGCACTATGAGATCTTCAATCCAAATTATTAATTAATCTCTTCTGTGCTAAAACATTGAAACAAAAACACTTAGTTAAAAGTACATGTATCATTAGTTATTGTTTTAATCAGTAGTTATTATGAATATCCACAGTACGTCTTTTGTCCTGTGTCCCTCCTGTTAACCCCCATTGGTTGCAGTAGATGTCTGCCTCTCCCTGAGCCTTGCCAGAGGTTTCTTCCTGTTAAAAGGCAGTTTTTCTTTCCCCCTGTAACTAAGTGCTTGCCCATAGGGGGCCTTTGACTGTTGTGGTTTAATTTAACCCTAATATTGTGGCGTCTTTATCTCACAATGTTTACCTTAAAGTGCCTTGAGGCAACTGTTTTTGTGATATGGTACTATATCAATGAAATTGAACTGAATAGGTATAAACTGCAAAAAATATTCTAAATGTCACTATGTGTGACACTTCATGGTAAAAAAACAAAACAAAACAACGTATTAGATGACAGATTCATTCTTTAAAGAATCTACCTGATGTTTTCAAAAGTAACTGCCTGCATTCACGTCTGAAACACAGTAATAATGCATGAGGAATAGCGAGGAATAGCAACTTCTGAATATCTATACATAAGAATAATGCACAAAGTGCATTAACGGAACCACTAAGGTATTTTTATCCTCTGTAACTGACGTCAGATTGATCAGAAATTGAGTGCAGTTAAATAAGTAAGTGACCCGAGTGTTAGCTTTTCATGACATCGGTGGGTTTGTGGGCCATTGGCAAATGATTGATGATTAATGATTGAAAAAGATAAAAAACTAAACTAAAAATAATCTGTCCGATTTACTGCTGCAGTGAGCATTGCTTTTACCTTTGTGCAAAGGCCTCATCATTTATTAATCAAGAACCATGAGTTCATAACATATCACACATTGCTACACTCAATAGGACATCATGAACAAAGCACGAGTTAATCATTGATTGATTATGCTTCACTACAGCGTTATGCTGTTTTTCTAATTTTCTAATTTTTTGTCACTCATTAACATGAAATGTACTTTGTTAGTCAGGAGAGGTTTCTGAATCAGACACACCTTTGCTGGAAAGATGTGGAAAGGAAACTCCAGGTGGAAAATATTTCTGAGTAAAGCAATGACCCTCGATCTAAAGTGATGTATGTTTTAAGCTAAATTCTACTGTTTACTGTCACAGACTTCTGGTAGCACTTTCAAATGTGGCTCAGCCTCCTCACATGCCTAAAACAAACAGCTGCTTCTGCAGGTAAAGAAAGCTTTGTTTACCATTTCTACTGTGGCACTTACAGTGGGATCAAATATCAGAGGCTGCCTGCAACACATGAAGACGCACACCCTGTAATTTACAAGACTTTGAAGGGTGAGCTTGGCTCTGTGTTGAAACGATAAAAACTCTTCAAGGTAGGAGGAAGAGTGGGTGACAAGCTATAAAAGAAATGTAAATAACATGACTTGTGAGTTTAGGCACACTTTTCTCTTTACATAATGACTTTTATGCTACCAAATGAACTCAAAATTGGTTTCTATCAATCAAACTTTTTGTCTGAAAGTAGCAAAGTGTAGCATGTACAATTATGCACTGAAAACCAAAATGATCTAATGTCTCTTCTCAAAGCTTAAAAGACTAAAAGGAAAGGTTTAAGATGCTAGTGAGACTTGCTATGATGTATGGTTTGGAAACAGTGGCACTTGAAAAAAGAGCTGAAGGTGACGTAGCTGAAGATTTTCAAGGCTAACATTTTTACTGGGAGTAACCAGAATGGACACGTCTAGAAATGAGCGCAGCAGAAGGACGGCTCTGTTGAATGTTTTGGAGACAAAGTTTGAGAGGCAAGGCTGCGATGGTTTGGATATGTGCTGAGGAGAGATAGTGGATATATTGGACAAACAATGTTGAATAATAAACTGTTCAGTAGAGGGATGAGAGGAAGACTACAGAGAAGATTCATGGATGTAGTGAAGGAGGACATGCAGGTGGACATGCACTCTATGCTACGGATAGAGTGCGATGGAGGCAGATGGAGCTGTGGCAACCCCAAATGGGAGTGGCTTAAAAAAGTACAGTAAAAGAAGAAGAGGAGTATTGTCAAAGCTTAAATATTTAACTGAACTGAAAAAAATGTAGATACATACAATTTTCTGTTAGAAATATGAAGCTTTATTTGCTGGAAGTTGGGCCAAAACTGAAGCAGAATTTCTCATCATATCTAAGCTCTTAAACCAGTGAGGCCAAAACATTTCCCATAATGCAACTGAGCAGCACCTTTCATTTTCAGTTGTAGCACAGTAATTCTCTTTAAACACTGTATAAAAGTCAACCAAAAAAAGAAAAAAACCCTCAATGAAATCACAACACACTGACTAAATGCTAAGCAAAAAAAGTTCATCATACGTCTCCATAAATTCCTGCACCAGCAGATGCCAATCGTGAGAGACTGGACAAATGTCAGTGGTTAACTTATGTAAGAAAAATCCCTTTTAATGAATGCAATATACGTATATATTCTTTTAATCGTCGAAGGCTGGGCCAAAAAATGAAGCAGCTATGTCAAACCTCCATTTCCCAGAATGCAACCAAACTGTATTTTTTATATTAAAACGTCTTGATGCATACCTCAATCAACCAGGTAAGTAAATCTCCAAAAGTTGATTCTGTTCATCTGAGACTGAAGAAGTCACTTGGATGAGTGACGAAACGTTTCTCCCACTGAAAACGCTACGTCCAGATGAACAGAATCAACTTTTGGAGATGCTTTTTTTGTAGTTGTAATCAAAGTCCTCATTGTATAATTTCTCTCTTGCAACTTTTGTGGAAATACTAAAGTTTTGAGTAAGTCTTAGCGACTTAAACTTATGTTAAATTATGTTAAGTTGTGTCGTTCGGGCCCATTTAATACAACATCATTTAACGGGTGTTAAATGAAAACAAATTCAAGTTCACGTGGTTTCTATGCGGCAAAGAGTTATTGTCTAAACCTGCTACGATCAAAACCGCTCAAGCTGAAATATTTAGGCATCATTATAGATCAGAATTTGTCATTTAAAATGCACATTCAAACCCTGCATCCAAGCTAAAGCTTAAATTAAGTTTCTTTTTGAGGAGTAAATCTTGATTCCCAGTTTTCTGGAATGATCTACAGAAGGAGCTGAAATAGTCCGAACTGCTCACGATAGCAGGAGAAAGACATGAGAAAATATTTCTTTTGGTCAGTGTGACTGCTTTTGATGTTACTCTTGTTATTGCATATGGTTTAGACCTGTGTGTTCACTCCCCTCTGCTGAATGTCTTGTGATGCTTGTGGTAATTTCTTCTAACCTCTTGGCCAGATCTCTCTGGAAAGAGATTCAATCTCATCTCAATGAGACTTTTGCCAGGATAAATAAAGAATGTATGTGTAAAATCAGCACAAAATTAACACATAGAATCACAACATCGTGATAAAAAACTAATGACACATCTTCATTAACTCCTGCATGAACTCACAATGATTCGGAATACTGGCCTTGTATTTACTAGGTATCTGATCTATACCAGTTATCGATCGATAATTTGCAGTATTGCACAGTATTAGTGTAAGATGTAATGGCTGCAGCCACAAGATAAGTGGTGCGTTAAGGTGCTCCATTCCTTAATGCAGTATATCAAAATGACAGTAGTTTATCTGCTTGTGTAAACTGGAGGAAGTGGACACCACTGCTTTACTTGGTGTTTCCATGGAGATGTCGACTAACTCTTTAACAAGCTGAAGCACCAAAACACAATTAAGTGAGTAAGTGCTGCAGTGATTAATCTGAGTCCAAAAAACACATTAATATCCGTGAGGTGATCCGAAGCTATTAAGAGAAAAACATGGGGCTCAATGCAGAAGCAAGACCAATGTTATTTTTTTAACCTCTATGTTAATTACAGAAGCATAAATGTGTTCGGCAACTGTTTTAAATAAGGATATTTAGCATGACAGAAGTTACAAACCTTATAAAACACACAAAGGTGCAACGTTTAGAAGACAGGGCTAACCATGTCTCCTTGCAGTGGGTTTAATTAGCTCCTACCAAGATGGATGCTAATGACTGTAATTACCAGCAAAAAAGGGGGAAAAGGGGAGCAAGCAACAAAGCCGGTGAAACACGCGGGACAACGTACCTTTAAGAGAGTCCAGCGGATTAAAGTGGAGGTGATAATGTCGTCCTGTTTGTCCTGCTGTCAGCTGAAAATTCACCTGGAGTAAATCACTTGGTTTGGAGGGAAATATAAACAGAGACGGGTGAGAAAATGAGGGAGTACTGTAACGTGCATGTCTGGCAGAGGGGCGGAGCCATGGAGCTGCCTTCAGGTGCTCCACAGAAAGTCAAGCTTCTCGTAACTGTAACTTTGATTTCAAAACTGTGGCGCTGTCGTTTCAGAGGTATAGCCAATGTAACTGGTTGCAAAGTTCTTGAAGTAACAGGAAATCATTAGTAGAGCTCCATGATTATAAAAAGCAACTTCTGGATGTAACAGCTGGAGTTCCATATGTTCTATATATCCAATATGTACCTTTTGCTGATGAGTTTTACACCGGATGCCCTTCCTGACCTGTGTCACCAGCTGGAAACAAACCAGATCTTTTACTTGCCAAGCAAATGTGTGTTTTCTAGCCGGCTGGCAATGTATTAAATGCATTGTTGGACGTTGTTAATAATTAAATAACAATGGTGTTATAATTACTGGAACAAAGATTGAAATGGTGGCTGAATCAAATTTCTTACTAGCAGATCATAAGCTCTCTTGAAAATATAAGATATGGTAAATCAAATCTCAAAAAGGATTTTCTTTTTTGAATCTTGCTTTATCTCAGTTATTGTTCTGAGCTATGGGATAAAGCATATGACCTTAATTTGAAAACCTTAAAAACATTATAGCAACTAGGATAATAGCCAAGATGGGTTCAGGAGATCACACCAACAAATTGTTTCTGAGTTTGTAAAACTTTAAGATGTGATTGACTTGTGATCAAAATTTGATTAATTATGTTCAAAGCAGTGGCCATTTGAGGCTAGCTCCAAAACCATATTGATTGTGATACGATATCCAGAGCTAAAAAGTCGAACTTTAAATCATTAAAAATAATCTTTGGATAGTTTCTCCCTTTCAAAAGGTCTTCACATAGTTCTTGCAAAGCTTTGATGTGTGTCTGGGCTCATTATTCATCTCCATGATGTGCAACAACAATGACACAACAATCATGGCTGCATTCACTGTTGCAAATGTTGTCTGTTGCAAATGCCAATCACCCATGATCTTCTTTCCCCCAGAAATGACTGCAAATGTGTTTCTAAATCTTTAAACTTTCTAATAATACTATGGAAAATTGTTTTAAAACTCTTTCACACCATCACCAGAGTAGGTACTTTAAGTGCAGAACTAGAATAGGAAATAATATTTATTCATGTCTGACATTATTTCTTGTGCGTCTTTGCTGATTTTATGAAGGCCAAGTTAGGATAACCACATGTTTTAAGAGTTGTTTTTTGTTTCAAGTGTGTATTTCTTTTCTTTTCCATCTTCCAATGAGAGAATTTTCTCTGGCTGGTGTTGTATGGTTCTGATCAGCCCAAATTTATGTTCCAGTGTGAGTCAAAGAGTAGGTACTTGTCTGTCTGGGGTTTCTGGTAAATTTCATTACTGAGGCTTCCATCTTCCTCAGTGCACACAACAATAGTAACCTACTTTCTTTGGTTTTTATTTTTTTATCCACTGAGTTAATGTGTTTGTTGAAGGTACAACAAATATTCTTACAATCTCAAAGATATTTTGAGGTTAATAACTGTGTCCTTTACATGTGAACATTTCCCATTTTGATTTCCTAAATTAAACTACATTTACATGCTGTTTACATATTTCCCACTGTCCTCGAAGGCAGAAAAGGGGTGGTGACAAACTTGAAGGCGGGGTCTCCTTTCACGGAACATAAAATGATAGTAAGATTTTTTCCATTCACTTGTAACATGTTCAGTGTTCATGTTCCAGGCCATCTGGATTACTGACGTATGAATAAAGTCAGACATGATGACATTAAAGTAAACTTTATTAGCAGTAAGACTAAAATTCTTTGGCTATACAGAAGCTAATAAGCAGACTGATGCTGTGACTATCTCATGTGTTGTAAGTCATTTGAGTATCTTGTTGCAAAATGTTTATAATAGTGGTCACTCATAAGAATAAATCTCAGCTGCCATTAACGGACACATAAATGACGCAGACATCAGATTCTCCACATGTTAAAAATCAACCTGAACATCACGATCAGATTTCTTTTCACATACCCTCTGGCCTATTCTAAGCAGTATGCTAAATAATGCTCCGTATTAAACAGTCTTCTTTGTTAGTCATAAAATATATATAAAAGAAAATACATGTATAACAAGGAGAGGTGTATTTGGATTTGTCAATTATTTTTTTGCAACTAAATATATATCAATATATAATTTCTTTCAATGAGCAACTGATGAAATATATAACCGCTGCTGTGAGAACAGTTCAGATTCAAGTCCATTGCATTGCATAGCCTTCATGATACCAGTTAATATTCCTTCAACTCGAACTTTCACATTTCTTCATTTAAAACCACAAAGCCATGCTGACTGATTGCATTAGTTATAACAGGCACAGTTTGGGGCACGGAGGGTGAAAAAGGTCAAAGAAGTATTTGATCTAAAGAAGCATAATACTTACATGAAGGTCTCAATAGATTAGTGAATGCAAGAGAATCAGGTAGCGAAGCAAATACGGGTCTTATGTTTTTAACGTCGTTATCTTATCAAGTCTTAAGCCACCTGATCACACCACGCTCGAGCTAATTGATTCAGTGTGACTACAGCTGGCTCCTGTTTGTGTTGTAGAAATCTTGGTGCTTTATACTTACCACTATATAAATGCTGGTTAATTAAAGATTAAAAATTGACTAAGAAATGGGCAGTAATTGTGAGACACAGCTTCACTCACTGATAAGTTCTAAGAGAATCAAGGTCAGCGTCTGTGAAGGAGGTAAAATAGAGAGCCAACCACATTAACAGTAAGTCAGTTTGGACAAGACACGAGCCAAGTTAATTATTTAATCGCCTCACCACCCTCCTGCTCTGGTCACAATATCATGCAGAGAGACCGAGTGAAGTTAGTTTGTTAACCAGACAACCCTTGTCCTTCCTGCCTGCCTCTCTGGCTTTCAGTGGCAGATAGCGAGAAGGAGGCGCTTAAAGTCACCGCCGCACTCGTCCCTCAGGGCGTCCTTCAGGGACACATCATACTTCTCCAGGTACATGTCTTTGATGGTCTCCAAATCATACTGTTGAAAAAAAAGAGAACCACAAAATGAAATTAGCCTTTATGTCGAGTCTGCCAGAAGTCAACCCATGGGAATTTACCAAATATAATATGATGGAAATAATCAGTTTCAACTTGACCCTCTAGCAAATGTGGAGAAGACAAACTCATGTTTAAAGTTTCACTCACACAGGCCTAGAGACGGGTCAGTGATTCCCTAGAAACCTCCGGTCACTAGGGAAAAATGTGTATTCCCCAACTGGTTGATTAGCAGTCACTATAAGTTACTGGGTGAAAGTGGTCACAAAGACGGTGCGGCATCGACAACCTGGAGTTACTGGGAGTACTGCCCAGTATCACTAGATAACATCTGGGAGTTAATTCTGAAATGGTGCTTCTATGCAAATTGCTGATAACTGCGGTGACCAAAGCAATCACATAGAAGTTTTAGTTGCAGCAACATATACCTGTTTTTGCAACCAGGTTTTACAAAGCTAGAGCCACCAGTCTTCTGCAACCACTTTGGGAATACACATTTTTCTCAAGCAACCAGTGGTTACCATGAGGTTACTGACTTTAAATCTCTGTGAGTAGGGCTTATACATCAGTTTCACAGTGACTGTCAGAAACCTAAAGCAAATACTCATAATTTATCTAGAATACAAATTTTTCCATAGTGACAAAAGGTTGCCAGGCAGTTGCCAACTGGTCTCTAACCTACGTGACTGGGGCCTTAATCATTTACATTTTCTGGAGTAGACTTCTGATCCACATTCTGCACTTGTTTGAATTCTTTTTGATTTGCATTTAAAAATGTCTTGTATAATGTACATTTGTATTTTAACATAAACCAGGGGACAGGATTTACCAGAGTTTGCCTGAAGATGGCAGTGAACTGTCTTATAAGTGACTTTAAAGTGTAAGAACATGCATACTGTAAAAACACATGTAATAATCGGTGAGCTGTTTAGTAATCGCAGCATGTTGTGAATGTTTTTAATCATCTTTTATCGTGTATTTTAGCTTGACAGTCTTTGGCCCCTTCTTATAAACAAGGTCATGCATCTTTAGTGGAATTACCTCAGAGCGGCACACAATGATGCGAATCAGGGTGTCCTCATCAGTGCCTGCTCCTTTCATCGCTTTGTTGAGACGTCTCGCAAAGTAAAGCTGGGGATTCTTGGCAACTCTTACTGTGAGGAGGAGGAAAGGGTTTCATTAAATTCCACAGCAGATTATGAACCATATGTTCCTGCAGCAACAATTTCTTTTTCTTCAATATGCTTATTAAACACCAAACTTTTATTTACATAGCACAAGAGGAGTTTACCCAAAGTACTTTCCTGTCATCTAGTATAAAACTAGCAGTTTGCCATGTGATTTTGATGCCACCACTGCTAGAATCTTCTAAATCAAATCAAATCAAGAATCATAGATTTTAATATTGACAGCTTTCTAATTCATACTAACCGAGAGCAGTGTAGCATTTTTTCAGTGTCCCTCCAGTCTCGTTCTCAATGGCATCGAGGATTTCAGTTCCAGAGAGCTGTTGAGAGAGTATAACTAGCTGAGTTAAGCACTGTAAATGTCTTACAGAGCAACCTTTCACTTTCCACATACAAATATTTCTTGTGTAGTGATTTGTTAGGAGGTGTCAGGAAACAGTGATGTGATATATGCAAGCTGATATGCAATATCACTGCAGCAGCGGGCACAAATACCAACCTGCTCATATATCTTGAAGGTGGCCTGGAGCTGCAGGTAATTTTTGGCGGCCAGGATGTAGGTGAAAGTGGATTCGTCTGTCCCAAAACGGCCTTCACCAGCCTGCATCAGTTCAGCGAATATTAATGTTTTTCAGGGTCAATAAATCTGCCACGATGCCATTATGAAGAATTTAAAAATGAAACTGTACCTCAAACAGGGCAATTGCATCTTGTTCAGCCAAATTCTCATCCACCTCATAACTCTCATCTCTGTTGCCCTGGAAGAAGACAATTAAGAGGACTTTGGTCCTTACTGAGGTCTATTTCTCTGACTCAAGCAACTTTATCTGGGCTCCGTTTTACTCGTGAGAGGCTGTCTGGATGTTAGCCAGTGTGTGTGTGTGTTCACAGGGCACAGTTTGGCGAAGGGAGAGTGAGCTCGATTTCATTCCAGGGACAGATGGGAGGAATTTAGTTACACGAGTAGAGTAGAAAGTCAGGGCCACTTACCTGCAAAAGAGCCGTGAGAAGGTTTCTAACGTCCCCGCTCGTATCTCCCTCGATATCAGCTTCAAGATCACGCTCGTGCACTGCAAGAGTGACACCGAGAAAAGTCACAAAGCATGAGGACCACCAGATATTCTTTTACCATACGATACAAGTGTGTTGTGTTGGTGTTTTTCGGATAGTATTTTATGTTAGTATATTCCTAGATTTCATCCACCGTTTTAGCCATTTCCTGCAACCATTCACCTATTCTCATTTCCTTGCTGTGCATAAAAGTGTACAGCAGCAATCAGAAAACTAGTTAGTAGTGTAAAGTGAATTAGTGCACTTAGCTGCTTAGTTAGCTTCACAAATAATTTTGGAAGCAGAGCACATGACTCAAGTAAATATTTTCACATACATGATCATAGTCCTGTTTAAATGACATTTTTCCCTGAGTATTTTCAGTAACTAACGTAACATAAAAATACTTAAAATACTAAAGTACGTTAAACCTGTATCTTAGTAAAGTTTTCACATTACATTGCTAGTACATTGCCATTATCCAATGATGTTGGGCAGCACTCTAAACTATTAAGATTGGGCACTGGAATGATGACATCTTTCTAATAAGCTATTATTTATTCTTTATAGCTTTATAGCTGAGGTGACCAACAGACCAATTAGTAGACAAATCTAGAGGTCTACACTTGTATGGTTTGTCTGACCGTTTCTATTTTACTCTGTGCAACATTTGTCATATTTATGGTACAGTTATATTAACCTGCACAGCCTTTTCCTTTGTGTTTACACTCAATGTATGGAAACAGGAAGAGAACTTATTTAAAGATTTTCCAACCGGCCTTTTTATTTTTGAATACAAACCTTCTTTTACTTGAAGTGAGAAAAGACGATTTTATTATTATTTTATTATAATTAATAAATTAATAATAAAAATTGTTGAACTACTGTTGAATTGTACTTTTGGTGTTTTATTTATCTATTATGCTATCCATTATTGGCCTGTACAGCATCAATAAAACATTTGATAACTATAACATGGTGCTTGACTACTACCATGGAAGCTTGCTATTACATTTAATAATTTTCTCATTATATGTTTGTTAGCAGTACGCCCTGCATATGCTATTGTGCTAGCTTTATACTGTTCCAAGTAAAACAACAATACCTAGCAAAGTCAGCAAAGTCATCGCTCACGTCTATAACATGCAAGCTTTAGCTATCGGTGTGCTTACATAGCATATTAGCTAGTTCACCCAAAGAACAAGAATAAAGCATGTGCTATGCTATAATCTAGTCATTCTAAATCACAATAAAACAAACTCTTAAATAAACATACGCACTCTGTAGAAAATTACAACGACAAACTTATATTTTTGAAGAATGATGTAATTCCTTCCATGCATAATTATGAAAACAAAACTAAACAGAGGTTACTCTGTTCAAAACTCATAAGATTTCAGTGCCTATAACCACAGAGGATATAGCCAGCTATAGTGGTAAGTATAATCAACTCTCAGCACCAACACAATAATGAAAGGGAAGTTGAAACAGGATGGGCCTTGACTAAACAAAATGTGACATGGCACTAGAGACAAAAATAGTAAGCTACTGTATGAGGTGTAGGTTGATGACTCACACTTACTAATTTCAAATGGAGAAGAGATTTAAAAACTGCTAAGTTGCTTATTGTACTAACCCTGAAAGTAGCATTCCTTGAACATGGCAATGTCCTGTTAAAAAACAAGTAGGAAGTTACACATTTCCTCTGAAATTGAATTGCAATATGATTGTCAATATAAATATATATTTTTCCAGTTACAGCATTTGTGGCAGTGCAGAGGATCTCCACCAAGACGTCCTCATCAGTGCCCGGTCCTTTCATCGCCTTCCTGAGCTCCTTCACAGCATAGATGACCGGCGGATCCAGCATGGCAAGGACGGCCTTCTCAAAGTTTCCTGACAGCTCTTTCTTCAACACATCCACCAATTCCTATCCCAGACAGACATGCTGATTTTAGCAGAGAGATAGAAAAAAATGTTTCTTACACATTTGAAATGAGAAACATGCCGAATGGCACTCACATCATCATATTTTTCAAAATAGGCCTGTTTAATTTCCTGACGCTGAGCTGAACTCCGGTTTGCCAGGATGTCAATAATAGCCTGCTCATCAGTTCCTGAAAAGAAGTCACAACAGATCAGATGCAGAGAAATCAGATGCATCCTTTCGAAGTTCAAGGAGACTAGTTTAATTTAAAAATGTACCGTTTTCATCATATTCACAACCTACCTAACCCCTTGCAGGCTTTGCGAATGGCCTTGATGTCAGCAACAACATCAAAATCTTCATAGGGAAAAACTGTGGGCTGAGAAAACAAAAATAATAATGTTACATGCAGTAACTGTTATGGACACACACTGATTACAGCTAATCATTGTTTATGCAAGGATTTCTGATCGTAGGCAAGAGCAGCTGGCAGCTGGGGGAAGGGACGGTGCTCCTCGTTGAGGAATTCAGCAACTGAACTCTTTAAACAAACTTGGTGGAGGCCACATGAATGAAAGCAGTCAGTGAAGTGCAATCGAGGGACCAAAAGCAAGCTGAGAGGGGTTTCACAGAGAGAGAGAGAGAGAACAGTCTCCCACAGTAAAGATACAGTTGACTACATATATGGGAATGAATTTAATGGTATTTTCATATATACAGGTTCATACAACACCCCTAAAATAACATATACGATATTTTAGGAGTGAGGGGAAACATTGATACAGCCGAGTATCTTAATATTTTGTATGGCGATAGGAACGCCAAATATCGATATGTTGCTAAACAAATTCAAATACTGGACACACTTCGCTTGACAGGACAGCAACCTTCCTGCATCTACAAAAAACCTCTGCCTGATGGGAGGCAACCTTTCTGCAGTCACAATGTGCCTGGGACAGACGTAGGAAGATTGTCATAGGCCTGTATTACTCTCTAATCTAAAATTGCAGACAATGCCAACATGTTGCCATCAGTCTGAATGAGTCTTTGTCAATAAGCCCAACTCAAGGGTCTGATCTCAGCTGGCTCCCAGCCATACTTGCCAACCTTGAGACCTCAGAAAATAGGGAGACATTCAAAGGGGGTGGGGGGGGGGTTGTATACATATACATATATTTACAAAAAAAAAAAACTTTAATTTTGCGGTATTTATTTATCGGATAAAATAAGTTAAATGTCCTGGACGTGGCCTTTGTGTTCTAAGTGGGCCTGGCGTAAATTCTCGACCATCTCACACTTCTGTTTAATCAGTTTTCCGTTTGACGTTTATTCAGCTGTGTGGAAACCCTCCCGAGGGATTAATAAAGTTTTATTTAATCTAATCTAATCTAATAACTTTAATCTCAGCCAAACTGATTTACTCATAAACAAATAAGACACTGAAAAAAGCCAAACAATAACATGTTTAAGTTATCTAAGTGGCTTATATATCATGTTTAATGTGCCGGGAGTTTGCTGTTCTCGTTGGCTCAGATATTTGAAGTTTACACAGCTACATTCTCGCCTGAAAATATGTTAAAAGTTTATTTTGCGACCCAGAAAGAGTAATAAGAGTAATATAAAAACTAAGTAGCTACAGTAGTAGTAGCCATTGTTGGAAACTGGAATTGGCTGGGCTATATGGTTTTTCAATTTTGTTGTCCGGGTGGAAAATCGAGAGAAATTCGGGAGAATGGTGGCTCCGGGGGATTTTTGGGAGGGGCATTGAAATTCAGAATTCTCCCGGAAAAATCGGGAGGGTTGGCACATATGCTCCCAGCTGATTTTATTCTGGTTATATTCCTATAGAACACAAAGGTTTCAGAGCACAAAGGTAACAAATATGAATTTCTGTCTGTGTAGACAACATCAGATATGGGATTTTTGATGATTTATGACATTTCATTGGTGTATTGTCAAAAAAATGTAATAATTGGCTTGACACCATTTAATTGCAGACTGATAGCAGACTGACTCCATCTTATGGCAGCATTTATGGCAGGTTTTACTGATAGGGGCTGGCATGGGCTTTTTTTGCTCATTTCTAAGCAAAAAAAAAAAAACTTAACTGAGATAACTGTATACTGGATAAATCAGATACAAAGTTTAACTCTGAGGACCCCTTCCTGTGCCCCCTTCTGTTGTTTAGTTTCAGCTGATCTCCTGACTGATCCTCATTTCAAATTTAACACCACAGGTGCTCAAGCTTTCAGCTATGCCGCACCTTGTTTCTGAACCCATTATCGCTACACTTTTGTCAGCTTGACTCTTTGACAGACTTCAAATCTCAGCTCAAAACTCATCTGTTTTCATTTTCACATCAGTGATAATCATCCTGATTTTTGTGTTGTAAGGTGACCTTAAGTGTTTTGAAAGACACAAAAAAATAAAATAATAATTAATAATAATATTAATTAATAATTATTAAAATATATCAATAGCATTTTTAAAGGAACTTTGCCAAAAACGTTTCACAGAAATTTTCTTTCTGCCTCAAAATGTTTGACATATTATAGGTTCACAAGTTATTCACAACAATGTGCCAAGTCATATTAACTATAGTAGCATATAAGGAAGCATCTGCGTCTGCTCTGCCCTTCTATAATATTAAATATGACTAATATTGGAAAAGTCCCTGATTTCCAGATGAGGTTTTAAAGTCGAGGTCTTTTGCAGTGGATAGAATATGTTTTCACTGAGATAAGCCTTTGTGGATTCAGAAAATATATTGTACTTGTTTGTTAGGTTTTTTTTACATTTCAGGCTGGAAAATGCAGTCAGGAAGTGGTTAGTATGGTTAGTACGTTTTCAGTGGTCGAGTGTTGACAAAAACAATTCATCTCACGCTCTTCCCTCTACAACCGGCACTGAATCATTAAAAGCTGTAGTATTTGATTACTCAAATAAAAAGAGTAGTGTCAACCATTTGTACTGATGAATAACATGGTGATAGGACAGGATACAAAATCCACAGCCTCCCGTGAAATCCTTTCATTGCACACAGTCGAACTCATTAAAGAAAAAAAGAACTAGTGTAACGGGACCGTGATGAAATTCCGCAAAGGAGTGGCCCTTTCCTTTGCGTAAACCCCGACACGGCGTCTCCCAGACGGTGTCATTTGCAACGTTTACACCGCTCGAACCTTAAAGAAACAGCGCTAACTGAGAATCTATATTCACAGCTCTTTATCTCGTCAGTGTAGTCGCAATAATAGAGGTTCCGTATGATGAAATGGGTTGTGCGTAAAGCCTTAAAAGTGAAGGGCGGCTCGCATTATACGGACTAAAATGATGCAAATAAAACATGTTTTAAACTCCTACATAGACCTAATCCAGCCGTCATTCCTGGCGGTGGTCGAACCGAAAGTATGGCTCATACAGACTTAAAACAGCGAGCCAAGAGATTTTTTGTTTAAATCTAGCCTTTAATCAGTGTTTTTCTCAGAGAGATTAGGAGGAGAATGACGCCTACTTGACAGTTGCCCATTTTTGAGGAGATGATCCGTCTGCAGCGCCTGATCTCTTGTTGAACTGGCAGCCTTTGGGTGGGTTTGGGGGATATTTGACCTCTTCTGACCAAACTGCGACTCAGCTGCACATACTGGAATGTGACGTCACCGCGGAGCACAGCGTGGCCCGGTTACGTGCGCAGTTAACGTCCACAGCCCTTCCCCCGGTTTCTGTCTGACTTAATCATGCTGACTGTAAAGATCCACTCCAGACATGTTGCGTTATATAAGAACATATTAGTAATTCTTCCGATTAAATAGTTTAATTAGTCAATATACAAATATTATTAATAGTCGGTATGAAGATATGGTGCACAAACGAGGATTTTATTACACAGCAACCAGGAGCGTGTACTTAAGGGAGGCATCGGGCACCAACCCCCCCAATATTGATTATATGGTTATTATTTATAGTGAAGTTACTCTTCCCCCTCACTTCATGATTAGCTCCTGATCATTTACCATTATCAAAAATATAAAAAATTAGTATGAATATACTTTTTCTCTTAATGCCCCTTCAAGTTGGGGACAGTGTGCATGTGTAACATAGTTAAATAGAGTCAAAGTTAAATCCCGCTAAATGGGACATTGGCACCACCTACTGTTGAAAAAGTCACCCTGCAACATTCACAAAGGGCAAGGGATTCCGGGTAATCCTCAGAATAATGGAGGATTCCTGTGAGGTAAGGAATGCGCAAATGTCATGGTGAAGAAAAATCATATCACAGGTTGTTAAAGTAATACAATCTGACCTGATTATTTTTGTTGTTTATACACCATTTGCTGTGGGTCATTTCTCCAGTCTTTATGTTGAATTGAGTGCATGTTTAGGTGAGATTTCTTTATTGGTAAGAGAGGAAACAAAATGGGAGCATAGTTAGCTAACTCCGTTGTTGCTTTCCCATTTAGATCTTGTGCTGATTGCTCACGACATTAAAAGAGAGCATTCTAACCATTGCCTTTTTGTTGTGAATGCAGGTATGTGACTGTGCCACACTGTTTAGAGAATTCACATTGTTTCATGTACAGCTTTGAAATATATTTCTATATTCCTTTCATTTGGGAAATTTAACATGCAATGTTAATGGTGTTGAGGTTTTTCTATTTTGTTGTATAAATTTACTACTATGCGATCACACTGCAATCCCTAAGGAAATAATGTGGATTACAGTTGCTCCAAGAAGAAATGGTAAAAATAGCAACAGTAACAGACTAAACTGCAAACAATACATTATGTTACAGATTTTAATATTAATTAGTCATTGTCAATTGTTGATTTGTCCTGTTCTCATTGTATGACGAATTATGATGGCTCTTTGGTAACCATTTGTATACTATGCATACTCTCTCTTCATATGTGTGTGTGTGTACAACAGTTTTATGTTAATGTACAATCCTTAATATGTTTTGTGTGTGTGTGTGTGTGGAGGGGAGGGGGGGTGGGGGGGGGGGGGGGGGCACCAGTGGGAGTCTTCGCCCAGGGCGCCAAACAGGCTAGGACCGCCACTGCATGCACATGCACACAAGTGAGCGATCGCTAATAAATCACAGACGCATCAACAGTGTTTTAGCTTCAGCGCCGGCGTTCTCAAACTTTCAATCATACCTGCAGCCAGTTCTTTGAAGCTCTCAAATGGGCTGAATGTCGGGTGTTTTCCACCATCATCGCAGAGCATTCCTCCAGCAGGTCCAACGCCTGATTCAACAAAACCCGCGACTCCGGCAGCTGTGCTCCGAAGCAGTTTGCTAATGTGATGGCTAACTAGCTAAAGAATCCCAACATATATGAGGTACTTAAAGAACAAAGGGAACGAAGGAGGAGGAAGAGTGGTTCCCTGTCTCAGCGAGATTCACAACACTTCTTGCAACAAACTCCCGTAACCATGGTTACAAGAGGACGCTCTGTTTTTTTGTGGGTTTTTTTTTTTTTTCAACTTTATTTGAAATTATAAAGCGAACAGTCAGTCATTCCAGTTCAGTTTGTACAGTAGACATACAGGGCAAATAAGAGTAACAATATACAGGATAAATAAATAAAGGGGGAAAAAAGGGGGAATGTGACAGACTTCATAGCAACTTCGTACTTGAAAGTTGTATTTGTGACAGCTCATTCGTTAAACATTTCTGAATGAATTTCAATCAATGATAAACCTTTTTTTTTTTATTGGAAGTTAATTTAAGAGAGTTCAAGTAATATTCAATTTCAGTCAAAAACAAATTAAATGATGGGGTTGAGTTTTGAAATTTACATTTATGTATATGGAATTTCCCTAATAAGATATAAAGATTGACAATGGTACATATTTTTTTTCTTTAGTTTCAAAATAAGTGATAATGTTCTTCCCTTCAATTTTCATTTCGTATGTTGTTTTGCACAGTATGTAATTTTCAAGCTCTCTCCAAAATGTAGCACTATATGAACAGCCATAAAACAAATGAGTAACACTTTCAAGTTCAGTTTTACAAAAGGTACATTTTCTATCAATGTCAAAGAATCTTGAAATGTATGTGTTGGATGGATATATGTTATGTAATATTTTCAAATGTAATTCTCTAACTTTGTTTGTAATCCAAAATCTAAACGGAACAAGCCACGCTTTATCCCAGTTGATATTATCAAAAATAGGAATGCAGCCGGCGTACAGGCAGCCATAAAAGGCTGCGCTCAGGTCTATACCTGCAGAAGGAGACACACTGGTGTGAAGGATGCTTGCAGTGTCCAGGTGCTGTCACCTGAAAAGTACATCATCTGCATCGTCTCTCACCTGGCAGGTACACCAGAGCGACATGATCTCCTTCCTGCAGACCGCCTCTCTCCATCAGCAGAGCTGCCACTTGCTCCACCCTCTTATGCAACTGCAGACAGGTGAGAGAGCTGGACACTGCCCCCTGTGGGGGGTGAGAGAGGGGAACAGTGTGAGCCATCAAGAAGCCACCTGCAACACTCAAAGGACAAAAAATGCAGTTCATCTAACGGCCAGGTTATCCACAGTTATGGATAATTATTATTCAGTTTTCTACTTGCTTGACTTAGCTCATAATCGTCAAATATGGTCACACCTATTTTTATTTATTTACTTAAATTACCATGATAATGAAGCTTGAAATTCCTGATTTTAAGCTACTGATTCCATGGATAAAGATCCGTTTTGGTATCGATTATAATCCACTTTTATTCTCCTTGTATTTAGCATCTTAACACCACAGAGGAGCGATGACTGATCTACATATTTTTCACCTGCAGGTTATTGAGCTCAAAACTACAATTTTTTAAGGTGGCCAGTTGTGCGTGGGTGTGCTGGTACCAGAGAGCTGAGCAGGGTTTGGAGAGGACGGGGTCCTGTGTGGTCTGAGCTCTCCACTGCAGGAACAGAAACTGCAAGACAGACATAAACACTTCTTTTACACACACTTTGATGGCTTAACCTCTGTGTTTTTTACATTAATGTGTTTACGTGTGTTGTACATGACTATTGTGCATCTGGCTCAGTGTTTGATATTGTAAAGGAAAGTCAATAACACCAAAAATTTAATATTTTACTTTTTATTTCTGTCGCCCTCCTGCAACAATCCCAGAATCACCCACACCCTTTACCACATTTGCTTACTTTAGAGACTCCAAACACCAGGAAGTGGGAGTAATTTCTCTTATAATAAGATACGGTAATCTTTCTGATAATAGGTGACATTGCTTTTAAATATGGAAACGGGGGTAGTCACAAGAAGTTTGAGAGGCGCAACTCAGACAGAAGAGGAGACAGAGAAAAGCCACGTGGATAGGAGCTACTCTCCCGAGCTAAGGTTAGCCACAGAGGGCATGGATACAGACGAGCCCAGCCTCCTGAATATCCCAAAAGAGCTTCGTGACTTTAGGAAAGACAACAACAAACAATATGCACATATTAGACGAGGGTTGAGAAGAGTTGATGCAGAGGGGCGATTCGACGAGACTGAGACAGTGCTATAGTTGTTTATTTTATTCAGAAACTTCACTATGTCATTAATTATTTCATGGTTTCTTTGCATCTTCATCTGTAGTACTTACGCATCGGTGTATGTTACCTGTGTTGACCAGAGCATATAAATTTTCATATTTGACAATATATTTTGAAAGCACAAGACAAATCAGAAACTGTTTTTAATTTAGGTTTTTATTTTCATTTTGTTTTATTTTTCAGTTCTTGATTTGATGGTGATGTGATGCCATATTACATGTTTTTAAGATTCAGATAAATTTAATATTTGTAATATAGCATCAAATCACAACCGTCTCCTCAAGTTGCTTTATACTGTAAGATAGAGACCCTACAGTAGCAGCAAGAAAACCCCAATTAATTAATAATCCCTTATGAGCAAGCACTTGGCGACAGTGGGGAGGAAAAACTACCTGTAACAGGCAGAAACCTCCGGCAGAACCAGGCTCAGAAGGGACGGCCATCTGCCTCGGGCGGTGGGGGGTGATGGTAACGATAATACGAGGAGACACGATGAAGAATATTTCTCAGTCTAATTAAAGTCGAATGAAATAGTTTTAAAATAAAATATACCTCAGATGTTAACTCTGAGGCCAGACTGCTTTAAGATTTTAAAAGAGGTATTTGAAAAAAATCAAGATGACAATTTAGTCATCAGTACTGCCTTTAAAGCAGCAGCTGAACGGCTTCTTAAAAGCTTTTAACACTGCTGAAAAAAACCTGGCGAGTTTGGATTTCTTTGGAGGATTCATGAAGACACCGAGATTCATTGCTAGGTGCTTCAGAATAGTGCCGTCAAAAGATGAATCTTCTGATATCATAACATCAAAGAACTTGTCTGGAGATCCAAACTCCTTGATAAGGCCTTTAGCTGTCGCCTTGACTAATTTAACCCTGTTATTTTTAAGAATTTCCAGGGATTCGGTGCATCTCACTTCAGAAAGTAACAAATCTGTCAGGTGGTTGATAGCTAAGTCTAATTTTTTTGGATCCAGAAGATTTCTGGTATTTTTGTGCACTTTGTGTTCGATTCTCATGACTAGAAGAGTGCTGAATTGATTGGCAATTAGTCTATCATCAGGTGACACTGATGTTTCTGACAGTTCTTCCACTGTGTTTTCAGAGGTTGCTGGAAGACCTTGACCCTCTGTGGGTTCAGTGTGAGACACTGATGCCTGATCATAGAGAGTCATTGCTAGGTGCTTCAGAATAGTGCCGTCAAAAGATGAATCTTCTGATATCATAACATCAAAGAACTTGTCTGCAGATCCAAACTCCTTGATAAGGCCTTCAGCTGTCGCCTCGACTAATTTAACCCTGTTATTTTTAAGAATTTCCAGGGATTTGGTGCATCTCACTTCAGAAAGTAACAAATCTGTCAGATGGTTGATAACTAAGTCTAATTTTTCTGGATTTAGGAGATTTCTGGTATTTTTGTGCAACTTTTGTGCGATTGATGTGGCTAGAAGAGTGCTAAATTGATCGGCAATTAGCTTAGCATAAAGTGACACTGATGTTTCTGACAGTTCTTCCACTGTGTTTTCAGAGGTTGCTGGCTGACTTTGACCCTCTGTGGGTTCAGAGTGAGACACTGATGCCTGATCATAGAGAGTCATTGCTAGGTGCTTCAGAATAGTGCCGTCAAAAGATGAATCTTCTGATATCATAACATCGAAGAACTTGTCTGGAGATCCAAACTCCTTGATAAGGCCTTCAGCTGTCGCCTTGACTAATTTAACCCTGTTATTTTTAAGAATTTCCAGGGATTCGGTGCATCTCACTTCAGAAAGTAACAAATCTGTCAGATGGTTGACAACTAAGTCTAATTTTTCTGGATTTAGGAGATTTCTGGTATTTTTGTGCAACTTTTGTGCGATTGATGTGGCTAGAAGAGTGCTAAATTGATCGGCAATTAGCTTAGCATAAAGTGACACTGATGTTTCTGACAGTTCTTCCTCTGTATTTTCAGAGGTTGCTGGCTGACTTTGACCCTCTGTGGGTTCAGAGTGAGACACTGATGCCTGATCATAGAGAGTCATTGCTAGGTGCTTCAGAATAGTGCTGTCAAAAGATGAATCCTCTGATATCATTACATCGAAGAACTTGTCTGGAGATCCAAACTCCTTGATAAGGCCTTCAGCTGTCGCCTTGACTAATTTAACCCTGTTATTTTTAAGAATTTCCAGGGATTTGGTGCATCTCACTTCAGAAAGTAACAAATCTGTCAGATGGTTGATAACTAAGTCTAATTTTTCTGGATTTAGGAGATTTCTGGTATTTTTGTGCAACTTTTGTGCGATTGATGTGGCTAGAAGAGTGCTAAATTGATCGGCAATTAGCTTAGCATAAAGTGACACTGATGTTTCTGACAGTTCTTCCTCTGTATTTTCAGAGGTTGCTGGCTGACTTTGACCCTCTGTGGGTTCAGAGTGAGACACTGATGCCTGATCATAGAGAGTCATTGCTAGGTGCTTCAGAATAGTGCTGTCAAAAGATGAATCCTCTGATATCATTACATCGAAGAACTTGTCTGGAGATCCAAACTCCTTGATAAGGCCTTCAGCTGTCGCCTTGACTAATTTAACCCTGTTATTTTTAAGAATTTCCAGGGATTTGGTGCATCTCACTTCAGAAAGTAACAAATCTGTCAGATGGTTGATAACTAAGTCTAATTTTTCTGGATTTAGGAGATTTCTGGTATTTTTGTGCAACTTTTGTGCGATTGATGTGGCTAGAAGAGTGCTAAATTGATCGGCAATTAGCTTAGCATAAAGTGACACTGATGTTTCTGACAGTTCTTCCTCTGTGTTTTCAGAGGTTGCTGGCTGACTTTGACCCTCTGTGGGTTCAGAGTGAGACACTGATGCCTGATCACTGCTTGTATTTGAAACCAGGTCCGGGTCTTCTGCACTCACACAAACTGGTTGATTGGTGACATCAGTAACTGGACTTGACTGTGATGTAAACAGTCTGTCACTTGTTTCACCAGCATCTGGTCCAATCATAACTTCTTCCTTTGATGGGGTCAGCACTCTTACTATATCTTCCACGGCACCAGAAATTTTGTCATTTATAATAGTTTGGGTTAAAGTTTCATTCTCCAACCAGAAAAGAAGGTTTTGTAAGAACCTTTCCACTGAATCTTCTAGGAGCACATATGGCACCTCGGGAGTAGAGGGTACGTTACAGTCACCCTGTGAAGTCTTGGAGATTTCAGACTCTGAGAGACTTTTACCCATTTGCATCATGGGGGCTGGATATGTTGACTCGACATGGTCGTACACATTTTCTGTCAACTCCCTTGAAAACATCTCGATTTCCTTACTTGTCAGGTCAAGGTGTCCTGCCTGGGTTAATCTACTAAACAGTGTATTCAGAACTGGCATGACTGTTGTAAATTTGAGCGGAGAAGAACTTTTAACTGTGGTTTCTAAGGTTGGTGATTTTCTGGGAACGTCTGAGGGATTCATGTGTACGCTTTTCCTGGAGTCAGCTCTCTCACTCTCAGGGGAGTTTGCCTCTTGTCTCTGAAAGTTCAAAAATCCTTTGCTTTTCTTCACCTGATCTTTCAGCTCACTGTTCATTTTTTCAAATTCCTTTTTAGCAAACCTGAAGAAGTGTTGTTTTACTTCATCTGGTTTTATAATTAGAGCGCATGATGCAAAAAAGTCTTTCACCTTTTTTATCACCAGGTCCACGTCAAAAGCAGGCTTGGGTGAGCTACACTTCTCACTTAATGTGATATCTTCTGCATCAGGATACTGAATGTTAGCAATTAACACATTTACAATGTCAACTGCAGCTTTGTCTGCATCATCTTCATCATGTAAATAATTCAGATTGTTGAGGAATGTTTCATCATCGCTTTGAGCTTTCTCCTCAGCTTCTGCAAACTCATCACTTTCTTTTTCCTCCACGGGTTGCGGTTCTCTGTGACAGTCCTCATCATGTTTACTTATCTCTCTGTCTGTACTCCACCTCATGAGAGCCATACTTATTTCTTTAATTGTTCCCATCTCAGAGAGCTTGGATTCAAGGCTCTCATCGCTTGAACTAAAGGAACTGGGTAAAGCCCCCCTCATGCACAGGCAGCTCAGCTTACCTTTATATCTCTTCAGATATGAGAAAGCATGAGAAACCATGCATCTGAGGTTTTTTGTGTTCGTTATTTTTCTGGTGACATAAATAGAATCAGGGTTTTCTGGGACCAGAATCCAACCCGAGTTTACTTTATTTGAGATCTCCTCCTCAACCATCTGTGTCAGCTCCACAGCGCTGTCACACTCCTCATGGGTGACATTAAGAGCGGCAGCAAAGCTGGTTGAGAGAGAGTTTCCCAATACGGGGCTTATTTTTGTCGCGGCTATGCTAAAGAATGATGAATCATTTAAATGGTCCTGACCTCCTAGAATTGAAGTTTTTATGGTGCTTGCACTAACTGACTGAATGACATCAGTAATCATATCAGCCAGTGCTACTTGGACATCGGAGTCCCAGATCCCATTTTCTATCAAGCCCCACTGTAATCCAGAGAGCCTATCGAAACAACCGCTGATAGCAGGTGAAATAGCCTCTGAATTAATGGGGGTAGGGGTTCTAACACTGGACACAGACATTGTCAATGACTTAGTTTCGCTACAATTATTTTGGAAATCCGTTTTAAGAAAGCTTTCAGAAAGGGAAGATCGCGGTCTGTACATTTAACGTACGACAACTAAAAATGCAAAATGCAAGATTCAGGTATAAAGCCCGCTGTTTTTATTTAAGGATTTCAGTGGAGGTCACGTGCTGCAAGATCAAAGGCTTGTACTGTGAGATCAAAGCAGAAAGGAACTGAGCTGTGTGACGTCATGACGTGAGCGTTCACCTACATGCGCGTGCGCACAAGTGAGCGATCGCTAATAAATCACAGACGCATCGACAGTGTTTTAGCTTCAGCGCCGGCGTTGAAGTCCGTGTTCTCAAACTTTCAATCATACCTGCAGCCAGTTCTTTGAAGCTCTCAAATGGGTTGAATGTCGGGTGTTTTCCACCATCATCGCAGAATTCCTCCAGCAGGTCCAACGCCTGATTCAACAAAACCATTGACTATAGAAAACATGGACGACGCGACCCCGCCTCCTACCATTGGAAAAATGAAGCCAAAATACCCCGCTTGTGGAGGCTGCCATCTTGCAAATTTGGAGCCAGAGTCTGCGCAGTAGTGACTTGAGGTGGAGCGACTGTGTAACGCTCCCGCCCACACACCCGCCGGACGTGACCGCAAACACGCCCCTCTACACCGCGACTGACGACTAGTTTAATTAAGGTAAATACAACCACGTCACTGTTATAAAAAAGACACACAGCTTGTCATCTTATAGTTCTAAAATCACTCCGTTGTTAATTCGTTAGTTAAATTAGCCGCTAGCATACGCACGGTGTTGGAGGCTTGTTGCTAGCTAGTTAGCGATGCTACACACCTGCTACTCTTAATAGTACACTTATGTTTTTTTTTTATCCATTTTTAGACAGCGATGAGATCAGCTGCACACTCTACAGAGGCCCAGAGTTACTGTTAATATCAAAAATATAATGCTGTCCTTTGAGATTTTAACATAAGACTGTGAGTGTAATGGATCTAAAACTGTTTAAATCTTCAGAGCCCTCTACAGCCTGGTAACATGGAGACTTTAAAAACATCAGCAGAACGTTTCAGTAGTGTAGTCTAATTTGTTCTTTTCATTTAATAATAGAGTCCATAGTATATCAACAGCTACATTCACCCTGGAGAGAAACTAGTGAGGCAGACCACCAGGACATCATTTAAGAAACAAGATATTATATTCAGTCCTGTAGAAAGTTATATATTTAAAAATATGTGATCCTCTCTGGTTACTCTGGTATGAATAACTCTGAATCACTTTATGGTAAATAACACACTATGTGTAAAAAAAACTGTGAAAAAATTCCAGATGACAAGTTTGTAGTTCAACATACAAGTGACGACCTTTGACCTTCATCAGGTTTTATTTAATTGTGTTAGAGAAAATCTCACGTGCTCTTCATGCAGCTGAGTACATCAAGTGTTTAAAACGGAAGCTGTGCAGGTCTGAGATCAGCAGCTTTATGAAACACCAAACTGAGGTCCTGTTAACACTGATGTATAGTGACACAGTTACATGAGTGATTAATCCTTTTGTTTTTTTGTCTTTAACTTTATCAATAAAGCTGCAGCTTTCACTACAGCACGTGTGGTACTTTAACCTTTGCACTGTTTTCATCAGTTCATTTTGCAGTTAACATGTGAACATGTTGGATGATCTGTCTGCTGTCACTGGGTGGTGCTGAGGTCTGAATCTGAGGGCAGCTCCTGTAATCACAAAGAGAACAGAACCATCAAACTCAAATATAAATTTTATCCCTCAATATTGAAATAAAGCTGATTCTTCTGTCCTCACACACTCAGGATCTGAAGTTCTTCTCTTACATTTTTTTCAGTATTACAGTACTCTACAGTACTTTAATCCATAGTTCCTGATTAATGAGGAGTTACTGAAGTACAAGCTTTTAAAAAAATTGTTACTGTCTTTACAGATGTGGCAATAGACTGAAAACATGCTGTTGTTTGTACATCTTTAATACTCAGCTCTGCACAGGAGCTGAAGCAGGGTGCAGCCTGTTGCTTTTACAGTATAATACTTGTAATAAAAGTACAGTAACAGTAATTAGTGACTGAGCAGCCCGGGGCGTTTCTCTTGATTTCTTTAGTAAATTCATTCACCTGCACAGATTAGCTAAACGAACCCTGACAGCCGAGTGCTCATTTTAGCTAGCTAGGTCTCAGGACCGAGCTAAGGACGGTAGTTACGGATTAGCTTACAAACACGTTTAACTTACCGAAAAAGTGCAGCGCGGCCTCGGGTCCTTCTGTCGGGTAGTCCAGTTTTCTGAAGAACACCTCAGGCTGTCAGGTTAAAACAGTTGGTCGTGTTTTCGTAGCGTAAACGCTGGCCCTCCTCTCAGAGCCTACGCTCTATCTGCTATTCCCGAACAGAGATACGCAAGTTTCTCTGTGACTGCAGCTGTCAGTCAAAGCTGTTATGATGACGTTTCACCCCAATTTAACATCACCGCGGTAGGAATTAGAATCAAACTTATGGGAAAGGAGACCCCTTGGACATCAATCAGCATGATGAGAACTATTGATAACAAAAGAAAGAATCTTTGGAAAAAAATTATCTGAGGAGAATTAATTTATTTTAGTCTGACCCCAGTCCCATCCGCTAACATGGAGGAGGCGGGGTTTATGACCTATACTGCAGCCAGACACCAGGGGGCGATAGAGACGTGTTGGCTTCATTTTTGGGGAGCTGTCGCGTCGTCCGTGTTTTCTACAGTCAATGAACAAAACCCGCGACTCCGGCAGCTGTGCTCCGAAGCAGTTTGCTAATGTGATGGCTAACTAGCTAAAGAATCCCAACATATATGAGGTACTTAAAAAACAAAGGGAACGAAGGAGGACTCTCCGTTGAGCCCCATCTCCCTCTCGATGTCTTGTCTCCAGCATCTAAACCATTTTCTGAATTTTCGGTAGAACATTCATGTGCTCTACCCTCTGTGCTAAATGAAACTGCGGCTTGAAAGTATGAAAATGAAACGCCCTCACTGTGGCCTTAGTCTTCTTACAAACAACTTCAAGGCTCACGTGATGAGGAGGCATTCAAACAGATGTTTGCCTGGCCTGTCAGCTGCAGTGTTTTTGTGTAGAGGGACTTCTTCTTCTTTGTTTTTCAGTTTGCAGAGGACATGGAGCTCTTTTTAAATGTGCTGACGAGCAGGGACTACAGGTCAATGCGATGTTTGACACTTAATGGACAGATGAAGGCCCTGGCTGTTTGTTTGTGTTTTTTATGTGTTGTTGGGGTTTTTTCAGTGTACAGAATTCCAGTTAAGCTTATAATAAAATGTTGTTCACTTGTTTTATGTCCATACTTATAGTAAAAAAAATTAGTGTAAATGTAGCAGGATTGTTTATACTTGTAACTTCAAAGTAAAAAGCTTACAGTTGCTATTAACATTAATGTATTATCCTGTAATCAATAATATTTTTAATACATTTTACGAATTAACCCTCTGATCTCTATCCTGGACATTTGTGGCCACTTCACTTCTTTTTCTTTTGACTACTACACTGCATAATAAGGACATTATAAATACAATGTCATGCACATCTGCATCTTGTAAGCTGTGTGAGCAAATGATCTTCAACATGGCAGTCTAAAGTAATGCAAGAAAGAAAGACCTCTTCTGTATTTAACACAGTAGCATGTAAACTTGTGATGCTGAATATCCCACATTTCTTGCATCAGAATTCCTAAGACTGAATCTGGACTTTATGCTATCAGTTGTACTTCTGTAAAAACTTAAGTGGCAAATTGTCTGATTTGAGGGCATCATCAGTATTATTATGTGTTAAATTATTTGAGTTTTGTTGCCAGTCAGTGAGGTTAAAGGTGTAAATATCTAAGTTGAGTGTTTTCTGGAAATATGGCAAGAAGGGAATTGCTGCTCATTTCTACAATCTCCCAGTTGGGATACAATGCCTTTGTCCCATGAAAACCACTTCACAGTACTAAGAGTCCACTAAAACCTACAAATGATGAGTGATCCTGGAAGAAATGGGGCGCACACTAGTGACCTCAACAATTGCAAGACAGCCTTGTCCCCGATGCTTATATGAAAAAAGAATAAATAAATAGGAAGATTTATGAATTAGGACTTTATCACCTTTTTATCTGAAACGTTACTGGCACTATATATAACCTAACTGGCATTTAAAGAGTAAAAAAAAGAATGTAGATAAAATTTTGGTTTTGATGAAAAGAACTGGTGCTAATTTAAAGAGTCAAGTCGGTAAAAGTAGATAAATGTTTTAATAAATATACATTTTACAGCATTTTGTGAACATACACAAAAGTGGCCATTTTTGGCAACGAACAAGCTGCGAGAGAGTTTTATGGTTTTTGCTCTCCTTGAACAAAAATAATAGTGCATGATAATCAATGTGGATGTTAATCAATTAGATGTCCCAGACTCTACTATTAATAATACACCAGTCCTTCGTTTATCGCGGATGTTACGTTCGCTACGGGAAGTAGCCAACTTTAATTTTTACAATTATATTTTTATTTTAAGACTGTAAAACCCCTCTTTAGATGCTTTATACACTTTTCTCACACATGCATGTACATTTTCACACTTTTCTCCTTTGTTTACAAGCTCTTAAACTTCAACTTATCATAAAAACATAAGTCCAGTATTATAAAATGAAACCGTGCAAAACGTTTAGTGGGCAGATTTATATAAATTAGACAAGCTAAACGTATTCTGTAGTGTACAGCAGTGGTCCTCAACCTTTTTTGCACAACGGACCAGTTTAATGTCTTTAAGGTGTTGCAGATAAATACAACAAAATAAAATGATACAAACAAAGACAAAGACGGTGGTATTTTGTAAATATAATAATAAACGCGAATTCGGCTGTGCAATTCTGTAACTTTATGAGCAGCGTCCTCCTGAAATGCGCCAACAACATTGAGAGTAATGTCCTCCTCTGTGCTTCTTGATGCTCTCTGGTCGCTATGGTAACGCGTAAATAGTTCTTTCAAAATAAGACACACAACCACAACACGGGAAAAGACCCAGGGAAACCGACTCAACGGACCGGTACTGGTTAGTGGCCCTGTTGGGGACTGTACAGGAGATACTGTACTAGGTTGACTGACAATGGTCTACAGCACATGTGTCAAAGTCAAGGCCCGCGGGCCACATCCGGCCCGGCGTACATTTATATCCGGCCCGCGAGATCATTTTATATAGATGTACTATTATTGTTATGCATGGCCCGGCGATATGAGGCGCTAATAATATATAAACTACAGTTCCCATAATGCAGCGCTGCAGCCTCCTCGCTGAACGCTAGGCTACCTGGGAACATTCTCGCGTCAATCAAGTCAAACTTCTGTTATCGCGAAGCTAGTCCCGCACAATGGTGGAGAGAAAAGTTGATTCTGAAAGCAGAGCCTTTCAGCGCCAGTGGGTGACTGAATATATGTTTACAGACATTGCTGGTAAACCCGTGTGTCTTATTAGTGGAGCTAATGTGGCTGTAATTAAGGAATTTAATTCAAGACGGCACTACGAGACAAAACGTCAGGATAAGCTGAAAAACCTAAATGCAGAGCAGAAACTACAGAAAGTAGAAGTCTAAAGAAGAATCTGACATTTCAGCAGTCGTGTTTCACCAGAGCAAAATCACAAAGTGAAGCTGTTGTGAAAGCAAGTTTTATTGTAGCAGAGGAGATAGCCAAATCAGCCCGGCACTCTGAAGAGCTGCGTGATGAAGCTGTGCGACGTCTTGTGTCCAGACAAAACGCAGATTTTGGCAAATGTGAGCCTGAGGAGAAATACGATTGCTGATCGGGTTTGTGAGATGGCCACTGATTTAAGAACACAGTTGTGTGAAAGAAGCAAAAACTTTATTGCATACTCTCTTGCTGTGGATGAAAGTATAGACATGATGGACATTGCACAGCTGGCCATCTTCATCCGTGGAGAGGAAATATTGAACATTAAATCGATGCACGGGACAACGACAGCAAAATACATTTTTTAAAACGTATGTCAAAGTGTAACCGACATGAAACTGCCCTGGGACAAACTTGTTGGACTTACAACAGATGGAGCGCCGGTGAAAAAAGCGGACTAGTCAGCAGGATGCGAGTAAAGATGCAGGAGGAGAACTGTACCGGTGAGTTAACAGCATATCACTGCATCATACACCAGGAAAGGCTGTGTAGTAAAGCCCTCAAAATGGAGCATGTAATGATCACCGTAACGCAAACCGTACATTTTATCTGAGCTAAAAGTTTAAATCACCGTCAATTTCAGTCTTTTATGTGGGAAATAGATTCAGAGTTTGCCGACATTCCTTATCATACAGAGGTCCGTTGGCTGAGTTGGGATAAAATTTCTCAATAGAGTTTTTGAGCTCAGCAAGGAAATCTGTCAGTTCATGGACATGGCATGTATGATGCGGTGAAGGCATTTCAAGTGAAGCTGTCACAAATGCACCAGTGCAACTTGCCTCACTTTCCCTGTTGCCAAGTAATGTTGAACCAAGTCAGCGGACTTTGCTGAACTGCACCTGTGCAGATTCAGATGGAGCTGCAGTGTAATGATACACTCAAGGCAAAGTACGACACTGAATGGCCCGCACAGTTTATTAGTTCCATTCCTGAAGCAATGCCCAGCTCTGTCTACATGCGGCTCCAACCTTGTGTATGCTTTCATTTATTTTTTCTGGGGTTTTTGGCAGCATGTTCATATTTCTAACTTGCATAATTTTGACAGGATATATTTTTATGAAGAGCAAAATATTTAAAGTTAAAGTTTATTTTTTTAAGTTTATTTATTCTGGAATAATATTCCTCTCTTTTTATTCATATTTATGTTTAAAAAACATTGTTTTAGTGTGTTCAATAAATGTTTATCTTGTTTGGCCCGCGACCTAAAGTGTGCCTTGAGTTTTGGCCCCCTGTGCAATTGAGTTTGACACCCCTGGTCTACAGCAATCAGAACGCACAACACAATGTACTGTTAAAAAAAAAAAAAAATCAGCGAAAGAGTCCACAAAAGGTGAACCGTGTTATTGTGAGGGACCACTGTACAATAATTTCCAGTAGTACTGCTGATATATGAAATGGTGAGTTTTGAGGTTGTCTTCAAACAAGTGCATTATGCTAGAAAAGGGTGTTTGAAGGATTAAAAATGTAAAAAGTAATGACTATTTTATATTTATGAAAAAACCTTTATGCAGAAAAAGTAGCAAAGAAACAAAAACATAACACATGGACACTTTTGCCACAAACAAGTGGCGGAGCGGGGGGTGGCTTACTGGGCTTAAGCCCGGGTTGTTTTTTCAGAAGCCCGGGGTCTTTTGGAGTGTAATTTTGTCACAGTTAGATGCCTGGCTGACAACTGTATAAAACAAAAAACTGCACACAATATTCGAAGCACATAGGGAATTACGACTGTGCGTAAATCCCCCCTAATATTGGTATGATTCGAGCTCAGGCACTAAGCGACTGAGCGAGGGGGCGGGGGGAGCTGCTGCCTGCGAGTGCGCTGAGAGAAACGGAGCCAGGCAGACAGAGGAGAACTGAAGTTCGACCAGGTACCAAAGCAAATCATTCGTACTGTACAAATAATATAAATATGACGGTTTATCACGAAAGATTGATATCAAACTGATCACTTGACCCATGTTACGTTACTTGCTCTTCAAGTGAATCAACAAATGGCAAAATGAAAAGCCGAACAACAACAATGCTGTTTCTTTAGAGAGTCTTAGCTTACATGTGTGTTTATTTCATATTTTCAGTTGTTACCCTTCACGGCTAAATAAATCTGTTTCAGTAATGTACAGATACACAAGAATGGACATAAGGGGCTTCTTTCAAAGAAAAAACTCTGGTAGATGTTATTTTATATATCATGCTTTGTATGTTGTTCAGTATATTTCTATGCAAAACAAGAGGAATTTCAATACACAGCAGTTTATTCACAGTTTAAACCAGATATTTACATACACTTTATGGAAAACACAAGAACATTTTTTTTTTACTGTACAACATCAATTTAGAGTAAACTTGTTTTGTTTTGGATAAATAAATATTGAAACATCTTTTGAATTAGTTAAATGTCAGAATAAAAAGAGACAGAGCTGTCTAATTTTTTATCACTTTCATCAAATTTAGGAGTACATATACACTAAGTTTATTGTTAATTAATAAGAAAACTCCAGACGATTCCATTCTGAGCTGAAGAAGCTTCTGATAGGTTAGTAGAGTGCATATGAGTAAATTGGTGGCACACCTGTGGATGCATATAAGGCAAAACACAGAGCCTGTTTCTTTGACATGGGAAAAACAAGAGATATCAACCAAAACACCAGGAAAAGAATTGTGGAGCTCCATAAGTGTGGCTGAATTTTGAATACAATTTGGTGCCATTTACAATTAAGAAATACAGATAGTTTCTCTCTTTACTCTTAAAGTTAACAAATATGTTTTTATATTTATCAATCTAAAAAAATAAACATTTAGTCGGATTCGATGTTACAATTAAAAAAGTGTTTGTGTTTTAATCTGAAGAGTATGTAAATATCTGGTTTCAACTGTATATTTGATGATTGTCAGCACAAAGAGGGAGAGAGAGGAACAGAGAGGGATGGAGTATGAGGACAGAACAGAGATGTAATGAGCAGGTGAGACTCACATGTTAGTCAAATGGTTGTTTACCAAAAGTATCACCGTATCATAGGTACTCATGTATCTAGTACCTAGTGTTTCTTTTTAGGTTTGTTATTTTTGAATTTCTGTATTTATTAAGTTATGCAGGCTTGTTTGCACAACAAGGCTAAATAATTATATAAACTTTTCTAAATAGTGTACTTTGGTAGAATTAAAAAATAAGTGTAGTGCAGGTCTATGATGATTTTTAGTGCTACTATCATCCAGTTCTGATTCTAGTTCTGTCTTGGTTAAATCTTAAGTAGTCCTGATTTTGAACTGTTGTAGTCCTGTTTTAATTCTGGATCATTTCTGGGTCTGGTTGACCCCCCCCTCCCTCCCCGCCCGTTCCCCCATGCATACTACCCTTTAGGGCTAAGCCCCGGGTGTTTCAAATGTCTGCCTCCGCCTCTGCTGCAGGCGCTGTGTCTTTGCCATAGCAGCACCTACTGTTTCCTGATCTTCCAAGGTTAAGTCGTGCCAGAGCTCTGGGTCACAGTGAATGCTTTCCGCATATTGGCAGCATTGTCACTAATAATAATAATTATCTTTGATGTTGTATTCGTCACATATAGCTTCAAATTTCTCACAGATTCTTTCACCAGTGTGTAATCCTTTGAAGTGGTCAAAGGCCAGCAGTTTGAATTTTAGCTGCATCCTGTCTCTTTCTGTATCCAGTGCACAGTGATACCAAGGAAACCCCTCATCCTTCGGTCTGACCAAATGTCCACAGTGACTGAAACATGATCAGTCTCACTCAACTGAGTTTTTAACATTGAATGTTTCTCAGCAGCGAGGTTCTCTGTTTTTGATATAATAATCCTGCGACATACCGGGCTGTATTTTCTGTCAACTACCGTCAGAAAGTGCTGAAAATTCTTGTTTTCCACAATAGAAAGGGGCAGGTTGCAACCAATAATCAAGTCACTTAATAATGCATTCATGATAGCTTTCTGCTGTGGATGAGTCATGCTGTACTGTCCGGCACAAGTGTCCATAAACTGTGATAGGCTGTTGAGGTTCATTTGTGATCCTCTTTTTCATCTGGTATTCTTCAAATTCGATAGAGGTAAGCATATTAGACTCATGTCAGAAATTCCATTACAGCCATTCATGAATTGCATTTGACTTTAAGTTGATCCTTATAATCCTAAATAAATATTAACACTTAAACCCTCATAGTTTTCAGACAATAAAAAATATAAATAAAAAATTTATAAAAAATATTTATTAAAACACTTTTCTCAAAACTCTGCATACAGTTCTAATAAGCAATGTTTAGCATCCCTGTTAAGAATAACTGACCTTTGCAAATAAACAACAGCTAATAACATAAGATCAAAGTATTTTATTTGATGTACTGACATAAATGACAGAAGAAAAAGGCCATATATAGCAGGACTACTCAATTACACACTAAGGTGGGCCAGATTTTCTAACCAAAAAAATTTCCCAGGCTCAGACATGCAAAAGTTAAACACGACCATACACTAATTGCAAATTAAACAAAGTGATTTTGAATTGTGATGTGATGGTAAAATAAATATTTATCAGTCTAAACTGGGTTAAATCTACGGGGTTAATGATGGGGAGGAGACGGAGAGAGACTCTCTTACCTGAGTACAGCTACAGAACCCACTTTCTGAAACAGACCCTGCTCACCATTCACCGACAATTCTGAGCTAACAAGTTGCATGTTATTCTTGGATGCGCTTGTAGGACTGGATTTAAAATAGCATGACAAACATATCATACCTGTTAAAGCCAAACAGTATCATCAACGTAGCCCGGAGAACATTTGCTAAAAAGATGAACTTAGCTAAGTCAGCTATCTCATCGTAGCAAAAAGAACCTACCGTTCTTTATGCAACTTCAAATGTCGGACAAAGTTGGAAGTTGTTCCATCTCCGTCTGTAATTCTCTTCTTGCATGTTTTGCATATTGCATTTCGTTTTTTGTTGACTACTTTGTAGTTTATGTACCCGAAAGAAATTACTCTTAGGAGCATTTTTGGCTCAAGCGTTTTTGTTTTTGTTTTTTTAAAATCTGGTTAATTTGATTGGCTGTGCTACAGCTCACGCTCACATACATACAGAGTGTGGTAAGAATGAATGAATGAATAAAGTGAATTAATGGTCCGCAATTTTTATATAATATGTATGTTAAATTTTAGATTTGGATAAAATATCAAGTCTTTTCAAGTAAACAGGTTCAAGTCCTATTCAATTCCCAAGTCACTGGTGTAAAAGTCCAAGTCAAGTCACAAGTCACCTTTTTTCAAGTCAAGTCTAAAGTCATAAAATTAATGACTCGAGTCCAAGTCATGTGACTCGAGTCCACACCTCTGGTGAACTCATTGTCATGTTCAAGAAACCAGGTGGAGATGATCTTTGTTTTGTGACATGGTTCATTATCCTACTGGAAGCAGCCATCAAAAGATGGGTGGTCATAAAGGGATGGACACAGTCATCAACAACACTCAGGTGTCAGGTGGGCTGTAGTGTTTAAAGATTCTTAATTGATACTACGGCGCCCATAGTGTGGCAAGAAAACACCCCCTCATCACCCATAGCCTGAGCTGTTGATACAAGGCAGGATGGATCCATGCTGCTTACACCAAATTGAATCATTTCCTTTGTTTCCTGTTCCTGGCTGGCCAGAACCAACCCAGAATGATTTAGGTGTGATTTAACCATTTTTAATGTCCTTGATCAAAATGAATCTCATTTAACTGAACCATTCAGAAAAATTTTCCTACATATATTTTAATGTTATTTTTAACTTGTTTTCTTGTTCACACATCATGTTTTTTCCACAAAGAAGTAAAGAGACACGAGTTTAAACACTTTATTCATTTGTTATAGTTATTGTACCCCTTTTCTTTAATTTAACAAGCTTTTATTTAATTAATAAACCAGAGTCAGAAAGATGATCTGTTAAATCGTTAAAGAATTTAGTTTCTTACAGCATAATTACCAACCTTACCAGCCTGTGCTCCAACAGTGAGTATTTTACTGTCCCTTAAAACTGTCACTGCATCATAATTACTTACCCACTGAATGATAGCGCTGCCGTTGCCCTCCATAATACACAGTTTCCAATTAAATGCCTGATATCGTCACACTTACAAAGCCATGCAATCAGAGGGAATGAGTCACCTCTCTTTGATATATCATTAAATGCTGATTTCCTCAAACATCAATCAGGGAAAGATTTTCCATAAAAACTCATTTCGGCTGATTATTCACACAGTTTAATGTGAGACACTATAATAAGCAAATTAGCAACATATTCTAAAAAATGTGAGTCATTTTCAGCGACAACAATCACTAGCCAGATTAAGTTTCATCAGTAGTGATTCTCACTGGCCTGTGTAGGATGTCGCAATGACACACATTGTAAGCTCACATGAATTTGCTAAAACCAATTAAATAGCGGTTGTCTACACTGTAATTTCTCATTCATAAAAGCTTCTGCAGCTTCGGTTCTCACTTTTGCAGCTCACTTAGTAAACAAGGTCTTGTGCAATCATGCTTGTGCTGATGCAATTCAAAATTCCTCCTAACATTAGAGCTGTAGACCTGGACTAAACTTAGATTAAATATAAATAAATAAGTAGGGATGGGTACCGGTATCCGGTGCCATGATGGCACCGGATCTGAAATAAATGGTAGTAACCAGACCGAAAAGCAGCGCACATTTCGGTGCTTTATTTCGGTGCTTTTTTCCCCCTGAGCTGTACACTTTAGATTCTAGCCAATCATTTCATGTTTCCGAGGATAGTAGGCGGGCCCAGGTACGTACGTTCTTTTAGAGCAGAGCTACAGATTAAAAATGGCCAAGGCGAAGCGGTCAAAAGTCTGGCTGTACTTCACAGCAAAAGATGCAAATCAGCAGCCTGCAACAAGTGCTTTAAGGTGATACTGTGCAAAGGAGGTAACACTTCGAATCTGATCAAACACCTGGTGACGCATAGTGGGGTTTTTTTTAAAGTCGAGAAATGCGCCGTATTTGATAGCTTGCTGCGAGACCTCACACCGGGCACATCTACTGCGGGTGTGGTGCCTGTTATCGGACGTGGAGTTAGCAACAACCCAAGAGTAGAGTCCTGGCCCCTAGCCCTGCCAGTGTAGCAGAAATGATGACGGATGATGATGGTAGCAGCAGCTGTTCTTCTCTGCGTGAGTAGCTTAATGTTGCTCGTGTGTAATTTACGTTGAGTAGGCTAACCACGTTATTAAATTAATGCATGTAAGGTGAACTAGCAAACACCGTCGTAGTTACATGCGGCTGTCTTCTTGTTTGATGGCAGATACTCCCTTCACCCTGGCCAAAAAGGCTAAAATGACCAAAGAAAAAGTGGAAAACAGTTAAACATGAGAGGTTTTTGGACAATGTTTGTGTTTTTTCCATTCTTAAAGCACCGGTTTGAGCACCGTTTAAGCACCAGCATCGTTTCAAAAGTACCGGTTTGGTACTGGTATCGGATAAAACCTAAACGATACCCATCCCTATAAATAAGACATATACTCACAGGATGGTCGGTGAAGTTAGGAGGGCTGAGAGAGTCCCACACAGAGTGGTCCTGCTCAACCTGACCTGTCCCTCTGATGTACACATTTCTAATGCTGGCATGTGCTCAGTGAATACCTCGGACAGCAGAAACCCAAGAAGAGGAGCAAGAGGAAGAACCATCATGGAAGGACAGGCCCTTGCATGGCATGTACCACCAGCAAATAGAGGAAGTGGCTGACATCCAGAAATCCTACCAGTGGCTGGACAAAGCTGGACTGAAAGACAGCACAGAGGCACTAATCATGGCAGCACAGGAACAAGCTCTGAGCACAAGATCCATAGAGGCTGGGGTCTATCACACCAGGCAAGACCCCAGGTGCAGGCTGTGTAAAGATGCCCCTGAGACAATCCAGCACATAACAGCAGGGTGCAAGATGCTAGCTGGCAGAGAATACATGGAACGCCATAACCAAGTGGCCGGCATAGTATACACAAACATCTGTGCCAAGTATGGCCTGGAAGTCCCGAGGTCAAAATGGGAGACGCCCACTAGGGTGGCTTAGATTGGTTTAAGTCATACCTCTCTAATAGGTCCTTCTCGATCAATTTTGGCCCTTATTTCTCCTCTGCTGCACCTGTCTCCTGCGGCGTGCCTCAAGGATCTGTCCTTGGCCCCCTGCTCTTCTCACTGTATATGCTGCCCTTAGGCACAATCTTTGAGAAGTATAACATCGCACATCACTGTTATGCCGACGATATACAGATATATTTCGAGCTAACTGATGATCCCTCTATGTCCCTCCATGGCTTCTTTGAGTGCATGCGTGAGGTCAAAAATTGGCTCGCAGGTAACTCTCTTATTCTAAACAACAGGAAAACGGAAATTATCGTGTTTGACAGTAGAGTCCCCCGTGGCCAACTTTGTGACGCCCTCGGTTCCTTTAACAGTTTCCTCACAGACACTGTCAGTGACCTGGGTGTATTTTTGGATAGCTCTTTTAAGCTCAATAAACAAGTGTCTTCTGTTGTTAAATCTTGTTTCCATCAATTGCGTCTTATTAGCAAGGCCAGACATTATGTTCCACATAGGGACCTTGGAAAGCTTATCCATGCCTTTGTGACATCTAGGTTGGATTATTGCAATTCACTTTACTTTGGTCTTAACTCTACTCTCCTCCATAGACTTCAAATTGTTCAGAACGCAGCTGCTCGTCTCCTTACTAGTAGTGAGCGGCGTGTTTCTATCACCTCTGTCCTTGCTGATCTGCATTGGCTTCCTGTTAAGTACCGCATTCAATTCAAAAGCTTGCTGCTTACTTACCGAATTGCCAACAATATAGCACCAAGCTACCTTACCGAGCTACTTAGATCATACACCCCTACTAGAGCGTTAAGATCATCTTCCCAGTCACTCTTGGTACTCCCGAGATCCCGGCTGAAGACTAGAGGTGACCGCGCGTTTGCCTTGGCTGCACCCGTTTTATGGAATAATCTCCCCATCGCTATACGCGAGTCTGATTCCATCCATTCCTTTAAATCGCGGTTAAAAACCCACCTATTTAGCCTCGCCTTTTCTACCAGTTAGCCCATGCTTGATAGTCAGCTTAACGCTTTTCTTATCTTCGGCTTATTCTTAATTATTTTAAATTCATTTTTAATTTTGACTGTTTTATCCTTCACATTTTGTTTTGCTTTCTTTTATGCTTTTATATGCAATTCTTTTGCCTTGTGTGTTTTAATGCCATTCAACCTGCCAGCTCGTTTTGGTACTTTACCATAGTCCTCATTCTCCCTGTTATTTCATCTCACCCTTTTGAATGTTAAGCACTTTGGAACACCACTGGTTTTTAAATGTGCTATATAAATAAAGTTTGTTGTTGTTGTTGTTGTTGGTCAAGAATGACCGAGCTAAGATCCTGTGGGACTTCCAGATACAGACGGACAAAATGGTGGTGGCTAACCAACCAGACATAGTAGCGATACAGAATGACAGCAACATCAGGCAGAAGGAACACGAGAAGCTGGAGAAGTACCAAGGGCTCAGAGAAGAGCTCGAGAAGATGTGGAAGGTGAAGGTAACAGTGGTCCCAGTAGTAATTGGAGCGCTCGGTGTGGTGACCCCCAAGCTAGGCGAGTGGCTCCAGCAGATCCCAGGAACAACATCCGAGATCTCTGTCCAGAAGAGCGCAGTCCTAGGAACAGTTAAGATACTTGGCAGGACCCTCCAGTTCCCAGGCCTCTGGCAGAGGACCCAAGCTTGAAGGACAGACTGCCCGCAGGGACGAGAGGGGATTTTTTTTTTTTTAATGCTGTCTTGACTGGGAATACCTTGGAATCCCCCAGAAGGAACTGTAAAGTGTGGCTGGGAAGAACAACATCTGGAATACCCTGCTTAGTCTGCTGCCACCATGACCTGACTGTGTTTCAAGCTTCACTACTGGCAATTTTTCCTTGGTGAAAAGCCAAACTATCTTTAATGGATGCCAACATTTTTTTTTTTTTTTTTACTGAAGGAGAAACCCTGGAGTGTTTAAATCTGCTCCAAAGCATTAAGCAATGTACTGCTACAGAAGCACTGCCTCAGTTTAAACATGAAGGGAAGCCAAAGCAGCCTCATTCATGGTATAGATCCCAAATAAATGAGATGTAAACTGTTTGTGGGTCAAAATGGTAATAGGTTGCTATGGTTATTTTCAGGCATCATAATGATTGTCTTTTGACTTTCTAAATTGATTGAAGTGTGTTTTATTTTTTTAATAATCTAATAATTTCACTGAAAAACAATGACAACAGTGTCAAATTGACCCCTTTACTAACTGACCTTTACTTGTCCCATGTAAACACAAACTGATCTATAAATACAGTCTGATTATTTATGGTAAATATCTTTAGTAATACTCATCTGGCTGTTTGCTTTGCTTATGCTTTCAAAGAATTAAGAGACCTTAAGTTCAGATATTGAGACCAAAAGTTTTGCAATAACTTTGAGGATTTGAAACACAATTTGTTGACTCACCAGTTAAGATGAACAAGTTCAATATGCTCAATATGCATTGACTTTTTCTGCCAGGACAAGGTCTGATTGCGGTATGCAATGAGGAGTGCAACACTGTTGCAGGCACTTGTTCATTTGGCAGCAGCTGCAAACTGAAAGTTTGCTTTTGTTTTCGTAAATTGTTCAAAATGTCTCTGTTTGTGTTGTCTTAGTTTATTGTTTTCCCTGCGAGAGTTCGCTGCTGAAACAGTCCAAATTTCTGAAGGACTACAAAACTGAGACAAGTCTGGGGGAGGGTGGAAGGGTCCTGGGCTTCATTTCACGGGTGGAGAAAGGGATCCCGCTGAAGCCTCTAACACAGATCTGGGGGAGGAAACAAAGGCAACATTCAAGAGGATCCAGGCCGTAATGTCATGCTGGCACAGCACCCAGACTCATGTTATGACCTCAAACACATCTTGTTTGGAGTCTGAGCAGCTCCGACTGTTAATAATCACAGACAGAGGGCTGCGTTTCATCTGCTCTGACACTAAAGACCTGCCAGGAAAAGGAGGCCAACATATTTGTGTTTAAAAGAAGAAAACTACAGGAGAAAAATAGTCTTAGCACATCTTCATGGATTTGTTTGTTTAAATATTTTTACTAATTCATCAATTCAAGATTTTACTTGAGTTTTGGATTCTTATCTGAGCAGATATTTTTCAGCCCTCTTTGAATTCTTTTAGTTCAGAGTGATCATGAGGCTTTCTGAGCACACTAGGCTTTTGTTTGCACAGAACAATGCTAATAAACGGTGCATTGTTTACCTGCTCTTGTGGTAAAAAATCTGACATTGTAGTGGCTTGTGGTCATTCTTGCTGTACCCAGGTGGTAGTTTGGGGCACCACTTCCTGACATGCACCACACAAAGTGCTGTGTGGTCTCATTGTGCGGCAAATGGTAGAAGAGCTGTGAACACTTTGCATGTTATCTCGCTCAAATAGTTTAACTATTTGGCTGTTGTTGTTGTTTTTATCGAAAAAGTATAAGTGATGCAATAAACTACAAATGTTCTTCTTGGACTGAAATAACTAACTTTTTAATCATCAGTGAGGTTTCAACTTCTGACCATTTCTTTGTGTTGTCTCCTCTCCTCTACCTGCTTACTGAGGTCTTCCTAGTACCAATTTTTGCTATGGACACATTTAAAACAAGCATCTAGAGAAAGGTTATGCAAAAGATGAAGATGATGTAGATGAGATGAAGTTTAACCTCTCTGCTGATACTGGATGCCTTAAAGTTCATTGTGGACTCTTTGGTGCTACTAATGTCCTGCAGAAGAGCTGACACCGGCGCCTTTCCCTGGAAGAAACTCGTTGCTCTGCATAAACCTGTCTTGACATTCCTTAAAGTGGATCAACACCACCACCTAGTGGTCACAGTACTAAGTACAGTTGAAATGTGATTTCCAACTTTTCTCCTCAGTGCTTTCCCTCAGTTTTCAGATATAATGTGTAGAAAGAGCATTTTTATTTTTGGTTTGTTTTCATTGCAAATGTTTTAGGACACTGGGCCAAAGTGCCAAAGAGAAAATGTCTAGTGTCAGCAAAAACTACTCGTATGTGACGTTAAAATTATTTAATTCCACAAGGTATTACATGCAGAAATATTGCATTGAATTGTCAAAATCTGTAAAGCCCACTGACTCTGCCAGCAGTCCTGTGAAAAACTAAGCACTTCCTTACACCTTCCATAGGAATTAATAGGGTAAGTAGCAGCCAGGTGCTGCTAATTATATTCACGTGATTAACTGATCATCAGCAAGTGCAAGCACTTCTGTAAAAGCAAAGGTTTTGTCAGTTTCCTGGTGTGGAGCATTCAGGTGTGTGTTAACACAATGCCACAATCTTCCCAGGAGTTGATGACCCTGCAAATTCACTCCAAAGTCTGACCCAAGAGCTACATTTCAGACTCTAAGGGGCTCAGTTAGCACGTTCAATGTTAAAGTTGATGACAATACAATTAGAAAAAAGTTGGACCTGGGCTACAAGTATTACCAAAGTATTCCAGAGTTAAATGTGACGTCATTTACCTGATAGCTAAAAGGTTGGCTGAAATTGGATCATATAACAAGGCGAAGGTCACAAGCACAGAAGCAAATATACAACAGAACGGGTGAAAAAGACACGTAGCAAGGCATTGCAATGTCCCCGTCAAAGTCCAGACCTCAACCTTATTGAAATGCTGTCACAGGAACTCACATGAATGTCCACAGTCTCAATGAACTGAAGCAATGTCATATAGAAGAGTGAGCTAAAAGTGAGCTAACAATAACAAAGCAACAGACTGATAATGTCAGACAAAAAAATATTAATTCAATTCATTTGTGCTCCTTTAAGCAGTTCTTTAAGTTACTGATACATGAACTATCCCAAATAAATGCCATTTCCATGTCAGTCTGCACCAGATTTAGGGGGGTTTAGTTATTTATTGTTTTGAAACTGAATCTGTATATTCTGTATTTGTTCCGTTGGGAGCAGTGCTCCGGTTCTCAAGCTGGGAAAAACTCATAAAATAAATTGATGTGAAATAGTACTATATTTATCCTTTACAGGAACTAAAAATATGCCCCTAATCTGACACATCAGCTGTGAAACTTATAGCAAGTGCTGCTTGAAATGAAGCAGTTCCTTTAGATGTGTTGTTACAGTTCCTTCCGTGGTGAGTAAACGCAGCAGGGCTGGGGGATAAACGAGATAGGGGTGAAGCAGTTTACGTTATAGGCTGTGATCTGAACTTAAAGGTGTTTGCAAGCATCTACTCTTGTGAATGTATGACAACTAGAGCTGAAAGTATTTGCTGTCAGCTTTCACAAAAAATCTCTTATGTGTATATAGACAACTTGTTTTAGCTTCTTTTTCTTGACTTTTCTCATGCTGATGGGCATAAATATAAAGAAATATAAGATGCAAACATGCCACATGTTAGCAGAACTGCTCATTTTCATTCATTCACAGTTTACAATAAACAAAACAAACAACAGAAACAACTATAAATAGTAACTTGATAAATACAAGAACAACGAGCCGTGCTTTAAAAGTAGGATATGTGGAGTGCTCCTTTATTGCACTGCAAAGCTACACCAATATTTAGTCCCTTTACTGGTAGCACAGTTTGTCCAAATGTAGGGAACCCATGAGGCACTGGTGGCACTGGTACCAATCTCCCTGTCAGTTTTGTGTTTAATTAATTTAAAGGTGGTGGGTCAAGTCCATGTAAAAGCTCATAAACCACATGGCTGCACTTTAAATGATCATAACCCAAAATATTGTGTTTCTCATTATAAAATGAGAATCACTTGCTACTCAAAAATTTTCAAATAGTTCTCTTTGAAAGTGATCCCATGAATTGGTGTTTCTTCTGTTAATGACCAGGAAGTGGGGAAAAAAAAACTATCCATCCATCCGCTTATCCTTTTCAGGATTGCGGGGGGCGCTGGAGCCTATCCCAGCTGTCATAGGGCGAGAGGCGGGGTACACCCTGGACAAGCTGCCAGTCTGTTGCAGGGCTAACACATAGAGCTAACACATAGAGACACAGACAACCATTCGCGCTCACATTCACTCCCGACATTTTGGTTTCAATTACTGTCATTTTGTATAACAATGTGTCAGGGTTTGGGGTAGGCTGGCTGGTGGGTTGCTTTATTTTCCTCGCAGGTGGCACTGGGATGTTCTGCCCTGGCTCCACCCATGCGTAGGTCAATTCCCCAGGCTTGTCCTCTCACACCTGCGCATAGGTTTCCCATCAAGGAAGCACATTTAGGAGCTAGTGTGGCAATATGCCTGACCATACTATCCTCATGCGAGTAATTTTCTTGCCTTCTGTCTGCATGTTATCCTTGAGTAAAGAGAAGTAACCTATGTGTTTGTTCTCTAGCTTCGACCTGCACTTCAGTCTGAAAAGACCTGTTTGGCTTGGGAGGCCCGCACCTCAACACATTAATGAAGCAGTGTGGGATCATACTGACAGAGAACATAGCAAAAGGTGCCAACATCCATAAAAGAGCTTTGAATGTCCTTCAAGAAGTCTGGAGAACTATTACTTAATACTTAATTAAAGAAATACCAAGAAAGCTTTCCTAAGAGAGTTCAGGCTATGGTAAATGGTAAATGGCCTGTATTTGTATAGCGCTTTACTAGTCCCTAAGGACCCCAAAGCGCTTTACACATCCAGTCATCCACCCATTCACACACACATTCACACACTGGTGATGGCAAGCTACATTGTAGCCACAGCCACCCTGGGGTGCACTGACAGAGGCGAGGCTATGTTGAAGAACAAAGGAGATCATACCAATATTGACTTTTAAGGTTGTAAGAAACTCAGTTTTTACCTTATATACTGTATTTCTATGAGTTTTCAAATACTTCACTAAATTGTTGCACCTATTTCTAGAAAAAATCTATAAAAAAGAAGGGTAGCTTAAGACTATGTTACTGCACAAGGAGATCATTAATACAAAGTATGGATAAAAGGGGCCCAAATAAGGAGCCTTGCGGGATTCCTGAAGAACATTTAAGGTAAGGAAGCTTGAGATTGCTAGTACATATACATTGCTTCCTATGGGCCAAATCTGATTTACATCACATTCCACATTCTTCATAAAAATTGAAAATTATTGTTGCATCACTCAACATCACTTCTCTTCACATTTAAACCAAACAGGTAGTTGATGATGAGGGACATTTGTTGGCTTTTTAATGGGAAAATGTTGACCGTAAGACAATACCACTCAAAACCTCGTAAAGGCACATTTCAGCTGGTTTACTTTAAATGTGAATCAATTGGTGGAAACACTCAATGGCACAAACCAGCAAGAAACTGGGCAATCAACTTTGCCAGTATACTCATACTGACCCCAATTGCTCACACTCTTCTTTTTATGTTACTATGAACTGAACAATGTTTACAAGAATTTACACAAATGAATACTAAAAAGCAATAATATTGAGATATTTGGAGTTTGGTACTGATCATTTCCTACTGTTTTTGTCTATGACCTTTACCAGTGAGTAAATGCAACATTACATGTGAACTCTGGACTGCCAGTTACACATCATATCACGTCTCTTTCTCCATTTTTGTTAAAGTCACGATATCTGAACTTTTATCGGTTTTAAATGCACAATCTGAATCTAAATTCCTCTACCCTGAAGCACACATTTCGTACTCTAACTTCTGCAAGGGACTCAATTTTACTCCCAGATAATAAATCAATAAACCTGTTTTGTAACCCAGACTGTCTCCTCTGCTGACGGGGGAAAAAGCCTTTTGTGAGAGCTGGAGTTATCCATTTAGCTCCCACTGTAGCAAAGCCCACTCAAAATAAGTTGTACTATCAGGCTGACTCACATCGCCTTTCAGGCCGTGACTGCAAATGTGCTCTTTGTCTCCTCGTGCAGAATTCCCCTAGGCTTCCCGTGAGTGGAGGTGTGCAGTGTGGAGTGGCTGTATTGTCATGGAGGCAGTGATTAAGTAGTCTCAGCCTGATTATGTAACTAATTCAGTACTACAGTAGTGTGGATTAAATCCCCTGTCTGCTCTCATTTAGTCTGAAACATCTTTTGATTAAACACAGAGGAAATACAGCAGAAATAATAATTAAATGCTTCTGACTTTATTTTCTTTTCCTTGTTTTATTCATTGTTGCTCCACAGCTGTAGCAGCAGCTATGTTAACTCTGTTTTTGTTGTTATGTGGGTCTTACAGAGCTTTAGAGCATCACAAGACCTGCCTTTATATGTGCAACAATGGCTACTGAACATTTTGTATTTCTACAGTCATATGGACTGTGGCTACAAGAGCCTCCACTCCATTGGTAAGACTTTATGTAACTTCATCCAAAAGCAGCTGAAGAGGTTGAGGTAAGCAGCAGTTTGTGGTATACATATTAGAGAAAAGCAATCACATAGCTTTGAAAACCATGTTTTTAACTCCAACATTTATTTGCAAATTATTTCACCTTGTGCCTCATAATCACACACAAGTTTTAATACCTTAAATCACGTCTCCAACTCAAGCCTTGAGGGCCAAATCTTTCCCTTTGCAGATTTCAGCCTGGCCTTTAGGTTCTCAATTAATTTTTGCCCATCCTGCTGTGGCTGTGGTTGAATTAAACAGAGGGATTCCTTTCCACTGCAGCTGCAAGCTAACAAGCTAGCTAACATGAAATGGATCCAAAAAGAAAAGTTGATGCTTAAAGCCTCGATTATACTTTCCACATATGCGAGGTCTACTACGGTCCGCTCAGGTCCGTGCAGATGTCCTCATACCTGCCTGGTTTTTCTGACCACGTGGACTTGCTTGCAGACAACTTACATTGCATGTCATTGGTACAATAACTAACGAGCTACGCATGTGTCCTAGGTGACAGACTTCCAGGTGCCTTTAAAGAAATATAACAGGACTGGCGAGATGTCTGTGTCCATGTCATCAATGCAATATATCAAGGTCTAAAGCCAGATTTTTTTCAAGACAGATCTTTAAACAAGGCCTAAGTATCTGCTTGCAATAATGTTTTGTGAAGATAATTATTTTAAAAGAGCTGGGAATTGAATCAATGTGTAGGGAAAGGAAGCTTTAGAAAGTGGCTAAACTATAAAAAGGTATGAAGTTACCACTGAATGTCCTGTTTGGAGTCGAATTTCAAAGTGATGAAGCTGTAAAGGCAAATTTCACCATAGCAGAGGAAATGATATGATGAGAAAGGGGAGGAACAGAAAAACTACCAAGCTTACTTGCAGTTTTTATGTATTTATTTGAGTGATTGTGAATTCTACGTTATTTATGTATTTATGTACTGCAATCCTGAACGTGTCCTTTATCCCATCAATAGTAGGAAATAACTAAAATGGCGCAGTGGTTGTCAGGTATACCTGTTAATGGAAAATAAACCTTGATGAGCAAATCAAAAGAAGGTCAGAAGTTATCAAAGAATGGCAAACTCACTGGCTCTTCTAAGCTCCTGGAGCACTCAAAGCACTTCATTCATACAAGCACCTTTTTTTTTCTCTATGTTCAAGTGCTGTTTTCTATCCAACATCCACACTCCGATGAACAGAGGTCAGTATCTTGCCCAAAGATACTTTGGCATGTAGACTGAAGCAGGCAGGGGTCAAATCACCAACCATCTGATTAGTAGATGCCCTGCTCTACCTCCTGAGCCACAGCCAGGAATCATTTTAGGCTCATGTGATGATCCGAGTTGTGATAAAAGGTTTGACATTTTCAGATTTCCAAGTTTACTACGGCAGTCTTAAGTTAAAGGATGGCTGGTGACAGCTGTAATTGTGACAAATTTAGGTGCAAGGTTAATTTGGTGTCCAGGACTCTGTGTTCCCTTCTAATCAATGGGGGAGTCTTAATCACGTAAATTTGCCTGTGTAGTCAAAAAAAGGTTTAGTGGGAAGCATCTGCTGATGGAGAAGTCGCCTCAGGCACCATAGCATTCTGGTTCACAACTGGTTGAGGTCAAGGATATTCACACCAAACGGTGGTCTTATCTCACTACCTCAGGGTTCACATAATAAGTCAAATATCACACTTGTTTTGGTGATTTCTGACAGTGGTGCCAGCAGCTGTAATCCTGCATTCACCATGCTTACTTTTAAGAGTTTTTAACTCTTAACTCTTTTAACCTGCATTCTTTACTCGTTCTTTAAAGTGTTTAATATTCACTTTGGCTACAACCTCCCACTGATGTTATGATTAGTGCTGTCAGCGTTAATCTCGTTAAAATGACGTTAACGCCATAACCGCATTAACATGGCAAATCTCCGTTAGCGAGTTAGCACGGATCGCCCCGTGCATGGGGCTGCACGGCGTCAGCGTTAGCGCGGTTAGTTCTATCTAACGGAGATTTACCGCGTTAATGCAGTTATGGCGTTAACGTCATTTTAACGAGATTAACGCTGACCGCACTAGTTATGATACAAATACATTTGAAGGCTGATGATTGGGGTTGACGTCACTTTATCACGTAACCTATGTGGTGCCTAATTATATTTCATTTTGTTTTTTGGGGGGTTTATTTTGTGTCTTAGCAACATTTTACAAAAAATACTCAGGGTAAATATGAATTGCACTTTTTAAAATGATGATTTAATTTACTGAAGAAAAAAAAACCTATCTGGCCCTGTGTGAAAATTTGTTTTACGATGGCGTTGTACCAGCAAAGTAAAAGCAACTTTCGAAAAGGAAAAATAAAGGGAATAAATCTCTTTGTCTTGACCTCTGTGGGCGGTGGTGGTAAAGGTACGTTTTGTTATATGTGCGTTTTTCTTTGTCTTACTATATCCAATCATTGCAGAATGGCGCACATAGTCACATATTTCCTGCACACATGAGTAAGAGTGAGTGACTAACAGTGTGTGAATGAGCTCACATTGGTCCCTGAGAGAGGCCGCCTCGTTCCCATCAATCAGTTGTCTGCATTCTACCTGGAGGCAGAAAACAGTGAAGACAAAGCGCACTTACCTTCTGGAAATTGCTGTAATTGAGTGATTAAGACTGATGACGTCAAATGAAAGCCTGAATGAGCGCTCATTCACAAACAAACGGTATGTGGGTGACTCACCAGCATCCTGGCCTTGGGCTTTGTGCATGGCATCTGCATTCGTGCGGTAGCAGCTCCTGGTGAAAGACAGCGCCATGATTTAGAGTCAAACAGGCAGCGTTTGCACCTTTTGTACAATCAGAACAGAATATTGGATGAGTGGACCCGTGTTTGTCCTTTCCACACCAAGGGCATCTTTCTGTTGCCTACACTTGTGCATAAACCATGCCGGTGTTGTGATCGCTGCCATCATTGTGCTCATAATCACTGTGGGGATGAGCCGTGTAATAATAAAAAACAATTTTACTGAGATGATTATCACGTAGATCTTTGACTTTCATTACTGTACATCACTTACATCCAGGGTTCACTGTCATACAAGCACAGGAAGAAGACTTGAGACACATTTCTGGCTTTTATGTTTTTATCCCTGCTGTCCACTCATCCCTCTGGCTGCTGGACTCCTCATGTTTCACGATTTCTCCTGACCTTTGGAAATCAGATCACAACATCGCATCAACTTACGACTTAATATAATCACTACTCTGGAATCAGATAACAGTATACTTAAAGGACAAAGGCAAAATGTAATTTTATTAATATTTTATAATTCCTGCTAACAGAGTTTTTTTTTATAGAATTCAAGAATTTCTTTTAAAAAATGCCACAAAATCTTTTGTTTCTCTGCCAGATTTAAGAAGTTAAAGCTTAATATACTGCAATGTACTATAACAGGTTAAGATACATATTAACTCTATAAGATGGGAAATTTCTTTGTTACAGCAAAAAAAAAAAAGTATTTAAACATAAGCCATTACAAACTATGTTAAATAAGAAGAATAGTATATAGCTAATAAAATAAACCCATAACAACATAACAATATGAGTGCTTTTAATCAGATTTTTTGATAACTTTATTTGACAAATCAAGATGTTTGTGTGGACATATACTTTGACAATAGTTAGCTAGCTAACTAAAATTACTATTACACAATTATGGAAAGGTAGGACTTGATAAGGTAAGAATTTGATGTCTTTTTTAAATAAAAGTTAACTTTTTTCCTTGAGTATTTCTTTTTTTGTACCCTGTTCATAAAGTCCATTCATGTGTCTGTGGTTCCCTGTTTAGCTATGGTTTACTTCCTGTTTTATTTTGCTACTTACTTGTCTGTACTAATGATTGTCACTGTACTGCTGTATTGGCCTGTGCTGTGTTTGATTTGACTTCCCCTTCTCACATCATCTGATTAAAAGCTCAAACTAATCATGTGATCAGTTTAATCTGTACCCAGGTGTTTCTACTTTCCTCATTACCTTGTCTGTCTCTCTGTCTTTTCAAGCGTCTGGTACCCCAGGTGTTGACAATCAGGCATCTGGCCTGATTGACACTTGATTAACAATTAACAGCACCTGTGAGCATGGCCCTTGCTACAGCAGTCAGTTGTTGTGTGCTCCTGGCATGCCACATTTGACTTATGTGGACTGGGCACTTAGCACAGGGCAACTTCAAGCTGGTGTGCTGCAAATTCAAGTTGCAGCATTTTTTGGACTGAGTCCTAGTATATAGAAGTAGTGTAGTATAGATATTTATTTGTGCCTTTGGAGCTCAGGAACATTTCAAATTGTTCTATGAATTTTGTTTCATAGAACATGGACGTCAGTTCACTAAATTTTATTTTTTTTTATTGTTCTGCCTCGAGACTGCCACATTTGGGCCCTTCTGGTACAAGTATAACAGTCCATCCACACCTTTCCTATACCAGTAAGACAGCGGTTAATGAGGTTTGCTTGCCAAAGCGCTTTACACGTATGAAAGGAAATTCTTACGATTATACCGGCAACGTGATTTGTGGGCACACTGGCCACTCATGAACCAAAATACCTGCCTTCAGAGAAGAGTGTTCGGTTGTTTCAGGTGAAATTAAATACACACAATCGACAAACAGAGAGTGAGGGGGGCAATGAATGACACACACATAGGCCTACAGGACTCCAGCATAAAAATACAAACACTGTGTTCGCAGCTGGAGTGTGTCTGTCATCCAAATAACAGGAGCAAGAAGGGGAATTTCTCAGAGAAACAGCCTCCTCAGGGCTGAAGGCCTTCCCTAATTGGGAGAGAGGTGTCATCGGCCCCCAGCAGTTAATCATGGCACTGTGAGGAGAGAACTGCAGACACGGAGGACTCATCATTTCTCCCCCCCCCCCTGCAAGACATTGTGAGTGTTTGCACATTGTGCTGGGGAAACTCACAGCTCCTTGTTACGTCTGCCAGGACGATAGCTTACACAGGTTCAAATAATTGTCTCGAGTGTGTGGGATAATTACTGTAAAGCTATTTTCTGACTCTCTACTATCACTCAACTTGGATAAGCAGATATAATTTGGCTCATAAATGTCTAATAAACTCTAGATGTTGGGGGGGACTCCAGAGATTGACAGCATCTTGGGTTTCAGTAATAATAGCATTGATTGGCAATATTTATATTTATACTGTATATCATCCTGAACCAAAGCCATTATGTTAGATTTCAGAGATGAGCCAGAACTAGTCTCATCCTGTCAGCTGGGGGAGATAAATTGCCTATTAGGCCTCTGGGTTTATGATAATTTTGTACAATCAATCATAGTGTATGAATAGGTGTCAAATAGAGGCTCATCTAATTGGAATAATAAAAGGTTGTATTCATACAGAGTGTCTATTTGTTTTCCCCTGAAATGTGTACTTATGAGTTGTTCGCTTATCCTTTTTTTTTTTTTTTAATTAGGGCAGCAAATCTTTCATTGGTTATTAGTGTGTAAAATTAGTACCTGCCCTTTAAGTGTTCTTGGAGTGCGACTGGACGTTTTAGACTCCTCTCTCGTGTCATTTTTTTCTCTCTTAGACTGGTGACTGGTAGCAACACGTCACAACAAAAGAAGAAAATGTGACACGTAATTTGCGCTTTGCTAGCATGGTCGCAGTAGAGGTAATGAGATGAGAAAGGGTTTTAACTGATTGTGGTGAGACGGGGCAATTTGGAAGCTATTTTGACGAGTGAACAGACGTACTGAGCTGGGACTTTCTGCTGTCAGGATTATCTGCAACTGAATTCATCCAGAAAGCAATTGTTCTCTGCTAGGGTGAATTGAGATGCTCAGCCAGCCATAAAACACACAAATAAACATACAAACTTTGCTTAACTCACTGTAAATATGTCCAGCTTGAGGTGATCCAGAGCTACACAGCTTTATGAAATTGATCACTTATTGCAAAATACTGTATAAGTTGTTTATATGGTGTAATTATAGAGTCATAATTCTTGGCATGCATGACAGGCTACATGCCTGCTACCAGTCAGTCAGTGCTTGATGGCTTTATATGATGTCATTCAGAAAAAGGTGGCAGGCACTGTAAAAATGAAAACAAACAAACAAACAAACAAAAAAAAAAACAGTGTGCGCAGCAATTAAAATCCACTCCCTGTATATAAAAGATGTAAACATTTATGGGCCTGAAAGATGAGGCGAATGTGAAAGTTAGATCTGCATTCCTCTAAGATAAGATAAGATAAGATAACCTTTATTAGTCCCACACGTGGGAAATTTGTTTTGTCACAGCAGGAAGTGGACAGTGCAAAGGTTATGAAGGACAATTAGAATAAAATAAAATAAGAATTAATACAGTACACAACTGTACAGAATAGAATAAAATAAAATAAAATACTATATACAGTAGTATAAAATAGAATAAAATATACAATAAGATAAAAATAGAATACAAATGCTATATACAACTGAGTAAAAATACAACGATGCCAGAAAAGATTATTGCACATTAGTGTTATTGCACATTTGTGGATGTGTGTGTTTGATCAGTTAAAGTCTTTGTTGTGGAGTCTGACAGCAGTGGGGAGGAAAGACCTGCGAAATCTCTCCGTCCCACACCGTGGGTGCCGCAGTCTCCCACTGAAGGAGCTGCTCAGTGCTGTCACAGTCTCATGCATGGGGTGGGAGATGTTGTCCAACAGTGATGACAGCTTAGCCACCATTCTCCTGTCACTCACAACCTCCACTGGGTCCAGAGGGCATCCTAGAACAGAGCTGGCCCTTCGGATCAGCCTGTTCAGTCTCTTCCTGTCCCCGGCAGAGATGCTGCCGCCCCAGCAGACCACACCATAAAAGATGGCTGAGGCCACCACAGAGTCATAGAAGGTCTTCAGCAGTGGGCCAGCAGAGGGGTGTCTCATCTGCTTGAATATGAAAGTGTGATTGCTTTGATGACTACGGGAAAAGATCCATTTCCTCACTTGATTTATATACTCAGTTTTTATGCCTGTCATATTTTATGCCTCTCTAATGTTATTTTATGTTTATTTTGTAAATGATGGTCATTATTGGAAAATAATAGATGATAAATCAGAGTTTACTGTAGGAAAGGAGTAGACAATTCATTTTTCCAAGGTATCCCATTAAAATACTGGTAGGCTTAATGTTAACTTGAACAGTCCCAGTTTTTCATGTGGCCCTTTGGGAAAATCAATCGCCCATACCCCTGCTTTGGGTTAGGGATGGGTATCGAAAACCGGTTCTTGTTGAGAACCGGTTCCCACTGTTTCAATTCCTTGGAATTGTTTGCCATTTTTGCAAACAATTCCTTGGAATTGTTTGCCATTTTTGCAAACGATTCCCTTATCGATTCCAGTCGCCCCGAATGACGTCACCGCATTGCGGAGCGTCATTTACCTGGCAGGAAACATGGCGGCTCAAACGCTAAAAAGTTTGCTTATACTTTACGAGAACGGATGACAACAGGGCAACTTGCAATACTTGCAAAGTAGATATTTCATTTAAGGGAGGAAACACTACGAATATGCAAAAGCATTTGCTCACAAAACACACGATAACCTTAAATGAATGTCGTGTTTTTAATTCCGCTCCGGACTCGTGAATCTCAACCCAGCAGCAGCGGTAACGTTTGCGCGTCCTCTCCCGTTAATGCGGCAGGTAAATAATTAACTAACGGTGCATATTATGTTAGCGCGATCTGCCTTATTACAAAATCTGCCATTACTGTGCATTTAGGTGACCATGATGAGAGAGACAGAGTCTGGCTGGCTCAGATGCTGGCAGTTTTCGCTGCAGTCCACCTGTAGCGTCTCCTTTCAGGCCAGAATGTCACTGAGCAGTGACTAAGTTTGTGGTAAAAGGCTTGCACCCATTTGCCACAGCAGATGCCCCCGTTTTTCGGTAAGTGAATGTGTTTAATTGTAGGCAGGGACATTACTGGATATTCTTGTGTTATTGCTCAAGAATAATTTGTTATACTTTGTTATTGCTACAGAAGAATATTTATTTTATTATTTTACATTTACAATTTTCTTTCCCGGGGACCCTGTGACACCCCATTGAAGAGCCATAGGCTGTGGATCTCTTAAGATCTCACTGTTGGGTTTGTAAGGCCATGCTACTCCTAAATTTCTGTCTTGTTCAAAGAGAAGATATAAAACAAAGTTCTAAGCTAATCGACCTTAGTGTTCTCCTTTTTTAAAAAGAATCGATAAGAGAATCGATAGAGAATCGAATCGTTAAACAGAATCGAAAATGGAATCGGAATCGTGAAAATCTTATCAATACCCATCCCTACTTTGGGTCATGGCTAACTTGTGATTGATCATTTGCTATTGCATGGCAGTGCAGTGTCTTTTTATTTTAATTTCTCTGTTCTAATATCAGATATTTACTCTGTCACAATCTGCACTGGCACATTTTCAGCCCTAACAACCTACATGTAGGGAGTATTATGATGTAGTAGATTGCCTGTCAGTAGCAATCCCAGGCCAGCCTCTGTAACTTGTATCTACAATGGCAATTTTTAGTCTGGTTTGCCTCCGCTGACTGCCTACCTGTTGCCTATCATGCCTACTGAATAAATAAAGTCTGCTTTTATCCTCCAACTCCCCGTCTGCTGAGCCCACTTAGTAAAGAATTATTTCACAAAGTGTCCAACCCACAGTCTGACATCCCTCCTCCACCTCCTTGTTGGTGTTTGTGTGGTTGGTTTGACTCTCTGGCTCAGGAGAGAACAAGCAGATTAGAAGAAGATATCACGAGCTGCTCAGACCTCTGGCTTCTGTATTTTCTAACCTTTCCATGTCTCTCTTCTGCCTTTCAGGCACCTATAAGTTGATTTCAGGTGACGTGTGTCTGCTCAGCCACTCACTGTATTCATTATTGACCTTAGTGACTGACCTAACCCCTTAACATTCACCTTTCTTTTTATCCAAAAAGACTAAAAGCTTGGAAGCTTTTTGTTCGTTGGACTCTCACAGTAAAAATAATGTGCATCGGTGATTCAAAAAGTAACCTGTGTGGTCCTCAACACAGAAAATCTATAAAACTACAGAAATGGGCTCTAGTTAGCTGTGGTTGTGGCATCTTTAAAAAAGTTTGCACCATTTAAATGTTATAGTCTTGTGTACCAAAATCATTGGATTTGAAATCTGCTGATACTTTTCAAAACATAGCGACAGAATTTTCAATCACTGTAAATTTAAGGGTCACATTTTAGGTTCAATTTATCATTTTAGTTCAATACTGAATAATATGTGACTCCCTTATTTGTCATTTACTTCAGGTCGGTGAATCCTATTTAAAAAACAAAACAAAACAAAGGACAACTTTGTGTCCACAGATGAATGGGGAAACACACAGAGAAGCACAGGAACACAAACACTGGTACAAATACTGAGGGAAGACAGCATTTTTCATACATAATAATATAGAGGTTTTGGTAGATTTAGTTTGACACTATTAAAAACACATGGCTGGTTCACAAGTTGATTTTAAGGTGTGTTTTTTTTTCTTTTTGGCTCAGTATAAATGCAAACACAGAGTATTCAGGAGTATTTTTTTCCATAAGTTTAACACATCATGCCAGGAATGAAAAATGACAGAACTTAACTGATGAAGAAAATGAAAGAATCTGGTTACAGGACGCAGTGTTACCCTCAAATCGAAAGTCTAAGAATTGTGTCACTGGTGTCACTGGTTTTATAATTATAAGCTATTTCGATGAGAGTAAAATAAAGCATTTTCAGAGGTACTGCCAACCAGCTCAGACGTAATCTTTAAGAAAAGGTTTTACAGAAAAAAATTCTGTGTGTCAAATAAATGAACAATAAAAGAAAAATCAAACCTTAAGAGTGCGTCAGGAATCTGCGAGAGTTAAAAGCTCTTTTTCGGGTACATGTTTGGGGATGTCTGCAGATGACATCAGTCCTCCAGAGATGTGTCATCATGTGTAAAGAGCTGATCTGTGAGCGTAATAGAGCAGAGTTACATTAGCTTCAAGGTTTTAATGCTCTTTGTTTCCACTTGTTTGCCTCAGCAGCAGTCACATCAGGGCATTTTTTTTTAAATAACTGAATGACCCATTCATTACATACACAAGTAATTCAATCGTGATTGTGCACCTGAATGCTGAATTGTCTGTTAAAGCGTCGATTATTTCCCAGTCCTCCTCCCTCTGGGTGTGGAGGTGGTAGTAGTGGTGTTGGCGGCAGCAGCAGAGGAGCGTAACAGGAATGCTCTGTGAGTCATGAGTGCTTACATGAACCAGGGCCTCCTCCACTGATGAAACCACCATTGAAGCTTGTAACGCTGTGTGGGAGTCCAGACCAGAGGACAGAGGCTTGTGGGCGTGTACTACTGGCTGGGGTCTCCAGCTTATCAAACATCCAGCTGACTACTGAAATAAATCAGACTCCACATTAAATAAAACAAAACCAAAGTGTCAAAAAATCCAAAAAGCTCAGAGGTACATTTACCCACTGAAACTCAATAACAAGATTCAAATCCTATCTCAATTCAAAGGTCACTGACCACTCCTGTTAAGGACCTTAATGGGGGGCTTTTTTGCTCACTTTTGGTTCCATATTTGTATTCTTGGAGTATTATATCAAGCATTGCAAGATTTATGGCTGTAAATAATCTTTATGTATCTTATACTGGGTCTTGTTGCCGCCTTTAGTTCCTCTCCCTTAAGCCATCTTTATCCTAATTGGGTCCTCCACACAAACAGACGGTTTAAACAGCATGTGCTCACAGGATATCATCATACATACATGTCCAACAGTAAAAAAAATGATTTAGAGCTGTATGAAGTATTATGTATTATGGAGCAGTATTTCGCTCATCTGCCTTCACACAGATTAACTTGAGTATCCTAATTTAGCCCTTAATCCACAGGGTTTAATTTCATGTTGGCCCACACTCGGAAGCTGTAACAGCCTCAACTCTTCTAGGAAGGCTTTTTACAAGATTTAGAAGTGTGTTCATAGGAATTTTCAACCATTTTTCCAGATGTTCCAGGTCAGACACTGATGTTGGATGAGGAGGCCTGGCTCGCAATTTCCACCCTGATTCTTTCCAAAGGTGTTCTATTGGGTTGAGGTCAGGTCTTTGTGCAGGCCAGTCAAGTTCTTCTAGACCCAACTCACAAATCCATGTCTATGTCATGCTTTATGTACTGATGCACTGTACTCATCCCCAAACTGTTCCCTCAAAGTTGGGAAACATGAAATTGTCTAAGATTTCTTGGTATGCTGAAGCATTAACAGTTCCTTGCACTTGAACTGAGGAGCCAAGCCCAACGCCTGAACCCACACCATAATCCGGCACCACAGTACCACGCTGGAATTCACTGGGCCCCTGAGACCAACCCATTCTGCCACAAATAATTGTAGAAGCAGTCTGCATGCCTAGGCTCTTGTTTGTTTGTTTGTTTTTAAACCTGTGGCAATTGAAGTGATTGGAACACCTGGATTTGATGATTTGGATAGGTGAGTCAATATTTTTGGCAATACAGTGTATGTTGTCCTGATTATTTGAAACATAACAGTATATACATGACAGAAAATACCATATGATAATAGGTCCACTTGGGGTTACCACAATGGAGCACCTTTCTCCATTTCACCCTATACCTAGTATCCTCCTCTGTAACACCAACCCTCCTAATGTCCTCCTTCACTACATCCACAAATCTTCTTCTTTTCCTTCTTCCTGGCACTTCCATATTCAACATCCTTCATCCAATAGATCCACTATCCTTCCTTGCACAAACCACCTCAAGCTTGCCTCTTTAACTTTGTCACAAAACTGCCCAACCTGAGCCGTCCCTCTGATCTACTCATTTCCAATTCTGTTCACTCTGGTCATAAATGCTTTAAAATTCCTCCCTTTTATTAGGACAGGGAGAACACAGGAGGGTCTTGCCCACGTTCAGACGCAGGCACCCCTTGTTGAGCCAACCACTCAGCCTTTGTGCATTTAAATGACAAAATATATCCTTTATCCTTCACATCTGAATATTGTCTCATTTCTGAAAGCAGTTTGTCTGGGCAGCAGTGAGACAAAGTCATTAATTTACCAGTGAAAAATAAATGGTGAAGTCAAACTCTCCTCTTAAATTGTATCTGTACTACATGAAGTTCAGTGTCGTTTCAAACTTTTTAATAGGTAACAGTTTTTGTGATTTTATACAGGAATAATGATCACGAAGTCAAGCTCCAAGTCTGGTTTGAGCCTAGACAGGTTTAAAGTCGACAAACTCTTAACTGGATTTACATTTTTTTAGATTTCAGAATATATAAAAGTTTTAAATTAATCCAAAATGACGTCCTTCTGTGGTCATGAGCTACAGTAGAGAAAAACCAGATGCTTGCAGCTGTAATTATGTTGTACACATTTTGTGTTTCCACACGCATCTCCCACATTGCTCTCCCCCCACGCATGCATCCCCCTCTTTGTGAGTCATGAGTGCACCACAACACACGATATGTCCTCAGTGTCTTTCCCCCTCCCACTACCCACCACCCCCACCCTCCCTCCGACCCTCCCTCAGCTGTTCCTGTGTCTGAAAGATGGATGAGTCAGCAGCAGAGTATACTTTGGCTTGTGCCAAGCCATCATCTTCCGCTCATCTCCCGTCTCTCCTCCTCTCAGCCGCCGTCCATCTCTACCCACATGCCCCTGCCACCAAAGGCTGTGATTCATGTGCTGTTCACCATCTAAGGTTTTTTTTTAAAAAAAAGTCCCGCAAAGGTGGACAAGAGTGTTCAACTATGATTGTCACAAGCACTAACACGGTCCCAGTGTAATGAGCTGCATTTGCAGCAAACACAAGAGTCTGAGATTTAAGTGAAACAGTGGGATTATTTCTACGTGAAAGGACTTTGTTATTCATTTATCTACAACAAACTTCAAGGATTGACTTCACATCCAGTACTTGCCCAGTCAGACTGTCTCTTACAGTGCTGTTAAGCCACTTAACACTGACCATGAATCACAAGTATAGACAGGCACCTAACTCAAGAAATAATCCAGTGTTCTGTCTATACATAACAGACAATTTAGCAAAGAACCAGTTTTAATTTATGTTTTCAGATGCTTTGTTAAAGAAATTATAAAAAAGAATACATTATAATATTCTTGTGACAAGCTGCTAGTAACAGAGTCTATGAAAAATGCCAAAGGTAACAGTTTGGCAGGCATTAAATAGTATTGTTGCAATAACATCAGCAATGTGATTCCCAAAGAACTATTAGCTTTAAAACTCGTGTCCTTAAAATATTTGAGGAAACTGAAAATAAGTGGCAACAGGTCCTATGGAAGGATAAATCCAAATGTGAGAACTGAATTGGTTCATGCTGTTCTGAGGCACTGTGCAAGGCAACTAGGAAGTTTGTTCCGGACTCTATTTCAACACTCAGTTGACAGTCACACCGTCCCCCAGCTGTGGAAACACTCGACAGTCATCCCCATCCCCAAAAGAAACAATCCAAAGTCTCTGAATGATCTTCGTCCTGTGGCCCTCACCTCCCTGGTGATGAAGGCCATGGAGAAGATCATAAAACAGCACATTGTAAGAGCAACTGACCCCCTGATGGACCCACTCCAGTTTGCTTACCGTGCACGCAGAGGTGTCGATGATGCAAAAATCTTCATCTTGGACTCCATCCACAAACATCTGGAGCTCCCTGACTCCTCCGCCAGACTTCTGTTTGCTGATTTCTCATCAGCATTGAACACTCTGCAGCCTCATATCCTGGCCACTAAACTTTCCACCCGATTTCACCTGGATGATCAGCTAATCCTGTGGATATTGGACTTTTTGACCAACAGGACTCAGAAAGTTTGGGTGAACAGCTCTCTTTCCGGTCTCCGTTCCACCTCCACTGGCTCCCCCCAGGGCTGTGGGCTCTCCCCCCTGCTCTTCATCCTCTGCACCGATGACTGCAGATCCACACAGCCCAACTGTCACCTGGTTAAATATGCTGACAACACAGTTCTCCTGTCACTGCTGTCAGGCCCCTCACAACACCACGGGCCCACTCTTCAGCAGTTTGTAGAGTGGTGTGATGGCTCTAAACTTGAGCTGAACGTGAGCAAAACCAGAGAGATGGTGGTGACCTTCTCCAGTAGACAGAGGGATCTGGCTGCTTCAGTCACCACCACCATCCACAGGAAGCCAGTGGAGGTAGTTGAGGAGTACAAATACCTGGGAACCATCTTTGACAACCTCCTGAAATTCTCTGCCAACACAGAGGAGATTCTCAGGAGGTGCCACCAACGGCTATACCTCCTTAGGAAACTCAACTCCTTTGGAGTCAGCACACCCATCATGATGACTTTTTACTATGCCTTCCTGGAAAGCATCATGACCTTCTCCATCACCTGCTGGCTCCACTCCCTCAGCCTTCAGAACAGGAACAGACTGCAGCACACTCCATCAGTGTGCTCTAAAATCATTGGCCTGCCTGTCAGAACTCTGGCACAGGTTTTCAGCCAACAGGCCCAAAGACAGGTAGCCAGAATCATCAATGACAACTCTCACTTTCTTCACCCCGCATTTCAATGGCTCCCCTCTGGGCGACGCCTCTGCTGCATTTCCTGCAGGACTGAGAGGAGGAGAGCCACCTTTATCCCCAAAGCTACCCTGCTTTTTAACTCCAGCCGATAAGACCATTTCCCACACCAGAAACATAAACTACTCTACACTCTTTTTATACTACCGACACTTTATTTATCCCCAAGGGGCAATTAACATATAACAGTGACTAAAAGTGAATAAAGTCTTTCTGATTCTGATTCTGGAAGAAGTCAGGAGAGAGGGTAGAGGGAGGGAAACACCTAGGGAGACACAGCTGACACAAATGAACATGACGTCACCCGGAAAGTAAAACAAAACACCTTGAATGCAAGAGTTTCAAAATAAAACAGGAAACACGGAGAGACGTAAGCATGATAACACAAGCTTGACAACATGAAACACAAAGACAAGAAACACATGACAGACTAACACAGACGACAGGAAAAGAGTCACAAACACGGAGACATAGGTGAAACATAACCTAGACTAAAACTCAACTAAACTATAACTAATAATAACACAAGAACCTGTTATCACAACTTAACATAATTCCAATGAAACACGAGGAATCAAAAACACAAAATAAACTCAAAATGCTGGGTCACACTCTCATTTCTTCATATTTTGCTACCATGCAGCCAGACTTTTTTTTTTTGTAATTCTTGGTCTTGTGGTCTTGTGTAAGAGTTCTCCATCCTTTGTGAACATAACAGTTTCTATGCACATTGGCTTTCACTCATTTTTAGTCCAGTGCTTTCAACGGACCATTTCAGAGGATTTTTGTTTTGTTTACTAAGCCACTTAACCTTGACCTATGAATCATTCAAGCATAATAAATGCACCGAACTAAAGAGATGAACCAGTGTCGTGTCTACACATAACAGTCAACTTATCAAAGAACTTTTAATGGTATCTTAAGGCACTTTGTTACCAGCAGCCTGTCACAAAGACACGTGATTTAGTCCCATTTCTTCAGTTGAATCTATGAAAAATGCCAAAGATAACACAATCGGACAGGCATAAAATAGTATTTTTGCACGAGGTGATAAAGAGTTACTAGCTGAAAACCTTGTGCATTTTTGCATGGTGCACAGCATATCCCTAAAAACTGTAAAATAAATAAATAAATAAATCAGTAAATTGGACAGTTTAGTTTAGGACAAAAGAAGAAGTGGCAGGCCTAAAAAATATCTACAGCAGATCTGAAAGTATCAGAAAGTATTGTCCTTAAGAAATCCACTAAAGACCTCAAAGGGCCTGAGTGATGCATCTGGCCTTTCAGCTGATCCATCTGCTGTTTACTGAAGACTCATCAGAAATAGTCTCAGTAGTAGGTTGGCCCAAGACTTAAGAAGCCATTCTTAAGGAAGAAAAGCGTGAGATATATAAAATTACAAAAGAACTGGATTGAAAATATTATGTTGTTATGGACCTTATTGTGAGATTTTTGGTTCAGATCATTGTCAGCGTGCACAAAGGAAGTCAGGAGAGACGTACCATCAGTAACCATGAGTGTGTACATCCTATAAAACACGGTGGAGACTCTGTCCTGGTTTGGGGCTGTATTTTAATAAGTGGTGTTGGGGGATTTTGTCAAAACTGAATTTTAAACACACCAAAGCACTGCCAAATTTTGATTCCCCATGTAATATCATCTGGAAAGCATTTAACTGCAATGGCTTCATTTTCCTGCAAGACAATGATCCCAAACACACTGCCATTGCAGTAAAAGCAGACCTTGATGGAAAAAACACACAATAGAACACTATTAGTCATTGACTGACCTCCCCAGAGGCCAAACCTCAAAATTAAAGCAGTATAGGATCATCTTGACAGAGAACAGAACAGAAGGCAGTGGACATCCAAGAAAAAGGCCTTCAAGAGACCTAAAGAACCATTCCTGAAGACTAATTACAATTGTACATAATCTGTTTAGCCTTATATACTGTATTTGCATGTGCATATACACACTAGAAATTTCATTGAATGCTATGATTTTATGTTGCTTTAAACAGTATTAACAGAGCAGGTTTTCCCTTTGGCTCGGGTATGAAATAATTTCACCTTGGCGGATAATTATCTCGGAATAGGAAAATAACAGCACTCAGTTTTTCTTCAGGGGTCTGGAGTCAGCATTTGATATCATCTTCTGTGTCCTGCTTCGTGCAGAGCGTCCATTGATCTTCATCCAAAAAGACCACAATGAGCCATAAAAGCATTTCAGGGCAGTCGCCAAGAAGCACATACTCTAAAGTGGTTATGATGCACAAGGTCGTTAAAGGCTGGACTTTCTCCAACTGTATGTTTGCACAAAGAATAAGCAAATAAATCTGAGACAGGCATGATTATAAGCAGAAATGCACCACGGGACTGTCTTCCTGTAGGATCTGAAGCATTGTAGTGGAAACAGAGGAGAACGCACAGTTAATTTTCATATAAATATTTATTGCAGAGGAGGTATCTTTTATGTACATGCTATCACAATATAACACAATATAAATCTACCAAATATTCCCATATATTGATGCTATAAGCTTGTCATAGAGCAATAGTTATAACAAGCACAATACAGTGGGTTAGAGACAGTATCACTCACTATACAACTTGTAACAGTCCATAAAAGATCAATTTTTTCTTTTCTTTTCTTTATTTTTTTTTGTTCTATCAAGGGCAGTGAAACATCGGTCCTACTAATTTCTTGAATTCATGCAGAAGCCACAAGAGCAAGATTTACGACGTTACAGCGTTGAGTAGTAGTAGTAGTAGCGATAGTAGTAGTTGTATTTGCCTTCGTGTGACTTTGTTTGGTCACAAGAGAATAGAAGTCAGGTTTAAATGAAAGCAGCTAACCAACAAAAATGCACCATGGCAGAGACGACCCAATTGGAGGACAAAGAAGCTACGGGACACGGCATGGTACAAGAACAATGGTCTTGGATTTTCACACCCGAGTAAATGGCTGAGGTTCAAATACTCACAGACTCATTGATGATTTCCAGAGAAACGGACAGTAACAAACACTTGGTTATGTATCACACTGTTTACTACACATACAGCTATGGACTGGCAGAACTGAGAATTCCTGCAGCAAGCACGCTGTTGTAAATTAAAAAAGTAGACTCAAAGTTACACAAAACAGTGACTTCATTTAGTGCTGGGATGTTGCACTGTTATTTTTTGGGGTTTAGTTTTAAAATCAACATAAATGACACCATAAAAATTCCTTCTGTTGTTAAAAATGCTAACATATTGCTTGTTTTTGGTTCTTTTTTTAAATTAAATTCTACCAAAATCATGGAGCCTCTATTCGCTCCATTTCACTTTCAAATATGAAACAAACACATCTTTCCATTTTGAAATAACTTTCCTACAGTGACAGTAAAAGAGGCAGCAGGTTATTCTTCACCCGAGTTCAGTGAAAACGGCAGTGACTCCAACGTTAGGTTTAAATAAAGAAGGGGCTTTTCAAATGTCGCTGTACTCATGCAATAAAATTCTGACTCAGATGATAGATGACGCTTAACATCTGGTTCATAAAGATCACAAGGATCCATCAAAGGATTGCAATCAATCAGTGCTCTCTGACACCTCCCACAGGCTGGAGGTGGAGGTAATTCTCAGAAAATGATATCAGTTGCTGGATTGTTTTCATTTGAGTTGTGCCAAAGAAATTTAGTAATTCAAGAAAACTCACCGATGGGTACTGGCTTGAATCATAGTCATTACCAACCCCTAATGGGTTCTGAGGAAATTGACATGAACACAGACAATTACAATCAGTAATTCTCACAAGATACCATAATGCACTGTGGATGCTTTACTGATACACAACTGCAAATATAAATGGGGGTATTTTTTTCACTTTGATAGTTTATGGTGACTATTTAGACATTTTGATACAAAACACGGAACATCTCAAAACCTTTAAAAGATTTAGTCAGGTTATTATTTGATAACTACCATGCTAAGTTTAATTATGAACTTATTAGGTTGATAAACAACTGGGGGTTCAGTCTGATTTGTATTTAAGTTGAAATGACGCCTAATATGGAGCTGCAAAGAAAAACTGCAGCAGTGCTTAACCTTTAAATATAAAAGGTCACACTATTGTCAGTATTTCACATCATTCAATGACAGTTCCATTATCCAGTTAATAAAAACTTGGATTTTATTTTGGAAGTTATGGCCACTGTTTCTATCATTTAGATAGGATCATACTTGATGAACCTTCATTCATCTCTGTCTGTGTCCAGAGTTTCCTATATTGCAGATTTCAGACTTGATGCACACAAGTATGCTTAATCTGCACTAGACCATAGACTTTGAAACACTATATAAGTAAATAAAAGATGGATGTAAACAACATGACATCACTGATGAAGAGTTGAGTTTGACATTTCGGCTGCTGTTTGGATTTCTTCTCTTTTTTTTTGGAGCCAGAAAGAACCATATGTGGAAGTGAGGATGAAGGTATAAGTCATCAACCTAGTTAACTAACCCAACCTGGTACAACACTGATGCTCTTTACAGGAAGGGTCAGAGCAGACTCTACCTGCTGAGGCGGCTGAGGTCATTTGGAGTACAGGGAGCGCTTTTAAAGACCTTCTATGACTCTGTGGTGGCATCTGTCATTTTTTACAGCGTTGTATGTTGGAGCAGCGGTTTATCGGCAGCTGAGAGGAAGAGGTTGGATAAACTCATCAGGAAGGCCAGCTCTGTTCTGGGATGCACCCTGGACCCAGTGCAGGTGGTGGGAGACAGAAGGACTCTGGCCAAAATAACATCTCTGATGGACAGAGTCTCCCACCCCATGCATGTAAATGTTGCTGAACTGCAGAGCTCCTTCAGTGACAGACTGCTGCATCCTCGATGCATGAAGGAGCGTTTCCGCAGGTCCTTCCTCCCTGCAGCTGTCAGACTGTACAATCAGAACTGCTCCCAACAATCATAGATGTTTACATCAGCACTGTAACTGCAATAAGTTAATTAACCGAGTTCCACTACAACCTGGTTTGCCTCTTATCTGTAGTTATTTTTATTTAATTTAATAACTGTACAGTACTCTCTGTATATAGTAACCATTGTCCTTAATGTAAATATGTAAGAAAAAATTGTGTATGTTTCTGTTCTGTGTCCTGTGTACTGTTTGTTTGTATATGTGTCTTTTTGGCTGCTGTTACAACCAAATTTCCCCTTGTGGGACAATTAAAGGATTATTCTATTCTATTCTATTCTATTAGCGAGCAAAGTCCTGGAAATATTCCTCAGAGACTTTGGTTCATAGTGGCATGATCACACAGTTGCTGTAGATTTGTCAGCTGCGCATCCATAACGTGAATCTCACCACTGGAAGGTGCGCTATTGGATTAAGATTTGGTGGAGGCCATTTGAGTACAGTGAACTTAATGTAATGTTCAAGAAACCATTTGAGATGATTTGAGGTTTGCATTAGCCTACGGGAGCAGCTATCGGAAAATGGGTACGCTGTGATCATAAAAGGATCAGCAACAATACTGGGGTAGGCTGTGGCATTTAAACGGTGATGAATTTGTATTAGAGGCCTACATCCCCTAAGCTATTACAACACCACCAACATGACCCTGAACCACTGATACAGAATTGAACCATGCTTTTGTGTTGTTAACACCAACTTCTAACCCAACCATTCAAATGTTTGAGCAGAACTTGAGGCTCATCAGACCAAAGGCAATATTTTTCCAGTCTTCTATTGTCCAATTCTGGTGAGTCAATGTGAAATAGGCTCAGTTTCTTGTTCTTAGCTGACAGAAATAGCATCTAGGACAGGCTTCTCCTGCTATAGTTCATCTGCTTCAAGGTTCAGAGATGCTCTTCTGCATACCTTGCTTGTAACAAGTGGTTATAAGTATTTTTCTTTCTTTCCTATCAGTTCCAAGTAGTTTGGCCATTCTCCTCCGACTTCTCACATCAAAAATGTCATTTTTGCCCAGAGAACTGCCATTCACTGGATATTTTCTCTTTTTTGGACCTTTCTCTGTAAACTCTAGAGTGGGAATGTGAGAAAATATTAGCAGATCAGTCGTTTCTGAAATATTCATCCCAGCTCATCTGACAACCACAATCATACTTCATTCAGTCAATTAAATCACAGATTTTCCCCATTCTAAATTTCCCTATTAGCAGGTCTTTTTGACCATGTCTACATACCTAAATGGACTGAGTTACCATGTGACTGACTGAGTCGAGATTTGCGCTAATGAACAGCGGAGCTGATGTCCATATAAAATGTCAGGTGAGTGTAAACAAAAACATACCATCATTTTACTCATTACAACTGTTGTACAGACCTCTTGCATAGACTCTTAGTACACTGAAATGCATCATAATCTATAATATTTGTCAGATCACTCACACACTGTAAAGTTGGGCATTTTCAATATTCTCAAGGGATTGACTGACTTAAACATAGTGGGCTCAAGTGCAGTGTAGCACACAAGTGTAGCTAACAAAGTCATCTATCGCTGCAAGAAACGAGGTCCCAGAGGCACAGCAGCATTTCAGGTAGCTCATTTCTTTGACTAAAAGTTACTTTCTGTTGCTACAGCATGGATCTCCACGTTTTCGATATTTATGCTAGCTGCCCTTCCTGACATGACCCAAAAGCGATTCGTGTTTCCTTTATTTTCAAACTTTTTTTTGGCTTTTAGGCCATTACATTAGACTATAATCTACAGATGCATAGCATGTTAATTTGTTTAATTTTGATGGATGATTACCCAGACTAAGTAATAACTTCCAGACAGTTTTAGCTAAGCCAGAAGTCTCCTTAAAAACCTGTGGGACTATCTGGCAAATTTTAGTGGCCACAACTATTATACAGAACCCAAGTTTTAATTACCCAGAATGATTCTGTTATTGTGTAATACAAGTTGCTTTCCTTTTTTTACGTTGAGGCAGTAGGACAGTAAACACAAAGGCAAGAACAGATCTTCTGCAAATTTTTCTGCATCTCATTTGTCCTTTAAATATTGCATCCTCAGGCACACACTTACATTTGGTGCAAGACAAAGATCCAAGCTGGATTCATACACAAAGCTGGTGCAAATAATTTTTCCTTCACTACTTTTGACATATGTGAACATATCTGACACACTCATGTTAACGCTGCTCTCAAATATCACCCTTTAGCTTTTGAAACTATAAAACAGGGTCTCAAAAAAGTGAACTGAAAACAACATTATAGATTTGCCAACACATTAACTGTTTTAGTTGACAAACCGGTAGGCTTCATCTACTCTCGATACCTGGCTGTGCATGCTGTTTATATAATACACCATCACAAAATGCTGAAGAAGAAGACACTCGCTTCTCTTCAGACTGATACAAGACAATGCTAGTTAGATAGGCACATACAGTACATCTCCGCAGACTTGGAAGCATTTTAATCTGCCGAGAACTACAATTAAATAGATCTAAACAAAAAACAAACAAACAAACAAAACATGTCTGAGTTTGGTCAGTGTGTTATATCGTGTGTGATATCATGCCATGTGGTTGAAAATAAGAAGACGAAATGTACAAGTCGGACATAACCTGTCCTCAGTTCTTAATTTGTGAAATTGGCTAAAGTGCTATAGACTGATTTCTTTCCTACACCAAGGACAAAAACTAATAAATTAACTTTAGAGCTTCGAGACCTGCATCCCTCTTTGCAACTGTTCACTTGTTCTTTGGCTTTCACTTTCCCTGTTATGCAATTCAACCTTAATTTTATACTTTCTTGTTTATACACATCAATATTTGTCTCTACAGTCTCATCTAAGAATTAATCATAGCAAAAAAAATGTAAGAACAGCTGACATGGTGAACATGGATGTTTAACATTGCTTATGAAGTGAAAAGACTGAATTAAAAGTTGCATAATTAGTCTACAATTTCTCTTCAGGAGTTTCCTGTAATAATCTGGAATGCTCATCATGACTTTTTTTTTTGTACATTTCACTTTTTTCCAAAATAGATAAAACAGGAACAAAACCTTGGAAAGGAAGGCAACTTGTGGATCAACTTTGCTTCCAAGTCACCGTACTAATAGTAAAAGGTGATATTTAACGATTTCAAAGTGGAAAAAAAGTATACATCAATAATTATAATATATCAGTGGTCCATTAAGGTTGAGTGTCATGCTTTCTTGCTCGACGTACTATCCTCAAAGTCCCAGGGACAAACATCTGCCTTTTTAGCAGCACCTACAGGCCCCCCTTTAGGAGTTGGTTTGCTCTGTTTCACTGCAGAAGCACTTTTGTCTGTACCCGTTTTTTCCTCAAAATCCCACGGACAGACTTCCGCCTGCTTTTCTTTGGCTGCTCCAACATTAGCGCTTTTCCTTTTTTCTACCAGCAGCATTTCCTGGTGACTCTCTACATCCCACGGGCAGACCTCAGCCATTTTTTGTTGGCCGACATGTTTCTCTGAAGATTTACTCTTGTCCTTCACCTTTGTTCTGCTTTTCTCATCATCAATGTCTTTTGATTTTTCTTGGTCAACTGTTCTTGTGAAAGGGGGCCCTTTCTTTTTAGAAGGGGACTCCTTGGTTTTGGGTGCTTGTGAGGGGCTGGGTATGCTATCTGAATTTGGAGCAGCTGCACTGCTGTCGAATTCCCATGGACAGACGTCGACTTTTGATATTAGTGGCTGTAGTGATCCTTTAGGTGGATCTCTCACATCCATTGGAGAGGTTCCCTTTTTCTGCTTTGTCACGTCTTGTGAGTGAGCTGACTCTGTTGGTTTTTTCAGCTCTTCGAAGTCCCAGGGACAAACATCTGCCCGATGTGTTCTGGAGCTTTCAACTGAAGAGGGAGGCTGCTGGGCTTTAGACTGAGACATCGATTGCTTCGATGCTTCCACTTGACTCTCACCTTTGTCTTCCCATGGGCACACCTCTGCTCGAATAGCCGATGACCTCTGAATCTCCTTTGGGTACCTGCCACTGGATGGAGAATGATCAGAACCTTTCTGCTTCTGAGACTTGGCTCCTTTCGTGCTACCTCCATGAACAGTTGTGGTTTCCTTTGGTGCAATAGATACATGCTTTTGAACCTTATTTTCAGATGGAGTTGGGAGATCTTCCACCTCCCAGGGGCATACTTCTGAGAGATCATAGAGGTCTTTTCCCTTAATGGGGTCGGAGCAGATTGTCGGTTGGCTGCCACTAACTGGCTGTTTCATGATTATGCCTTTTGTGGTGCTTTGTTTGTACTCGACTGACTGGCTGATAATCATCTTGGGCTGGCATTCATTTTCTGGCTCTACATTTGCCTTTGTGTCTTTGCTCTTTGGCTGACTCTTCTTATTGCTTTCCTCTGTACCTTGGGTCTTTCCAGTCAAGCCCAAAGTCTTCTCTTTGGCACTAGCAATGACACTGAGGGACTTCTGCAGCATGGAGGCTCTGGGATGAATTGGTTTCTTGTCTGCAGAGAGATTATGGGCGCTGGCTGACTTGCATACCAAGGGAACTGATTCTGTAGATTCACTGGGGGCGTTTATGTTCTCACTGGATGTCTTCTTGACCAGCTTCTTGCCCATAAGTGTATCCAGGAGGGACCCTTCAGCTGTGTTCTCATCAATCTTATCATTTACAGTGCTGCTGGAGTCCTCATTCTGGTCCCGGACGTGATCATAGCTACTGTGTGACTTCTTTAGGGAGAACACCTTGTTCTTCAGTGTCTCTTCCTTCGCTGGTTTTGCTGCGTGAGTCGTATCCAAGGGGGTTTTCTTCAGCATGGAGATGCTGTTACGATTGCTGCCATGCTCTCCCGCCTCCTTCTCTTCACGGCTGCACTGGCGATGCACGGACTCGGGAATCTCTGTGATGCGCCTCATCAGTGAGCGACCTAGCCCTTTCTTAGAGCTTCGCTTTTTCTGGAGATGAGGGTTGTTTGCTAGCATCTTCTTCCTTTTGTAAATCTCCAACTGGGAGTACAGTTTCTTCAGCTCTTCCTACACATCAATGATAAGACAGATGCAAAGTTATAAGTCTTTTTTTAAAGACAACAACCTGGCTAAATAAAAAAAACAAACAAACAAAGGTCGCGCTCAAACACTGCTACAGAAAAGCACACAATCTGCTGCACAGAAAACATGCAGTACTACCTAATGACACGTGACTACAAACAGTTTTTAAATAATGCATTACAGAGTATCACATGCTGAAAAAAAGCAAAGACGGGACAGTTTAGGACAGCGTCAAATAAGAAAACGGAGTGTCTTTTAGTGTTAGGTCTGAAACAGCCTCTAAGCTCAGATCCTGAATCAGTTGGATTTCAATCTGCATTTCCATCCGTGACAGTGAATGCTCCCAAACACCTGGATGTCATCATAAAACCCCCTCCTCTAGATTACAGGCTTAAGGTACCCAAATATTTTGGTAGAGAGACTTCTTCAGCTCTAACAGACAAACAGATATCTCTGCTCACGTTGGCACGTTTTTCCCAAAGGCTGTCGCAAGACCTTATGCCACAGCCATTAATAGAATTGAGATGGCCCATTTCGTCTGGTGTCTGCAATAAAAAACTGCCATGGCTCAGTATTTTTGGAGGATTCAAAAGGTACACAATGGAAATGTAAAAGTTGGTGGAAACACCCCTCACCCTGATGTCCTCAGGGTCCAGGCTGTGCTCACTCCACGCTGACGTTATGCTGCTGTTGAGGTACGATCCAGAGCGACCCATATCCAACTCGTCCTCATAGGCCTCAGACGCGATATCGTCTCTCATGTGGGTGCCAGCAAACAGGAACTGATGGAGGGCGGTAAAATTGGTCAACACTGATTGTTTCCATAACATTTCTTAAGCAAGGAAGGGCAAACAATGCAGAAATCACAATATACATATATAGCTTACTTACTTAACCTAACATTATTCAAGAAGATGGAAACAGTTCTTTAGTGCATTAGTATGTATTTACGTGTCTATATAGCAAATATAAAACATTATATTTTACTGATGAAAATAAAGACCACCATGAAAGATAATGAATAAAATAAAAAGTAAGAATAAAAACAACAATAATAACAATATCTTAAATTGGTAATGCCTAAATGCTGGACAGCATCTAATACCAAAGGAGCTAAATTACAAGTAAAGCAGCATGTAAGCACAGGCTACATATGAAAGGTGAAGCCAATGGTGAAGTGCTTTAAATCTGGGCCAGTGGGGGCAAGTTGAATGGCCAAGTTAAGGCAATTTACTCATATACAGTAGAACATTTAAATGATACTTAAGTGCTGCACAGATTCTTCTCCTTCTTCTTCTTTCCTTCCCTTAGGGGTGTCCACAGGGAATTATCTTCCTCCATTTCACCCTATTTCTAGTGTCCTCCTCTATCACATCACCCCTCTGCATTTCCTGCCTGCCAGATCCATGTTCACCATCCAATAATCCACTATTTCTCCTCTACACAAACCAGTCTTGCCTCTCTAACTTTGTCTCCAAACTGCTCAACTTGAGCTGTCTGTCTGATGTAGTCATTTCTAATTACGTCCCAATGAAAGTCTTAACATCTCCAGCTCTGCCTCCTGTTTTTGTCAGTGCCAATGTCAATGCCATGAAACATACATACATAGCATTCTCACTACTGTTTTGTAAACCTTCCCTTTCACTCTTGCTGCTATCCCTCAGATATAAATCACCCCCAACACTCATCTCCAACCACACCACCCTGCCTGCACTCTCTTCCTCACCTCTCTTGCATACTGTCAAAGTGCTGCACAGCAAGTAATTATAAAAAAAAGAAAACAAGTAAAAGTCAAAGTAAAAGAAAGCTACTTAAAAACAATTTAGAAAAAGAAATTATACATAGTATAGAAAATAAAATAAGGGCAAATAGTCTTCAAAAAAGGCGCAGTTGTAAAATGATCCAATATTGAAAAAGTCAATGAGAAAAGGTATCTTTTTATATGAAACTGGTCGGTAGATGTTTTCAGCTGGAGAGGAATGCTACTGTAAAGTTTTGGAGCTTGAACTTGAACTAATAAGAACTTTAAGGCTAACTGACCTAGGTTGCATGACGTAAAACTGGAAATAAGCCCAACAGATACTCAGAGTGCTTACTGCTGATTTGTTCTATGAATACACACTATTTTAGGCCCCAGTCACCATAGGTCAAGAGACCAGTCAGCGACTCCATAGCAACCTTTGGAAAAATGCATATACCCCAGCTGGTTGCCGAGTGGTTGCTGCACCAAAAACCTTGTGATTTCATTGATCGCTAGCAGTTTGCCAAAATTGACCATAGTTTGCATGCAAGACACTGACTTGACTATGGCAATCTGTTAGCGACCAAAGCAATCACAAGCAGGTTTTTATTACACCACGAAGTAACAAGTAAAATAACCTCCAGTAACTACTCACTACCTGGTTGGTGAATATACATATCACCCTAGCGACTTTTTTAGGGCCTCATAGACTAAATCTATACAAGCTGCTACTCTGTGAGCATGGAGGGGTGCTTGTGATTCAGGGCTGCTGAAACTGAGGTCTCACAGTGATGGTTCACAAACTACAATTATTATTGTAATATAAAGCATCATGAGGCAACTGTTGTTGGGATTTGACGTTATATAAATAAACTTAAATTCAATTAGATACTACATCCATCTTTTCCATACATTTATGAATGTATTGCATACATTGAAATGGTTACCTTAGGAATGAGTAGAAGACCCAGGGTGACAGTGACAGTTAGGTGAGTGTGGGTGAAGAACAGGAGCAGCATCCAGTCTGGATGCAGCTCAGGAGCAAGAGTGAACCTGTAAAAATAAAGACAGAAATCCAGATGTGAAGCTGATGTTAGTCAATTTCATTGACTGCCGATAGGATTTCAGTTTCTTATATTCTGATATATCTATAAAGCTGTTCAGAATCACTATTCAACCTGCTAAATCTCATTACATAAACCAGGAAAGTATTTGGACACAAAGGCTACGTTCACACTGCAGGTCTTAATGCTCAATTCCGATTTTTTGATCAAATCCGATTTTTTTGTCTGCTTGTTCACACTACAAATAAAATGCGACAGCAAATGCGCTCTAGTGTGAACCCTCAAAGCGGCCCGCATGCGCAAAAGAAGACGTCACACACAACGCGCTCTGTTTAGACCCAGAGCAAACAATATTGTTTGACTGATGGCCCTTAATATAAAGACTTCGGACTTTACTTTTCCCAATTTTTGGTTTAAGTTATTTTGTTATTTACATAATAATGTAAATAACCTAATAATTATCCTTTTTGCTGTTTTAGAGGAGCGGTGCTTCAAAGGATAGTTGCAGGTTTCTGTCAGAATCTGCAGATTATACAGTACAAATAAAATGTTCCCGTTTCTCCAACGTTGTCTTCCCAACAGTTTCACTGACATCTACACTGGATGGCCAGGAAGCGTTCGCGATGTCTTATCGGGCGCTTCTCCGGAGCTGACAATTGGCGTCTGTCTTGTGTCAGTGACTTAAAGATGGATTTAATGCGACTTGACCATTCAAACAGCAGTCGCTTTCTAAAACATCGGATATGTATCGGATTCAGTACCACATACGAAAGTGACCCAGATCGGATTTGAAAATATCGGATTTGTGCCGTTCACACTGTCATACCATGATCGGATATGGGTCGCATAGGGTCAAAAAATCGGATTTGATGCGCTTTTGCCTGCAGTGTGAACATAGCCAAAGACACGTCTTTATTATAGTTCATCAACTTTAAAGTGTTCATTCACTACTGAAGTGAAACCTGCATCAAAGCTCTTGGATACAGATGGATGCAGGAGAGAAAGCTACCACCAGTGCAGCAGATTTAGCAGCAGTGTCTGTCTAGTCGTCAAATGCACTCCTGCAGTGTTCCACTTGGGTGATCCTCGTGCCAGCAAGGACACAATATTTTCCTCATCCGCTCAATTGGATTCACAATAAAAACGAGTGACCTTCATCTGGTCAAAAGATTCAGTCTATGTATACATCAGACGGGAACACACTGGGCTAGCTGTGCTGCAGCAGTTGGAGGAAAATAAGATAATTACCATCTGAAACAACAGTGGTGAGAGGAGTAGCTCCAGCCTGTTATTTAGAACGAACTAACAGGCTTTCAGCACAGTGAGACCTCGTGTGCACTAAGGATATGAAGGCATGTCTTGTTAGATGCTAATTCTACCACTGGAGAGCCTCTAACCAAGCAAATGTCATGTAGCAGGCTCATTACGCTGCTGAGGTTGGCAAATGGCTAATTAACAAACAGTTACTGTGGTAATAGCTGTGAGGCATGAATGAAGGCAAACGTCCAGCATATGAAATGTCTCGAAGCTTTGAAGTCTTCTCTCCTTCGTGTTTTGTGATGAGTTTGTGTGCAGATGAGGATTTAATAACTCTGGCATGCTGTCTCCTCTCAGCCTGCAGCATTTCACTGAGCGATCCCCACCACTCCTACGACTCCAGCGGTTTCATTCCAGCATCCCATTTACCTGGACCTGGCTTATACCTGAAGATGACCACAGCCAACACGGAAGCCTGAGCTTTAACTGGTCACTATGGGATCAAATAGCAGGTTCTTCATGCAACATAAATGGATGGCGGATGCCTTTAACTAGCCCCAGTGCACACTGGAGCCCCAGGTGGCAACCAGACGGAATTAACCCACCACACCAGGCAGTTCTCCAGTTTATTAAGGACCTCATCTGGCCATTTTCTGCAGAGGAAAGCCTCACAACAATGCTCGAGAGGCTCGTTAAAAGAACTGGCCAAGCAATCACAAGAGCCAGATGTTCAAAAAGACATCAGAACACTTAAAAACTCACATTTCTTCCAGTAAACTATCGATCATGCACAATTTATTGGTAATGAATGATAATAAAGCTGCCAATAGTTCAAGTAATTGATGCTGTCTTAGAAAAAAAAAAATCATCCTGACATGGTTCATTAGTGAATAATGTGATGGAGCTGAGCTCTCAATTAGGGCGGCTCGAGCTAGGAGCGGCTGTGGCAGTGTCAGCTGAAACATCTCATTTATTAAAACTGCACATTGCAGCTATTTGACGTGTAGACTGGAGGGAGAGGGCTGATTTCACTATGATCAAAATTAACTACGAGCTGAACAGAAGAGTTGAGCTAGCGTACACGGAAATCAGGCGATCTACTGGAGGATATAAACATCAAAATGACAACCCAAACACAGACTATGATATTAAATATGGAGCCAGTACGTACAGGGAATTTTGCAAATTTAAGTGACAACATTTGCATGCTGAACACAATGTATTTATTAGTAATTATGCTTAGAGCGCTATGTGGGTGGATTCGAGCCTTACTGTTATTCCAGTGTTAAGGTTCTGATTTTTGTGTTTGTTAAACTTGGACTTCGCTTTTGCTTCCTTTATTATTCCATGAGATTTACATCCATTTACGTGTGCACACAGAAAGGTCCCGAGCTGGATTGGAAATTTCACCTTTTCGCTTTGAGGCAAAAGTGACACCGACTACCATCCAAATAAAGCAAGCAAACAAACAAACAAACAAAAAACCACTTCTTCATCTTAAATATCTTAAATAAAAGTGTCTCTTTTTCTTCTAACTGGTCCTGTCAGTTATGTTACTGTCAGTTATCATCAGTGTTAGTCATAAAATAAAAGTTGGAGCGTATTTCAAGACAGAGGAGTATTACCCAAAGAAGCTCTAAATTCAGTATTGTATGGAGTATAACAGAATATAATTTGTGATGCTCAAAGTGTTTTAGTAAAAATTCTAGACAGATTTATTATATAAATAAATAGAAAATCAGTTAAAAAAACGTTTTCAGTTTGTATATAGCATTATAACAGATGATGTAAGCTGTAGGCTTCTTACAGTATAGCACAGGTGTGGGAGTTTACTGCAAAAAACTGTCTGTGCTGAGTCAGAAAACACAGCCTGACTGTACAAACAGCACAGGTTTACCTGCGTATCTGCTGATACTTAAAGGTCTTGTATTATGTCCACCTTTAACAAGTCTCACTGGACCCCAGAGTAGAGCCTTCCCAGTTTCACTTCAAGACACCTCACAGATTTTTCTATCACACCACTGTATTCTTGGTTTGCATTTTGGGTTATTTTTGTTAAATTAATTGATTTTGCTCGGTTTCAGCCCTCTTCTCATCAACTCTCTGTAGCTTTAAATTATTTGAGCTGCTGCTGCCCATTTCCAGAAGAGGGCAGTACCTTTCCTGCCATTACCACAAACAACCTGAACCAAAAATGCAGCAGAATAATTCAATTCTGTGCCGTAACCTCAAAGTGTCTGAGAAGAGCTGCTGGTTTGTACCAGGTCTGTACATATGTACCAAGAATCTGAACAGACTGACTACTTTACACAAAGCAAAAATGTTCTTATGCAGTACTGATAACATATAAGAAATTTCTAGCTGATAAAAAACCTTTCCCTCACTAGTCTGCACCACAAATACCAGCTGGTTGAATAAATAATTACTATTTTACTCATGTGCAATAGTTAACTGTTCTCAGATGCTACACAGCAGTATGTGATTTAGAAAATGAACAGTTGTATGCAGGCTGTGAGAGAACAAGCTAGTATATAATCACTGGAGTAATGTGCCATGAAGTACACCACAGGCGTGTGGATGCTAACCTGCAAAGAAAGGAACACTTGGCAAACTAATCTGACATCATGAGTATGATGATTTGCAGTACAAAGTGCAGCACTGTTGAGTGACATTTAAAATTTGATTTGATTATTTAAGAATGTAATTAACAGTTTCAAGTGGTTCCTAAATATAAGCACTGTTTACACAGTCGATTTTTATCCTCATCCATTAGATTAGGCTACATTTTTTATGTTTTTCGTACTATTGCTGGTCTGCTGGCTACCAAATGCAAAGCAAACTTTCCCCCTGAGCTAAGGGTCGTCCACACACGGAGCAATGTGGTGATCAGAGAACATAAAATGCCAAAGATGTTCAGCAACTTCAAGCGATAATAGGAGAAGTGAGTGGGCCCCTCGAGCATGAGCAAATACAGCAAATACCAACAACGGCGACCCCCTCATATGTTGATCGACATATGAGGGGGTGGCAAATAAATTAGAAGGTTACCTAGGCAACCAAGGACTGAATTGTCCAAAAGCGACCAACCATTGAACGACCAACAGGATGAGGAGGCATGTAACTGATAGCTGGAAATTTTGCCATTTTGCACACCTTCTTCAAGGCTTCATCTGTTTTTCCTGTCTCTGCATAAAAGTGAGTTGAGCTGTAGAGCTCCGTTTCTAATTGTCATCATGGGTTTTTGCTATGCAACACGATGCAAATTTGAGTTGAAAATTTTTAACCTGTGCAAATGCGGCTTCGCCTCTGTTTGCAGTGCCCAGTGTGAATTTGCATCAAATCACCTCACGGGATTGAAAACGTGTTCGCGGTTTGAAGGTTTTCAGACTTTCTGTCATGACATTTCCTTGAGATTCATTCTGTCTTACTCGAAGTGCTATAACCAAGAGACTATGTTGGCAGTTCTCTGACCTTATAACCAAACTATTTATCTCATATAACTTTTACTAATGTTCTGGTATGATGCAATAATACGATAGAATATATTTGCTTCTTTTTTAAAATTCAACAAAAAAAAAAAACCTCACGGTGCCAAATCACTGGGAGGAGGAGCTCTTACCTGATGATGTAGAATATAGCTGACAGCACAAGCTCATTGTGAACAGCGATGGCCATGTAGCGAGGCTCGTGGAAGGCCGAAGGCACAGTCCTCACGGCGTAACACAGATAGACCGCCCACAGCAGGAAGAGGAACTCGGCTGGGAAGCGAAAAAACAAAAAAGAAGCTGTAAACACAGCGAATGCTCTGGCCAAGAAATCATTTCAATGCGGCACACACTCCTTTCATGGGCACCAACCAACCAGCCACTTCACACTCCAGCGCACACATGGAGCTGCCACAGATGGTTGTAAAACACACGTATACAGGAAAGTGGCCTGCTCGACAGACTCATTTGTAACAGCTGTGGTTGTATTCTCAGGGCATTAAATGAGTCCCCGTGCACCTCCGCGGCAGCCTCACATAAGGTTTCCAAGGTATCCAGCTCCGCAACTGTAAACACGCCAGGTTGCTGCCTGTGAGGGCAAGTGAATCATGTTTCCTTACAATAGGAACAACAATCACTGCAAAGTGACTCATTACTGTAAACGCCTTCCTGTCCGTTGTACTTCTTTTTTTGAATAATTAGATCTCAAACTTTTATTTTTGTAAGTAAAACTATTTACTCGAGACAACAATAGAAATAAATTAGTTTTCTTCGTTTCTTGAAATAAAATAGCGAGTGAGAGCAACGAGGGAAATCTAACAATTTTTTAATGGTTTATTCAGAGCATTTGTAAATTATTTATCAACCTTTGTGGCAGTAGTTCCAGCATATTAATCCTTTAAAATGGGCAGATTTTTTAATTTTTTTGTACTTGATTATTTTTTTACAGCGTTAAACAAAAAATGTTTCTGGTATGTTAGCAACTAAAAGACTTCATTCACAAGTTTAGCTACCTCAAAGCCTTTTCTTTTTCTTTTTTTTAACATATATTCTGTTATAGAATATAACTTCTATAGAATAACTTCTATAGAATATAACTCAGTCTTTCACTGTTACCAGTAACTTTCTTTTTTTGTAATCTATCATGAACCTCCATACAGTTTAGAGTGGGCTTTGTGAAACCGATTATACCGAGGATTTGCAGACAAAGAACTGCTAACCCAGTGACATTAACTCATCCCTGTGTAGGAACACTTCTAGTGAAACTGGGACCATTTTCCTTCAAAATAAAAGCTGCACCTTTTGAAATGCTGAGGTAAAACTTCTACTTTGATGGGGAGCCTTCTCCATTTCCAGTTTGCGTTGCACTTTTGCTAACTACAATCACTTGGGTAGTAGTTGGCAAGTATTTGCAGCCAAGCTGTTCGTTGCAAATTACAGGTGACCAAGGCAACCTACTAGCGACCAAAGCAATCATAATGAGCTTCTTAGTGCAGCATATCATATTCATTATGTTGAATAACGTGCACACATGATATCACATGAAGAAAAAGAGACCTCTCTAGGTTGTATGGTGCAATATTTAAAAAAAATACTTACTACTCACTTACTAATTTCTTTAATGTAATTAGTGTTTCTGTGTTCTATGATATTCAGTGTTGGGCAAGTTACTTTGAAAAAGTAATTAATTATAGTTACTAGTTACTTCTTCAAAAAAGTAACTGAGTTAGTAACTGAGTTACAATATTCTAAAAGTAATTAATTACTTGAAAAGTAACTATTGCGTTACTTTAAAAAAAAATGGTTTAACCCTCTGGGGTCCAGGGTATAATTGGCCATTTTTAACTACTTTTGATTTTCCCTCCACATTTTACCTTTAAAAACTATTTACTTTGCCTTGTTTGGTATCATCCTTTTCAGCACAACCTCACGTGTCTGAATTTACAGTCATGTTTTCATTTTGACATACTGTATTAACACAATTGATCTAAAATCAGACAAAAAACATAAAATCAGAGTAGAAAAAGTTATATTTTTTTACTGTAACAACCACAAACATGTTTATTGAATCATATTTCATAACTTTAAATGCAAATATAAATTGTCAATTTTAAAATCATATGCACAAGTTTCGCAAACAACAAAGTTATTTGCATCCATTTACCTTTTACCTTGAGTTTTTAAATAACCATTTCAAACTATTTACAGAACAATCAGCTGTTCTTCAATAAGATGCCACACAGATTATTTGCCACTCCAGAAAAATAATTTCTGTCCACTATAAAGGAGAACATCACAGCCTGATACCTGCAGGTCTGACAGCAGCAGGTGTATCACTCCTGTTTCTACCTGGAGACAGCAGTCGCCTCATTGTTCTGACACACTACACAAAACTATCCACAACACTACACACTAACTACACAAGACAACACATTAACTACACAATACAAACACGCTAAACGTCACAAATCTCTCACATCTCAAAACTCGCTCTCTCTCTTTGTCGCCGTCACTCCTAAAACGTCCCCTGTGTGTTTTTGTTTTTTTTGGGGTCATAAGCAGAGAGTGCTTGCTAGCGCTGTCCTTAGACAGTAAACGTGAAGAAACTATTGAGGAAAAACGCCGCGTGTATATTGTTTATCATGACTCTGGTTTTACGTGGCCTATCAACACAATTTATAAACTGGTATATGTCACCTTGTTGCTTTATCTTTAAGTGGTCGTGTGATTGGCTTACCACGAATACTTTATTCTTCCTCAGTCAAACAGCAGCACTCATGCGATTGTTTTGCCCCCTTAGCTCCAGGTGTTGTGCTAGAGTGACCGTGACTACCGTCCGCGGGAGCGCGCGCAGCTACTTAAAGCTGTAGCACCCAGATTACTTACAGCTACTTCCGTGCAACTGATATAAGATGCGGTAAGCTGAACACAGCTTCAACCGTCTGTTTGTTGAAAAATAGTAACGGACCGCATTTTCTTGTTAGTAACTGTAACGGCGTTGTAACGATAGAAATACTAATTAGTTAGATTACTCGTTACTGAAAAAAGTAACGCCGTTATTCCCATGACTGATGATATTTAACCTTGCCATGGGTGTCACAAGAAACTAACTCGCACCAGCATGTGATTTGCACGAGAGGCTGTGTGAGGGATGAGGAAGAGGAGTGTGCAAAAGAAGTGTGTTCTCTTACCATGACTGCTGATAACTGCTTTTTACTGTTTTTATGTTTATAAAGTTAGACTGCACAATATTAATATAAGAATCCCGGTGTGCCTGTACTGTCCTCTACCCCTACACATGCGAGCACGTGATAACAACTACTGAAAGTGCAGTTTCGCTGCATGCTTGGGTCTTAACAATTAGTCTTTATTCGATAGGAGCTCATTTTTTATGGGATTGTTTCTGCGCAGAAACACAGCAAAGCAGAAAATACTACAATTAGATCTCTTGCTGCGAGCAAATGCAGGTGTGGATTTCTAAATCTGAAAGATTTATTGCATCTCTGTGGGTGTAAATTATAAGCTGCATTCAGGTGGCATCAGAGTTGCCCCGCACATCCATATTGCCAAGCTATTTTTACCTCCTAATAAACAGAATGAAAATGTGTCCTCAGTATACAGTAGCGCAGCATGGCGGCCCGGCTGGGGGTCCATCTGTTTCCCAGAACTCTAAAACGACCACAGCGCTCTCTCATGAAGCCTGAGTCAGCAGACATAAACCAGCATGCAGACTTGCTCAAAGTGAGATGCTGCTCTCAAAGCATCTTTGATTTCTCATCTGTCTTCATCTGCTGCTGGTTGCCCTTCCCCTCCTGTGTACAACACAGGAAAGCATCCAAAAGCGTAGCACCAGTAGAGAGGATTAATGTCTTCTTTTGGGAAACATTTCCAAATGTACATGGAAGGGAGTTGTCTTAATCATCCAGCTTCACCCCATCACTCATTCTTCCCTCATCTCACTTTCAACTCCCATCGCTATCATGCCTAACAAATCACTTCTTAATTTCACGTGTCCATCAAGTAACCCACGTTTCCTCACCACACTACGCACATGCAGAGTGCGGCACATTTAAATCTACTCACAGCGCCCTGCAGAGGCAGAGGGCAGTAACGGTACTTACCAACAGCCATCATATAGTCCCAGCGATCCAGGAGGCACATGCTGAACTGCAGCCCATTGGGCGTGTAGCCCACCTCGATGAGAGCCAACTTCGTGTCCGGGTTTTGACAGACGGCAGATGTCCAAGCCACCAGGAACCAGCAGACGATGAGCAGAATGATGCCCAGCAGACGTAGCACTCGCCAGCTGGTCATATAGGGGATCCTCTGGGCTGTACGGGACAGGAACACCTTCAGCACCCTGTGGAGGGAGAAGCTCACATTGAGACTGTTTCACAAAGTTTCATGTAAGCCTGTCGTCATTTCAAGTAAACAGAGTATCCATGAGAGGGAAATACCTCTACACTCAGTGTGCCTTGAGTGTATTTATCTTTTTATTTCCCATATCTGCTAGAATTTGAAACCTTCTACATGCAAAAACTCTAAGCAAAAAATACATCATAGCTGCTTTACACACTGGTTTATTAGTCTATGGCAATATTAGTATCGGAAAAATATTGCTTCCACAATATGAGATTATTTTGCTTTAATTTTAAGTGTTTGACATAAATACTGAACAGAAAACTAGTATTTCCATTTTCATAGACTCTTATTAAGCTTTATAGCAGCCATTCCCAAAGTCAAGAGTGCTGCGGCCCACTTAAAAGCCAGAAAATCCCAAGGGGCCCACTCATTCTTAAATCTTCACTTTAATCAAAATGCAAGAGAAAGTGATGTATTTCCTTGAAAAGTTTTATTCCAAAAAACATAAACAATGCAGGCTGTTAAGGCTATAAATTGTTGATGCTACTTGGGTGTATGCAAAGTGTTTAGGTCAGTGTGTGACCCATCTTCCTCCTTGGACACGAACTTCACTCACTTGTGCCAATAGGAGTCACTGAACTGAAACGCTCTGCTGTGCTATTGCAGCCTTTCAAAGGATTTTTATTATGTGCTGCTGTGTCCAAACAAACACGGTGAAAACGCCGACGTCAACTCTGTGATCAAAAGTGGGCCTGGCAAAAAATTAACCTTGATGGTGGATGCTGATGTCAAATATTAGTCTAGTCATGCTGTCTCTTGCAAAATGAGAAGTATACGTCATATTACTGCAATGAAGGACTTGAATGTACATGTATAATCAAATGACCTATGAGTAAGCACTTTGGCCAAAGTGGAAAGGAAAAACTCCCTTTTAACAGGAAGAAACCTCCAGCAGAACCAGACTCAGGGAGGGGCGGTTGGGGAGAGAGAAGGAAGACAGGATAAAAGAAATAGTATTATGTGGAGAGCAGTGAGGCTTCAAAAGCACTGGATCACATCATGATGGCTGTGTCCATCTTTCATGCTATCTATTGTAACCACTGCTTCAAACCTGCACATCTCACTGTGTGAGGCTAACTGTGATCCAGAATCTCTATCTAAGGGAATGGTTCTCAGTTTTTCTGGCATGCCTCCCTTCAAAAGACAAAACAAGTCACTAGTAACCTCTTGCTTACTTATCCTGCATAAATCATATTTCTTGAACATAGTTTTATTAGATGGTTGAGCCATTTGAAAACACTGGTACAAGGTAACCCTAGAGTAGAAAGTTATAGCAAGATTTCTTTTTTTATATGGATGAATTTACCTTTGTTAGCACCATTTCCTGTGAACTGGCTCCAACATGCTCAGAATCGATGATTTTCTCGACCATATTAGTTCATGAAATTTAACCAAGACAGTTTATCTGCCTTAAACTTACTAAACATAACAAAAAGAACTGAGTAGGGTTGAGCGATTGGACGAATATATCAACTATCGACGATAGGCTGAGCCCATCGGCAATCGTTTTTACAAGGTCGATTTATTTGTTTATTTGCCCATGAGTAAGTTTGCTAATAATGATGGAGCTAATAGAAGCAGTCAACAGAAAAAAAAATAATAGCGCTGTTTTAACAGCACCCTTTTTCATCTGCGAGCAAATGCACGCTCCTAAATTCTGTGCCCAAATGCGTGTTGATGGAGCTGCAGAAGTTGGTGATAGCCTTGCATACTCAGCCGCATGGTGGACACGTACATGCTCATGCAAGTTAGTCGTGTTTGAGTACTTTGTTCACACTATACGTCTGCACAAGTGGCACACCGCTTTGGTTACATCCTTAGGTTTACCTCTTTCATCCCAAATTGGCAACTTTATATTTTTTTTGTGCTGTCAGCATTAACGCGACTAACGCGTTAACGCCTTAATCACGACTAACACGATTAACAATTAACCCATCTGGAGCACAGACTGAATCAAACTGCCTGAAATGTCTCTGTCAACACATTTCAGGCAGTTTGTCCAAAGTTTGTTCATTCTGCACTCCAGATGGGTTGAACCCGTTAAAAATTTTAATTGTGATGACCGCGTTAACACTGACAGCCCTAATTTTTGGGGAAATTAGTTCATCCATGTTTGGTCTTCTGTGTTGTAAACAGCAAATCAGTCCGTGCATGATTACATTGCTCCGCCCATCAACAAGTCTGCGCATACGCGAATATATTGCCGATCGTCGATTATTGGACTGACGATTGTCGGTTGGAAAATTTTTACATATCACCCAACCCTAGAGCTGAGTGATCAGAAAAGAAAAAAACAAAGCAAACTTATTGTTTGTCACCTCACTAAATGGGTGAAATTTTACATTATTTATTAAAAAATGCTAATATGTTGCAAACTTATTTCAGGACTTTGGTTTAAAAGAAAGTGTGCCTTGAGGTATGATTAAATAACACTTTTTCCTGAGTTCCTGCAAAGCAGCGCAGCAGAAAAAAACTGCTAGCAATCACATTTGCAGCACTTATTCCACCTGCCAAATCCACAGACTGTGGAACATGAGTTAAACTCTGCTCAAGCACATCACCGGCATAGCTATTCTTAGGCTCTGCCCTTCACGCACATTGATGAAGTGTCCACTGCTCTCTCCACTAATGAGCCCCCCATCAAAAATTGATCTGTGCAATATGTTAACTTGCACCTCTAAGGGTGAACTGGGCCCCAGCTCATGTTAGCCACATCCTCTTAATCAGTATCTCCATTAGCGCATTTTGACAGATTCACCTGACAAAAAAAGGCCTACAGATGAAGAATTTCATCACTGTCACTTTAAATACAGTGGACCACCCTGTCTCATTAACAGCTATTCACAGCTGGAGAACTCCCCCCCCAACACCACTCCACTGCATCCTCTGGCGATGCTTTCTCTTCCTGAGTTCTGTTTTTGTCTTTTTCTCAGCATCTGTCATTCAGGACTTTGTTAAATATGGAGCTCATTTGGGGCCAATGCGCGCCGTGTTTTCTTAATTACTTTACCACTTAATGAGGCAGTATAGCCTGGTGATGAAGTAGCTGAAAAACACGCTGCCTTGACACATCACAGGACTCTTTATCAAAGGATTAAGAGGTCAGATGCAATGTAATCTGATAAGTGCTTCCAGGGATGGATAACAGTGTCGAACTGTGGGTGAAGTACCTGTACAACTTAAGAGTCAGCATCCCGTAGACGGTAGCGAAACCCAGCAGTCGAACCCAACGCAGAAGGATGCAGCGGAAAACACTGGGCTGGAAGTAGAGAATCCCAACCTGGAAGAGGACAGAAGAAGCGTTGAACAACAAAGGTCGTGAAAAGAAACTGAAAAATAAATAAATAAATAAATAAAAGAGCCACCCAACTGTGAGTGTTTTTTCTATCTAAATGATAATGGGCCCTCTTTCCCTGGGAAATTACATTTAAATTCGTGGGAAGCTGCTGCCTCATTGTGCTCTCAGTGGACGTCTCTATAAACAGTAAAGTAATCTTATTTAAATGTTGGTTTTCTCCAACTGTTCTCCTTTAGTGTCGCACAAGTGAATGAGTGGGTTTATGCAGTTTAGTTTACTGTACATCCTATCGCACATTAAGTCCCTCTATAATCAGTTACTTGCTTTGTTTCACCACAGAATCTACTCACGAAGCTATTTTGCTTGTGTTCTCTAAACCTTTTCTACTTCCTCTGCCACCTTTCATCCATCAAAGGGAATTTAAAATACAGCAAAAGTGACCATCAGTGTGTATCGCCGATGCTGCAGATGAACTCAGTGTGTTTTGGGGCTGTGAACTTTTTTTTTTATAGTGGTTTTTGTCAGCAGATGGTGTTTCCAGGGATGTCATGAATGTGTTGACATAAAAGATCAAATGCTGCTTGAATTCTAGGACCTTTTTGCTCATGTCGGCCAAAAAAAAAAAAAGAGCACCAAATTTTTATTTTTTCTCATATGCTACAAAGAGCAGCTCCATCTGCTGATGAAGATCATGTGCTATGATCAAAAGGTCTGGGCATCAGTTGAGCTCATACACTTGGACTTACTTCTAGGACTCAAGGATCAAAAGTTTTGACCATACTAAAATTACTATGGCTAAACAGCTGCTGAGCTTGCTTCTCAATAATGAAAAAGTAGCATTTGTTGAGCACTTTTCTAGTCTGATTGCGCACTAAAAAGTACCTAACAGATACAATATGTACGACAGCTGCAGAAACCACAAAAGGTTTGCTCCAGTAAAAGGTATAAGATTGCTTTCTTAGAACAATACTTGTTGGTGTACGGCAAAACTATGTGCCAATGATCAGATTCCCTTGATGAAAAAATAAATAAATAAATAAAAACTTCAGAAAGTTTATGGTCCAGGTATGTTGATATATAACCTATTCAAGAAGGGGCAGTGTCAAACAGAACAATAAGTGGACACGACCACCAAAAATGAAATCCAGAGGAAATGATGTGCTCACAGTTGCTATGAGACAGTAACTAACTAAACGAATATATAACAAAGTTACAAAATATAACAAAATAACTACAAATAGCTGAAATTATAAATATTCTAGTATTATTAAATATGCACGCAGTGTTACTGTATATGCATATCGTAAAATTAATTATACATACTTGACGTTGGGGTGCCCATCTTACCATATTGTCAGAACCCTGTGAAGCCCAGTAAGTAAAGGAGCTTAAGCTCGCGGTTACATCCAGTAACTAATATTTTTCCAGCAAAATTTGTATTTGGGAATTATTTTCACTGTATATTTTTCCCTTTGACACATTTTAAGGGTATAACCACTCATTTGTAATTATCTTACAAGCTTTATTAACAACCATAACAAGAACAATGTTGACACTGCATATCAAGGCTGAAAATTCCCTCCACATTGTACATGGATTGACCCCCTAAATCTAGAAGGGTATCTGGATGAGATAATGAAGACATTAAGATAATACCTTCAAAACTTCCTGTTACAAGTGACATTAATTTATCACATATGTTTGTGAAAGGACATAAAATGTCAAATTTTCCAAATCCTCAGATCTAGATCCAGGTCTACATATAAAGTTAAAGTTCCATTTCTGCTAAAATCTGAATGCAAATCCAACCATAACCTTTTGAGAAATGTCACTAAAAAGTAAAAAAAATCAGACCGAACCAAACACATATCGCAAAGGAACCAAGCTAATAAAATTAATAATGCTAATAATTTAATAACTCAATAGAAGATTACTTAAAACACTGACTATATTTGAATCTCGTGATTTGCCAGTCATCATTTTATGAGCAAGATAAAGCAGTGTGTGTGTGTGTGTGTGTGTGTGTGTGTGTGTGTGTGTGTGTGTGTGTGTGTGTGTTATATGTGCTTTCAGTGCTCTATCTCATTTATAAATAATTGTTTCAGCTTGGCCAACCTTTGGTAAAAGTTTGAGCTAAACTTTGACCAGGTTGGAATTGGTTGTCACTACTTTTTAGTGTGATTTTTAATTTTCAATTGAAAAAAAAAAGAAAGAGACTATATTGAGCGCCGGTATGAATATCACAGTGTTGTTGGTGATTTGATGAATTTAATGTCTAGCTCTTCCAGTCTGGCAGAATGAAACTCATCCAGGAATAGTCTCCCAATCTTTAGGGATTTAAATCCGCATTCATCTCTATAGTGCATTGTTTGAACTCCAACACACAGCGACTCAGCTCAGATAATCTTTGAAAGAAACCTTCTGTTAACAGGATAACATCATAATGAGTGACTGACGCTCACCGCTTCGCTCCTAAAATGCCTCACACACATCGTCAGGGTTCAGCCAGTGCTTTGATATTGTTGCGAGCATACAAGTAAACAACCCTTACACTACAATGATTGCATAATAGAGCAATTAGGAATGAAAAACAACTGACATGTTCTGCACATAGTGTCTCAGATATAACACTCAATGGATAAATGTCTAAGAAAGAAACAGGTAGAGAAATTTCTATTAATTAGCATTATTTTTTCCAATAATTATAATTACTATAGTACAACTAATAGTAGTACTACTGCTGCTGCCACTATTACGGGAGGTGAAACCATTTTGGTAGAGTCATTTTCATGAGAAATTTACCTTTTATACATCAATACATCATTTCATAACCATCCTTGGCATTATTTAAAAAAAAATCATCATAGAAAGCTTGCCCTTGAGACACAGAGGGCATCCTCCTATGTTACATCTTCACGAGTAGATTCTTCTACAAAGACCTGAGCATGCTAAACAGTGCCCATCCATGCTGGTAAAAAAACGCTGATGGTCTTCCAAAGACATAAAAAGAGCCAGAACAAACAGAGAGAAAAAAGAAACAAACATCTGAGGCAACGTAATTATCTGTCCGTTGCAGATGTGCAGAGATTTCCCCTGTGGGATTGTTAATGTTAATCGGATTAGCTGAGGCATTAATACGTTCCCTCAGGCAGCGGCGAAGACGCAGGCATGTGGATATTTTTGCTCACTAGGTTCGAGTCAGTTAAGGGACACAGAGGACCCCACGGGAAGAACGGTGGCCCACATCTTCATCTGCTCACAGAGTCTGGAAGACCAAGTGGAGAAACTTCTGATTCAAACAAAGCATGATCCGTTTGACTCGATTTTGCAAAAGGAACGTCGGCTGAGAAAATAAAGACTTAAAGAGTGCTGAGCTGTTCATTTTCAATACATACAAGGTGCTTAATACTATATCTACTGTCAATATGTTTTTAAAAAGCCTCTAAACCTGCATTTTTTTAACAGGTGGGATTAACATAAATATCTAAATAACGATGTGTGACTGCTCCTCAATGCATTACCTTTTTCACAAAATAAAGAGCAGAGGAACAGGAGCTGATAAAAAGATAGCCAGGCTGCCGCTGAGCAACTTGCTGACGCACGTTTGGGTCCACAGGGACAGGAGAGGGCACAGGAAGAGGAGCAAAAATGCACAATGGGAAAACACAGCTCATGACTCCCTTTTAGATAAACTACCAAATAGCATCTGAATCTCCATCACGTGCCAGTTTTAAGACTGGTGTTGTTTGTGATGAGACGGAAACGGGGAGGTGTTATCTGCCACATTCTTCCCTTGAGGGCTGGCTTTAAATGATTTGAATAAGCTGTCATAAAAAACTTTTTTACACATTTAGCAGTCTGAGTTTCTCTTTTAATGGTGCGATCTCACCTTCTGGTTATTTTAATGGCTCACAACAAGAAACAAAAAGTTAGGGATATGTACAAACATGTAAGACATCCTTTTCATCCTTCTCTCCCTGCAGTCGTGAATTGGATAATGGATGGATGGTGTGTCGTGGTCATCTTACTACATTTCAAATGACAGATGATGAATACATTAAAAGGTAACACCAAATAATTTTGATGATTGCTTTGGATGATTTATCTAATTAAAAATAACAAACAAACAAAAAAACTACTCGTAGTGGTTGATGCTGTTTAATGCTGTCTAGTTGGACAACATTTTGAGGACTTCCTTTTGGAGCCACTATTGTCAAACATTGCCATGACCCTCAGGTTTCATGATGATCTGCAGAAATTACACAATCAATTTGTGCTGGCACAGTACTTTCCATCAGTTAGGTTTCTGGGAAGTTACTGGCCCCGATCCTCAGACAGGTTTCTCTTAATGTTAGTGGGTATAAAGAGTAAGATCAGTTTCTGCCCTCCTTCTCTTTTGAAACCTTCCATTAATAATCGATGTTAAGTGCTGGGAATACTGGATTCAGCGTTGTGGGGAAGGAATGGAAAAGGATCAAATGTTATTGGTGAATGTGTGTGTGTGTGTATGGTGTATATGCATGCAAGTGAGGTACTGTATACCTATCTAATGGACATCAATATCAAGGAGACAATTATGAACTAATATCAAGCCTCTATCCCAGCCCCATTTGCCTTGTTTCCCTACAACATAGCAAAGGCTTCAGCTGAGCTGAGCAGTTCTCTTTCCAGTTTTACTTTTTGCTTTTCTTGAATCTCATCCTATCGCTATTTGCGATTTTAAAAAGTGCTAGTTCTTCTGTCAGTTTGCGTGCAACAGATTTTGCAACTAGTAGTGAAGACATTTAGATAATGTAGGTTTTTTTTGTTTTGCTTTCAGGCAGGCAGGTGAATATGTCCCAGCTGGATAAACGCCTAGATGATGAAGTTTTATCTGCTGGCCTGGTCTCCAGGCTCTGCAGACACCTGACTTATCACAACCTGGTTCTGCACCTGCTCTCTAAAACAAAGTCTTATCATGTGGAAGCTACAACACAACACAAAGTTTTATACAGACATATACCTGAGATGAGCTTTCATATGCAAATATAAATATTTGAACGTTGTAAAAATGCACAATTGAATATTTTTAAGAGTTCTGGAATTTTCTATGTCCTATTTTACCACTGAATTTTGACTTAAATTACAAAAATCTAAAATAATTTGCTGCTACCTTTTTTAAACAACAAATCTTCTTCTTACCTGTTATTAAGTGGAAGGGGAGAAAATTCCTGTTAACCAATTAATAACTAACCTTTAAAAAGGAGCAGTTGGATATTATGGGACATATACATATGTTTGCTTACTAGTTTGGTCACATAAGTAGTATGTAAAAAAAAAACCACAATGGTAGTCTCAACAGCTCAGATAGATCCATGCTTTTGTAGTAGGGTGAGAATTTACCAGGTTGTCTTGAGCATGTGTACATGCATAAATGCACTGAGCTGCTGCCACTGGAATGGCTGATTGAATAGTTGAATTAATGAGCAGTTCAACAGGTTTACTTTTCTGTGCATTTTGTACCAGTGGGTCAAGCATCTCTTTGACATTTTCCTTTTCAGATGAGCCACAGTACTAGCTACGTATCCAGCATTGCACTAAGTGAGGATGTAAAGCTATTAACAAAATAATCAACTTCTGTCGGAGTAAAGTTTAAGTAGCTGATTCCCACTCTGCTGGCACATGACATGAAAGAAAACAACCATGGAGGAATCGCTTCCATAGTTCAGTTATAGCATTTGCAGAAACAAAGGCATCTACTGTATTGAAATTTATTTGCTAGAGCCTAGTGTTTTGTAACATAAAACATTGTACATCTGAATGTTATTAAAATATTCAGACAAATGTTTTTAGGGATTAATGTTAAATGTTAAGTTTCTATGCTATATGTCAGGACAGGTTATTGCAATTTTATTGCAGTGTTGAGGCTGTGATATTCTTCATAAAGATGGGTGTTAATATTACCTAGAATAATTACTTAATCTATACTGAACAAGTAAATCAGATTTAAAAAAAAAAGTCTGAGAAAGGCTACGTCCACACCTACACGGTATTTTTGAAAACACAGCTTTTTCTATCAGTTTGGGCCTTTTGTCCACACGTAAACGGCGTTTTGGATTACTGAAAATGGAGATTTTTAAAAACTCCTGCCAGGGTGGAGATTTTCAAAAAACTCAGTTTATGCATTTACATGTGGACGAGGAAAACTGAGATTTAGTCACGCAACATCAAAGCTGTGCGCCTTTTTTGACGTCACGCTGTTCTTCGTCACGTTATTACCTGAGATGAATTTCTACAATGGCGGATATAGACAAAATACTGTTGCTGATAATCTTAGAGATCTTAGAGATATTTTTCAGAAATGGGATTTGGGATTTTTTTTTTTTTTAAACGAAAAGGAAAAAAATCTCAGTTTTCCAAAATACCTGTGTATGTTTGGACGTAGCCTTAGTAAGGGCAAGGCAGATGATTCATAACAACTACTAAAACAGTTTTTTGAGTTTTTCAGTTATGGTGGACGAGGCTATGGGTCTGCTTTTGAAATGAATTTGAAGAGAGCAACCTTATGGTCAATGCACTGTGTTTATTTGGATTACCTTTTAGTGCAGTTGAGGATATCTATATTGTATTCTTTCTTTTCCACTTAAATGTTGATGGCATGACATTTAGCACATTTCTCCTAAAAGCCTATTTAGAAAATTATAATGATTAAATAGAAAAATGATAAGAACTGACAATAGAAACAGGCATGGGACAAAATATATGATGTATTATTATATATTATATCTATGTTGAACTAAGAAGATCTATGTTGAACAGTAAGGAGCTATGGGAGACTGAAAGCGCAGACAAACATGACACAAGCAAGATTCACTCACCCACTTAGTGATTCAATCAACACTCAGTCACTTAATTTGCGGTTATCTCTCATTCCTAATCATCTCTCATTTCAGCACCCACCAGCTGGCTTCCACACTGAGATTCACTGGGTTGGTTACCCACCAGAAAGTGTCCCTGTTGATAGGACGGTGACGCAAGCCGGCCAGCTGTGGTGGGAGCATCAGCTTTCCAGGGAGCTATTGTAATGTTGGCTACTTTAACATTCTTTGAAGTTTTGTTATGTGTCACCACTCAAAAGCTGCAGATAGTCTGTGTGATATTTGTTCTACAATAAAATCCAAAGAATTTAACAAAGGAGTCTGAACTCACGTGTGAGGTTAACTTTTGCAAAAGGGGCTATAATTTGGGGTTAAACGGGAAAAATGTCTTGTTATTTTGAGTAGAAAAAACACAGTTTGCACTCACTACTGTCCCTTCACATTCATGTTTAGGTAACAAATAATAGCCAGCTAAACTAATAATTCATATTCTATTAATTAGAGCTGTAAGAAATCTTCAAATCCATAATTCAGGCTATATCTCATATTTCTAGCTCATTCTTTACCTGAAAAATCTCTAAACATTACAAGTGTCGCTAGACTGGAATCAACTGTGGCTCAGGAGATTGAGTGGGTCGTCTGCTTTGATGCCCAGCTGTTCCAGTCAGCATTTCAAAGTGTCTCTGGGCAATATACTGAAGCCTGATTCATCCATCTGTATGTGAGAATGTGTGTGATAAATAAAAAAGGCTTAAAATTCACAGAATAAAGCATTAAATGTATGAATGTCTGTGTGTTTTAGAGCCTAACTGATATATTGGTGGGTTGGCCTAACATACTGGAGGATATAAGCTATTTGCCAGTATAATGGTTTCTGCACATTTTTGTTGTGATGTTTCACATTCAGGTAATAGTCAGTGAATGTCTTAAAAAGCAGCACAGTAGCAACAATATCAGGGAAGAAAAGGCTATTCTGGCAAGTAAACATGGATGTAAACAATAGGAGAAAATGAATCTGCAGGTTAGAAACTGCTTGAGAAGGCTTATTAAAATAAGACAAAAACAACATTATTATGTAATATGTCATTACTACCATTTGTACAGGTTACTGTACAATAGGTTTTGCGGTACTCAGGTTTTGCTTTTGGATATTCAGACCTTAATGTGACCTTAACTGAAGATGTCAGTTTTATCCTGTAAATGTAAACAGAACCTGTCATAGCAAACTTTTAACACAAACTTTAGCACTTTTCATTCCCCGAAGGCTTCATGTAAGAATGGCTATACACCCACAACAAAAATATGACACCCAAACTAGATGCCCCACAGAGTGTAGCAAAAATCATTTAGTGCTAGGACGCTTTGGATAATTAGCTCTCGCTGCAGGGCAAAAAAGAGATATTCAGCAAATAACACTTAAAAAAAGGAAGTGGGTGGATTCTTTTATCAGACTAATGCAGTTAGAAGAAGCACTCCGAGAAGCAGGAGTGTGTAATTAAGTTGTTATGTGCAGACAATAAAAATGCAAATGCATAGGTGCAGGGTGTTTGGTGCAAAAGGTGAAAGCTTTAGGGATTGATCCACCTTCTTGTGAAGGTCAGGATGCCACAGGATATTGATCGCAGGGGACGACAGACCTCTCCCTTTGTGCCATTAAATCAGTATACTGCTTTCACTAAAGAGCAGAGAGCAAAAATTAACTGTGGTCTGTTTTCTTATGTTTTTAAAATCCTCTGTCTTCACAAAATAATGGCTGCTTAAATGCAGAGACCAAATTATTACTGAGCTGAGTTCTTATGAAGCATTTAGAGGAAGTTTTCAGGTTATAGGGCAGCAACCGTGCAAAACACTGACACATTCACATTGATCGGTCCTGCTCTGAGAAGATAAAGAAAGCACCAGTGACACTAATCACCTTTGAATCTAAAGTCATTTTTCTACATGTGAAGTTACCCTTTCTGTGTTATAACATGCATTATAACATGATTTATATTATAACAATATAACATGATTTTTTGTCCATTTCAAGACAGAAAAACAAGCTGTAAACTCCACATTTGCATAACGTGACCTTGTAAAGAGGATATTGCTAGCATGTTAGCAAATAATTTATTTACACATTCAGCAAACATGACACAACATTAGCATGGACTGCGAGTCCCATCTGATCATTGTAAGTCCGGCATTGACTCGGTTGGGTTGCCCATGTGTTCACCAGCATTTTGCTAGCATTTTCCACCATTACGCGGGGCAGGAACCATAAATGGGTTTATGATAGCAGTTTGTATAAAAACTGCTAATTGTTGGATTCTGGTTAAATCAGTGAGACTATAAAAACCAAAACAATGAGCTAAAAGACACTGAGGAGCTCTGTAGCTCACAGTAACTCACACAGTCAACCAACTAAATGATCACCATTTTTTGCTGTTGTAAATGAATGTCTTTTGTGCTTTCTTCCTCCCTTCACCCCCAACTGCTCACGGCAGATGGTCGCCCCTCCTTGAGCCTGGTTCTGCCAATGGTTTCTTCCTGTTTAAAGGAAGTTTTTCCTTCCCACTGTCGCTAAAGCGCTTGCTCATAGGGGGCCATCTGATTGTTGGCGTTTTCTCTGTAGTATTGTAGAGAGGTGCTTTATATTACATTACAATATAAAGCACCTTGAGGCAACTGAAGCTGCCCAAAAAGTGATATAACTCAAAATTTTGATTTAGTGTCTCATTAGTTATTACTGTAAGTCAAAATTTCAATATACTAACCTGACATTTTGACTTACAGATGGAAAAAACTATTAAATTCCAGTAGTGGAAAAAAGCTTCCATATGTGCTGGGCTCAGACCGCACAATATTTTGTCTGTTACTGTTATGGTCTGTGGGACTCGTGGGCTTTGTTGAGGGTTGTTTCACGTTTAAGTGCTCCTAGTTTGTGTTTCATATTCTTAAACTCTAGATTTCTAATTGTTATTATTAAGCTGAGTGGGTCCTTACTTCAGTTCTAGTTTAGTGTTTATGGAGTGTGCTATTTAAGTTTAGTTTTTGTTGTGTTTTCCTGTTAATTCCTGTTTGTCATTTAACCTGTGATAGACTGGTGACCTCTTTATGGTGCTCCACAGTCTGCATACGAACCTGAATTGGATGAGCATTTAAGAAAAAGGATGAATGGATAGACATTTTGCCCGAGTGAGACCTGTGAGGACTACGACTAAACCAGATATATAACCTGTTGTTCTCCATAGTTATTACATTAAATAAAATTCAGATATTTGTATTAGAGCTATGTCTCCATTCTCAGACCTCCTGTCTCTCCAGGAAATACCTCAGCACAAACTTGAGCAGATATCAATCACAACAGACGCCATCGGATGCAGAATGAAATATGCGCTGGGAACATGGTATGTTGCAAAGCAGCTTGCAGAGCACAGCAACTTTGCATAGCTGAAGCAGTTTAATTAAAACGCTATACATGACTGTGTGTAAAGGTATCAAGAGATAAGAGCCAACCCATCAGCTGATGTTAATCTCACATGAAGATTAATGTTAGTTTTTGAGCAGTTTTACTGTAGTCACAGCAGTGTTTGCTGAATCATTGTTAGATAGCTTCATACTGTAAAGGTCTTACTATTTATTAACAGATTTAAAAAAAAAATAGCCAGCAACAAACTTTGCATAATACAAAATTACAGTTTGAATTATTTTCAGGGTTGCCAGCGATGATGGGTATAAGAGCAACATCATCCTAATGGAGCACTTACCGAAATGAAAGTGCAGAAATACAACATCATATATTAGTCATCTGTCAATTATGGAGTATAAACACATCACAATTTAGGTTCAAAAACGACTAACACCAAGCGCTAAAAACATTAGCCAGTTCCAGTCAAAAGAACAGACAGTGCCGAATTTCAGCCTTTTGTTATCACAGTTTCTTTGGAAACTGCTACCAGGGAGAAAAATGACTTTCAGCCATTTAGTGTGTCTGTCTCCATCTGAGTAGAGAATGGGATTGTGCAGCCTCGGGAATCATTCTGTCACAACAAAGCTCTCACGCTACTTTTAATGTTTTGACATGAAATGGTGACAGCCATGCGGTCCGCCCATGCCCCACTTTGTCCGGCCATGATCTCCTGCTCATTCCCCGACCCTTCTATTTCTAATCTACGAAACACCTTCGGTATGAGAGAGTGGGAGGGAGCTGCGGTGGGAGGTGGAAGCAGAAGAGAGGTGGGGTGTTGTAATAGCAATGGATCCATTTTTATATGAAAGCTGACACTGCCACATGGGAAGGGCAGCTTTCTGGAGGGAGGTAATGGTTTCTTCTCCTCCCGCCGCTCCCTGAGGTGGGCTGAGTGTAAATTACATCCAGCTCAGCCTCTGCTCAGTCAAGACTGGAGCTGACTTGCACCCACCTCCCACATTCCCTTCCCTTCTCATCACCAGTTACGACCTCAGAGAGAGATATTCCCATCTTGCTAGGACACAATGAGACATATCAGAGGAAATAGCCTGCCTGCATGTCATACAACTCTCTTTTTTTCCCCACTCTCTCATAGTTCTTGTCTCTCTGCTCAAGCAAGTAGGAGCACTTGAGCTACAGCAACGCATCCTCAGCTTAGTCTCTGTATGCTGTGGGAGACTCCTCTGGATTTTTCAGAAAGAGGAAAGGAAGTAGAGTATGAAGGGAAGGCTGCACATGCACAAAACAACTCTCCAGATCCACTCAAGTCAGATTGAAAGTGTCAGAGCAACTTGGATGGCAAGCAGAGCAGAGAAAGGCAGACTAACGGGTGGCAGACTGTGTTTCATGGCCTGTCAGGTCAGGATCCATTATCCTCTGGCCATACTGTTTCTCATTAGCCCCCTGATGTGCTGTGAAGGCATGGCTTCGTCCTGCCATGCATGGCAAAACCCCTAAGTTGGAATGAGGCGGCACCTTGGCCCTCCTTGGCACAAAGACAATGCCGAGATTGGACAGGTGGAAAGACAGGGATGGGGAAAAGGGAGTAATACCAAAAAGACCAGTGGTGGAAAACATGGGGACTCTATAGATTCTCTACTTTGCCCCCAACAAAACGACTGAGTAGAAGGTAGAGGACTATAATCTCTTCTATTATGGTTAAACGCATTTTTCTTTTTCTTCTTTTTTCTTTTAATATTTATTTAGTCAGGAAGTGAAACTCTTGAGACACTCTTTCACAACTGGATTGTGAAAAGCATTTGGAACTTTCACAGTGAGGTTTTGGCAGATTTTTTTAAGTAACACCCCAGTCACATAGGTCAGGAGACCAGTCAGCAACCACCAGTTGTTGAAAAAAAAAAGTGTTTTCCCTACAACGGCTTGGCAAGTTCTTGTTGGCTGTCACTAGATGAAATTGGTTGCAAGAAGGTATACAGTGCTACACCAAAAAGCCTTCTTGGATTTGATCGTTTCTCTAGCAGATTGCTAAAGTTGTCTATGGTTTGCATTCGAGATGCCAACTTGTCTGCAAATACTAAATGAGCAGTATTGAAACTGAAAAGTACAGAAGTGCAGTGCAAACACTAAACAAAGACCCTTTGTCTTTACTAAAGTAAATGTTGCACCTTTTGAAATAGGTTGGTTGCAGAGATAAGGCACAACTTTCATTCTGAAGATAAACATTCTCAACCAGCATGGCAGTTTCACTCCTGCTAGTTAGTGAAATTTGTAGTTTTAGTTGGGTAGTGTTTGCAGATAAGTCAGCCCCTTCCTGTTCCAACATGACTGTGTGTCAGTGCACAAAGCCAGGTCCATAAAGACCTATATGAGCGACTTTGGTGTGGAACAACTCGTCTGGCCTGCACCTGATTGTCCTGACCTCAACCTGATAGAACACTTTTGGGATGAATTAGAATGGAGACTGCGAGGCAGGCCTTCTCGTCCAACATCAGTCTCTGGCCTCATAAATATACTTTTAGGATAAGTCCAAAATTGCCATAAACCCACTCGTAAACCTTGTGGAAAGTCTTCCTGGAAGAGGTGAAGCTGTTATAGCTGCAAAGGTGGGCTGACATCATATTAACTCCTATAGATTAAGAATTGGATGTCAAGTTATCCATGAAGGCAGACAAGCGATGACTTTTGGCAATATAGATAAATATGAAGAAGAAGAAGATTTTGGTGGCAGTGAAATTAAAGTAAAGTGGTAAACACAGAATAGAAAACAACAGAAGCTTCATATGATGCATTTACATGGATGTTACTGGTTATCTGCAGTGCTTTGTTATTTTTTTCCTCCAATGGGAGACTTGGGTTTCCTTGAATTGAGTGGGTAAAGGAATCAAGGATGTGATTTCTGCGGGGGAAACCTTACTTTTGGCAAAGGTGATTTCTAATGTGTGTGCATATGCATGTGCATTTTTTCCATATCTGACTACAGAGATGTGGAAGAATTAAAGGAAGTAGATTTAATTCAACCCAAGTAAATAACCTGAATTTGATCATGAAGATATGTTTGTTTCTTTGGATCAGTAGTAGCTATTAGATGAGCTTTAGTGTCCCTTGGCCTTAATTCTTCACATCTATAGAGCTCAGTAGGGATTGCCCACTTTTTCAGCATCCCCAGTCCTAAAAGTGAATTTCCCATGAATTCGGTCATAGGAAAATAACGGGCCAAAAATAATGTCTAAAATCTCCTAAACTGTTAATTTGACGTCCTTTAAGTTATTAGGTAATTAAATATACTAAAAACATAAGCCAGGAAAAGAGTAGGCAAGTACTGAATATTTGACATCACAAGTACTGAGGTGCATTGCTAAGAGCAACAGAAGCTAGAAGGTAGATAGAAAATAACAACAAGTGAAGGAACATCAACAAGGATTAAAGTGACACACAGAAAACATGAGTAAATGGAGCACAAGTGAGGCAAATGTGGAAGAGTCTCTCTCTTCTGGAAGCTGTAGAAAACTAAAATAAGTAAAGTCATGTTCAATAAAGCAGCTTTCTGTATTTCCATGTCTATCTCCCTTACAAGTCAAGTTTCCTATCTGAATGTGTTCCTGGCTCCACCTGAAAGGAAAACGCGCCGATCCAAACAGTCACTTTGCTCCAATCTAAGCCTCACCAACAGCGTCAATAAGAAGCCACAAAGACGCAAACAGCGGGCTGGCGAGCTCATCCAAGGATCACATTGTGATTCACAAATGCGTGTCCATCTCTCCATCTCCACAGTCAGACAGAAATAGTCAGTTTTGGCACTGCCATAGTTTTGCCTCTTTCCCTCTGCACTGTCTGTCCCTCCCTCCTCCCCTTTCATCTCAAAGCAGGAGGGAGTGGGGGGAAAAACTGAAGTTATTGCATGTGACACACCCAGGAGAGAAAAAAGGGGGAAAAAATTGCATTACTTCACAAAGCTGAATGCCACAGGAGCAGAAAGAGATGTAGCTCTCCTGCTGCTTAATAACAGTGGAAATATTTAAAATAGAAGCAGCAGCAGCAACGGTGGAATATTTCTGAATCTATATTTAGATTGGGAGTGATGTGCCTCGCCCTCGCAGCCATGGCTCATGTGGGATTCACAGGGGAGACATGGAAATGCATCAGGGTGGAGATCAATCTAGCATGCTGCAGAGTGCCATGCAGAAAGATGTCTTTCCCCTTGCACACGCACACACACACACACACACACACACACACACACACACACACACACACACACACACACACACACACACACACACACACACACACACACACACACACACACAATCAGGCCAATATATCATATATTATCAAAACAAGGTCTGTCGTGTTCAGGCTGATGGTGGACGATCAAACTGAATCCTCCTGCATTTATTCCACAAGAACATTTCAAAGCATTGTAATCTCTAAATGAGGTAGGATTTACAGAGTGAGCTACAAAGTCAAATTCCTTTGTACAGCCTCTTTACAAGCCATCTATTTTTAGCTTCCGCTGCCATCACTACTCCAGCTGGATGCAAGAATATCATCTGCTATTCATTCATTCACTAACCAATAACCTGACTCCCGGGCTTGCTTTCACTCTGCAGATTTCAAACATTATTACTTTCCAGGATCTTGTCACAGCAAATTGCATTGATTATTCGGCTCTACATCAGTTGGCTTTAATTACATTTACTTTGCATTGCTTCGCTAAGCATATATCTCCACGTGATTGCGACTAAATTACAATTAGCCAATGCCCCGTGCACCTGGGAGAAAGACATAATGGTGGTTTCATGTAAATCAATGGCATGTGGGTGTTCATCTGCAAAAAATAATGAGGTACTGCAGAAGCTGGCTGAACAGTGTCACTGATAAACCTGAATTGATTTTCATTGGTATAGATTGCGTAACACTGTTAGACATTATTTTTTTGGTAAGTAAAATAAAGAAAGCCTTAGTCTGTAGCACAGCTTACAGCTTCAGTGGATATTTTACATGGGTGGAATTACATTTATTCCTATTTAGCACTATTCAAAACTTATACCAAAAGTGACAATCCAATATGTTTCTTATTTTCTACTTCAATTTCTTCCTGAATTATAAGAAATCCATTTCCAAAGCCCATTAACACAATGAAGAAGCTTTAAATCTTAAAATAGGACCATTATGTTTATTTATATCCCTTAGTTGCTGTCACATTGATACCCTTTTACAGTCTAAGTTGTTCATATTAAAAATGGACACCATTTCAAACAATCAGGTCAAGAGGATTCCAGTGAGGCAAAAACTTAGACTCTAAAACCAACGTGCTTAAAATATGCAACGGGGGTTAGAGACCATCTCAATCTGACTCTGAGTCCTAAAACTAAAAACCCCTCCAATCAAAAACCAATAAAAGCCACACTTTCAACAGAGTGTTTATGTCTGTGTTTGTGGGTGCAAAAAGAGGCTAACCCATATTTCTTCAATAAATCATACAAAATATACTTTGTAACAGTATCAGTTGTCTCTCCACTAAGCTTCTAATTACTTGGAAATACTCAGATGTTTGAAAAAAAAAAAAAAAAAAACCATACCAGGTACAAACACTGAAAATCAAAAAATCTGACAATGTCCAAATAAGCCCTTTAAAAGGCCTTTGGAAAGCCTGAAAAATTACTGCTCTAGACTACTTTAAAAAATGAAGAAAAAAAATGTGACTCCTTGGAAACAAAATATAAAGAAGAGGAGACTTTTGCACAGTACTGTAGGTATGGGCGAATCAGTATTGACACCAGCATTGGTAATCCAATTGGATTGAGGGGACCAATACTGTTATTTCATCTTAGGCATATCTGAAGTGAACATCTGAAGCCTCAGTAAACTACCAGCATAAAACAGTTTTCAGCCAGCTGCAAGTTCTGGTTAGAGTGTCAGACCAGATCATGGAGTACCAGCAGCTGCAGCCCGAGACTGTGGAGTTAGATCCTGCCACAGTAGCAAACCGATGAGTTCACCAGTGCCTGGTTTTGTTCAGACAGAGAATGAACTGCAGGACCGTATATACCAAAGATACAAAAAAATTTAACTGTTAATTATGCAATGATGCTGCAGTAGATTCCAAGATTAGAAATATGGAGGTGGAGAAGAACACAGTAGGTCTTCTTTGAAAGTATCTCCACAATTATTTGATTCCTTGTGTCTTTAAAGCAAAGCGATTAAATGTATGTGTGAAGCAAAGAAAAAAGAAAGAAAGAATTGATCTGTAGATTCATGGATTAATAGATCAATGAATCGGTTAATGGGAGAGTGCAGCAGGGGTTGGGTGTGGCTGACGTAGCAGAAGCTCAAGTACTAAATAATGAATTTAAAAATAAAAATAAATCTTGAATTCAAGACACTATTAATGATAAGTTTAGTTCAAAACTGTTAAAAGAAACTGGATTAAATGATGGTAGTTTGCATTAAGAATAAATATAAATAATAAAGTCTTTAAAAGGTTACACTAAAAATAAATTCTGTGTGCCGGTTTTAAATTAACACAATGCGTATGAAGCAGCGTGAGTGGCTGGTCAACAGATGGTAGTGTTGACAGGCTGCTGGGTTCATTGGCCAGTTCTGTGTACAGTTAGCAGGGGGTCACCAACAAGCCCTGGGATGTTAGTCTCTGCCAGTCCCGTTTTATCACATGCACACTTCGGCTGTGAAATCCCTGCTTATCACAGCTCCATTCAGCTGCCACCAAAAAAACACCTGAACAGTGTGATTTATGAACTGGGGTTTGCACTGTCTGACAAGGCAAACAATCCCACTTTGTGCCGCTGCTGCAGATATGAAACTTTGTTCTCAGATATGTGATTTTGCTTTAGATGAATGAGCGACGGTGTGAAGTGAAGGTCGAGCTGAATGCCAGCCTTCAGTCAAGGAGAACATTTTTATTTTCAGCTCAAAGGAGCATGGCATGTAGATTATCAGCTAACACTTCAAAAAAAGATTGCATGAAGAGATCCAAGGCTGCACGGCAACACATGCACAAGCTCACAAGAGTCTCAGGCTTACCGGAAAGTAGAGAAGCAGAGCCCCACACAGGATGGCCTCCAGCAGGACAAGACCTGATGCTCTGATACTCTGCAGAAACACAAACACACGACAATTAATAAACTTCTGATTTATGGACCATTTAATGTTTAAAAAATCTGAACACAAAAATATGAATAATATGTTTAACCAACTGGTATCAAGGACATTGTATTCACAAGCTCAAGTTGTTCATCTTTTACTAGTACAGGGTGGTGGGACTAGTGCTGTTGTTGTAGCCCCAGGAAGATCAGTCAACACATCAAGCTATGATTATTTAACTTGAAATCTGTATAGAGCAGAGATGCAGAGAACCACAACAGCAGCCAAGTCCCGATTCTTCCAGTACCTGTGCCAAATACTCTCAGTCTGGTGACCAGAAAATATAGCAATAGCAAAATCAACTTGTAGCAGTGGACAGAGCAACATTAAACCATTAAACCAACCATTAAAGGATAAGGCAGCTCAGGAGAGACTGTGCTGGTGGAAAATTGTCGTTGGCCGATCCTCCAGGAAGAACCAAAGGCTTAACTATTACTGAGGCTTTATTGGGGCCTTTTCACTGAAGAAAAATCCACCACAAAACCAAATTTCAAAGCCATGCAATGGCCATAATAGTGATGTCAAAGAGACTAAAATGCTTCATAAAGAGCAATTGTAGTGTTGGGTGGTTTGTCACTATGACCAACTTCAATTACATTACAAACAGATTGCAGAAGAAAGTTTTTCAGTTTTTAATACAAAAACATTAATGGACAGCTTTAATTTTGATGTGTGTGTGTCGTAAACAGAAATAAACCAAATAACATGTACATAACTGCCCACTTTTTAAAAGATATATCAGAAACAGGGTATCATTTAGGCGATTCTGTAAGCCCAAAAAAAATCCAAAATGTCAAAATAAAAATGTTTTTTCTTTTGTGTACAGAGCACTGTAGTTTCTATTCACATTAAAAAATGTATCACACAGCGTGTCATAATACTCAAGGCTGATTTAAAGAGGATGGAGGTTTGTTCCTCGTTACTTGAAAGAGGAGAAGAGCAAAGTAAAAGCTCCTCCCTTAAGCACTTTTTATAGAAGCATCCACCATTTGCAGGCGCTTTGTGTGCACCTCTTGTGTAAGATATTTAGCAACATATCGTCCTCTAATTGACAAGGCGCTTGAGGGGGGCTTTCAGAGAGCAGAGGACAGCTGTGCCACCCATTTAAAAATACATGCAAAAGAAAGCAAAAGGGCTCTCTTTGTGCACCAGATAAACTTATTTTAATTAAATTGCATGAATGTAATTGAAAAGTCTGCAAAGAACTTTGAAACAAAATCTTAAACTTAGTTTAATGACATTAATTGGAATTATATAAGTAGTCTTTAAATTATGACAAAGCCCTGGAGTATCTGAAACATCCATCTGCTTTAATAATGGGAATGATCCTTTGATGAACTCTAGCCGTTGTAATGGCAGAGTCCTCGGGTGTGGAAGATAGAGCAGCTAGAAGTTCCTTTGTCAGGAATGTGGAGCATCTTCAGGCTAATCCTCAGATGTTTGATGCTCAATTCAAAGCTAGTAATTAAGACACTTAACTGACAGAAACAACAGGAGCAATGGGAGGCTGAAAAGTTCAGAGATTTAATTAGGTAGACGTTAAACTAAAGAAAAAATGTTTGAAATATTAACCATACAAAATCAAGTTTTGTGTCTTGACATGAATATATATTTATTTATTTTGTTCCAGAACACAAGACACTGTACGGTGTATTCAGGTAAACACTGAACAGTGGGAGCAGTCGCAGTTTTCCCCATATGGTATCTCACTTTTTCTTGTCCTGGAAAAGTACACAATACACACCCCGTCTCCTTCTGCTTTTTGTGGGAGTTTTTTCTTCCCACTGTCGCAGAAGGGTTACTTGATTGGGTTGTCTGACTGTTGAGGTTTTCTCTCTAACATTGTAGGGTCTCACACCTGAGTTGGCTCCTGTAGTGAAATGAAACTGAATCTCCTGTTTGTCTGCTACGGTTTGCAGATCCCAGCAAGTGTAGAGAGGTGTCTTCCTGTTACAAGGGAGTTTTTCCTTCCCACTGTCGCCAAAGTGCTTGCCCATAGGCCATGATTGTTGAGTTTTCTCTGTATGCATTATTGTAGGGTCTACCTTACAACATGAAGCGCCTTGAGGCGACTGTTGTTGTGATTTGGCGCTGTATAAATAAAATTGAATTGAATTGAGTTGAAAAGCCAAATCCCACTTTTAAAAAAGTAGTTACGTAGATCCAAGAAACAAAAGAATCACCAAAGAGATGCTACGAATTAGACCGAATTTGTAATTCATGTAAGTAGTATGTACTACTTCATGTAAGGAAAGTATAGACTTAGAGAGGGTTAGATTCAGAGGTTACGGTTACATCACAATAACATGAAAAGATGAATGAGCTCTTTTGATCAATCACAAAATTTGTATAGGTATCCTCACCCTGGCAAAAAAAAGGACAACCGTTCTATTTGAACCCCAACTACAATCTTTTTCTAAACTTAACATAATAGTTTTTTAAGCCTTTAAGTCCATTTAAAATCCCAAACCTGACTAAGTCTCTAAATTCCTCCACTACCAGCACATCCAGCTTGTTTTCTTTATTTTTCACTTTTTAAATAGAAATTGAGATTTAGAAAGGCAATACAGTAGATACAATAAGATGGAACTAGGAGGGGGATGATCCACTGCTGCGACCCCTAAAGGGAGCAGCTGAAAGTAGGTATGGGGCTTGTCAAATGAAAAAGCTCATTCAGGCAAAGAAAAACCAGACAAACACAAAAACAAAAATAAACCTGACTGCAACCTGACTAATTTGCAAACTCATGCCATGCTCGAGTAAGAAATGAGTAAAATACAGTATTCTCCACGTTTGCTGATCATTCACTCTCTGTGACTGATTATAGGACCCCACCGTACCACAGGCAGCACCCTTGCATGAGCTATATCTCAATTTTTACTTTGCATCACATCTTATATTCATACTCTTCTTTTTAAAGGTGCATGGTCTCAAGGTCATGTAAATAATGTAAAACTTAGTGAAGTTACTAAATTAAGCAGGAGATTTCAACCAGGTGTCATCATTCAAATATACATATAAACCACGCATCATAAGTAAAAGATTAAACAGATTGAATGGTGAGTGGTCTGATGTATGAATCAAAGTAAATGTGCTTTTGTGTTTGCAAACTTTGGTCGTGATCCAAGGTGGTGATTTTGACTTGATCTGAAGTGTTGGATTCATTTGAAATCATTTCAAAGCTTTATTGTGACCACCCACATTTGGAACTACTGTTTATTAATTCCAGCGGGCTTTGATGACCATATGGCCTATAAAACATCAAACATGTTGATGTGATGTTGCAACTGTGAATTAAATTAGTGTAGATCTCTCTTATCCACTGCTGAGTCACAAAACTTTACCTCTTCATGGCATTAATGACTACATTCTTGGTTTAAAACACATTTATATAATTATATAAAAATAGAACATGCGCTTTAATACCAATTCAAGATGACGTATCTGGAAAATCATTGTTTTATTATAACACCTACCTTATTCCTACGAAAGTGGTATATAAGGACCATGCTAATGAAGACGATCAGCATGCAGAGGCACTGGAAAGAGACCACAGCCATGCGAAGAGGGCCATCCTCTTGTACCACACAGGGGGTGTCATCTTTACAGTAGGCACAGCCCTGCTGGCAAGGCAGGCAGTCACTGGAAGATCCCTCCTCTGTGTTGGGACTGCTGTCTGCAGGTTTTCCCTTCCTCCCCATTCCTGTCAAAGAAAACATTGGAAAGAAGAAGTCCCAAAATCTTAAATACTCAAAGAAATAAACACTAAATAAAAACTAACTCTCGCAGGCTGATTTCATATTTTTTGTGTGTTCCAGGACAATTATAGCTACATTTTTAATAATAATAAAAAATAAATAAACGGCCCCAAATACTGACACAATAACTCCGCCAACAGTTTTGTGCAAGTGAAGCTCATTTAGGCTAAAGTAGCACATAAATTAGTGCATTTAATAAAAATGTAAAATACTAAAAAATAGCTGAATTCAAGCACATAATGTGCTGAATAAATACATTTCTGAAATATTCAATGCAATTCCAACAGCTAAAAGTTACGGATAAATATTTAATGGATAAAATGACATAATTTAGCTTATTCAGCTGGCTAACAATAGAAATTAATTATGAAATATAATGAAGTAAACGTTGTAGGCTACTCTTAGTTTATGAAGCAAAAAAAAAAGAAAAGAAAGATCAACAGTTGAAAAATGCTAGAATTAATGGTGGGACTGATAAGTTCTTAACTTAAAATAAATGAGCTAGATGATAGACTGTCATGCGAAAAAGAAAGTACGCACTCAACTTTTAAGATTTTACATTTCAGGACATAAAAAGAGATCATCTGGTCCTTACCAGGTTCAAAAACTGGTTAAATATAACCTCAGATAAACAACAGGACAACATTGTTACAGCATATTAAACAAAACAAAAACTAAGTCAAAATGCAGAAATGTGTGAAAAAACTGTGTACACCCTTCCTCCATCCATAGGAATCAAGAGGGTAAATAGCATTTCTGCTAATGAGATGCAGATCATCGTAAACAAGTCTGAGCAGCTCTATAAAAGTAAAGAAGGCCATCATTGTACACTAAGAAAGATTATTCACAAGTGAAAAACATTCAAGACAGCTGCCATTTCTTACCAGGAGTGGACATTCAAGCAAATTCACCCCAAGATCAGACCGTGCAATGCTCAGAGAAACTCCCAAAACCCAAGAACTACAAAGCTTTGCCCAAATTTGTTCATGCAACATGACGATGATGAGCAAATCTACAACAGAAAAGCTGGAAAAGAAATCAAGGTAATGCCGTGGCCCACCAACGCTGTGGTGGGACCTTAAGAGAGCTGTGCATAAACAAATGCCTTTAATAGAAATTATTTAATAGAAAACACATAACAAATAGAATACCCATGTGCTATAAAAGAAATCAGAATATAAAAAAGTAAATTTATTAATATGGTAACACATAATCTGACAGAGTTAGTTAGCTAGAAACAGAACTAGAAAATCAGTTTGCTAAAATTAATGCATTTTGAAACTATAACCAACAATGATCAATAGTGTAGTAAAAATATTGGTTGAATGTTTGATGGCTTTGTTATAGGTAAATTTAAAGACAAAATCTACTTTCACTGAATTAGGTTTTACACAACTTTAAACAACCACTTTACAGTGTTTTACTCTTGACCTGTAAATCTGTTTGATTTGTATATGTGTTTTTTTTGTTTGTTTTTTTACTCAATAATTTGACATTTGACATTATATTTTAGGATTATAAAGAAGATAGGAACAGATGGTACAGCAACTGTCATTTAAATTTTCCTTGTTATTGAATTTTCCTCCAGATCTGTCCAGATGAAGTGCGTCAGTGGCAGAGTGAATCCCGACTGTATATATATTCTTCTTCGTCTCTGACCTTACAAGAAGTCATCGACATTGTGTCAACAAAAGGGAGATGGATCTCTATGTGTGAACGTGGAAAGTCAACACTGCTCAACCCTGTTCAGTCACGGGCATATCATACAAGGCTGATGACTTCAGCTCCCTAATAAAAAACACACAAAAAAAACACACAAAAAAAAACTTTTTTTTTTTTTTTTTTTTTTTACTTTTTTGGTTTATCCTACCAGGACCAGAGAAGCTGTGAAATGTTTTTGAATGAAGCGTAGTATAAACTAACTATAACCACTTCAAAAGTGGCTGTTTTTTTATTTGCTCAAATAAATTGGTCACATTGGGAAGCAGCAAAAACTTATGCAAACTTAAGAAAAAAAACTCTCTCTCAGGGTAAAGTACGGTAAAAAACAAAACTAAACAAACTAAACAAACCCAGGGGGACAACAAGGAGGAAGTGGACTTGTTATTGGCCTGTATAGAAATCCCCTGAGAGATGCCCATGTGGTTGGATAGATAACACATTTTGGACTTATAGAGCTTTTATAGAGGCTTTATTGGAAGCAGGCATTGTCTCAGAGATTTGCAGGGATTTTGCCTTTAAAAAGAAACTGGCCTATTTTTCAAAGCTATGACTCGGCAGATCATTGATCCCTTCAAAAGGAGTACTTATCTCGGTAGCACTGAGTCATTTCCTTTAGCTCATTCTCAGTGGTTTGTTGCTGCTGCGTTTGAGTGACAGTCAAAGGAAACGCAGCTACAGTAACCTCTCTCCCATATTTATATGCAAGATCCACAATGTAAGATCACTGTGAGACAAAGGGAAGAGAGTTGCACCGGCTTCCTCTGCAGGAGTGTCAGTGATGTCCCCTTGTGGATTAACAGGCTTGTTATTGGCCCCATGGTGGGCCAAACTGCAGCACAACGCCTCGCTAACAGGCTTGCTTTTCCTCTCTATTGCTGGGTTCTCAAAGATGCACACACACTGAGCTTTCATGCAGATTTGAACACTTGCACATGCAAGTTTGTGTGCCTTCGCAGCACAGCAAACAATGCAAATTGGCTAAAACAGACAGCACATATATTTAGCTCTCTGCACACGAAGTGTGACGTTTTAGAGTAAAAAATGGATGCAATAAGACGGTGCAAAAACTGAGTGAAGGAAGGTAAGGGAGAGGGAAATGGATGAGAATGGGGGTAAAATTGAAACAGACGCACGAGAACACGCTGTATGAGGTTTGAGTGGGATGAGGCAGGAGGGAAAGTGGATTGAAATGAAAGTATGGCACAGAAAGTGATGGAGGGCAGGTGAAAACCACTGGGGTTCTGTGTCTGCAAAAGCCTTTTTTAATTAACTCACAGCAGACAGAATAAACTGGAGAAAGTCGCTACCATTAAAAAGATATTTCCCTTCTCGAACCAGATTAGCCTCCCCAGGTACTGGGGCTACTTCAATTTTCAGACAGGGCGGATACGGTTATCGCAGATAGCTGTCATAAAGTGCAGCTTTTAGCAGAGTCAGAATTAATAAAATTAACTTATTGTTAATTCAAATGCTCTATTTTAGTGAGAGAAGAAAAGGATGATTATGTGGAAACATTTTCAAATTTTCAAACATTTGCTGCCAAACTGCATGCAAAATCTGATGCTAAATAATAATTTTTTACCTTTGTGTCTCCTATGCTTTTTACTTCCTGTTCCGCAGATTACCCGCTGGATTTACCCCACCTTAGCTGTTTCCACCTGTGCTCTGTTCTCACCTGCCTCTCATTGTGCAATCAGTCCTGTGTGTCTACATATAATCCTCCCTTTACCTTCATCAAGACGTCAGTTTTTCCCCATGTTTTACTTGTTCTCAGTGTCTGGATACGCGCTGTTTAGTCCAGTGACTGCAGTGGACATTGTTTTTTTTTCTGATTTTTGCCAATTAAGGCACTTCTTTTTCATTGTTATTCCACCAAACTCTACATTCTGCACTCAGCTCTTCTCTTCACCTCAGTCCAGGATAATAAAGGTTTTAACTGTGGATGTTGCAAATCAAAAAGTATGATAAACACAACTTACCAATCTCAGATCTTTCAGCCATGTTTCATGGACTGCTGTGGCATTTAGTCAGTAAGAAAATTTCCAGACAATTTCCAGAAAATATTAAATGCCATCAAACATTTTGATATGCACAGAAGCAATTAATATATTTAACAAAGGTGAATTAAAGCCAGGGTATAATTGGGCACATACTGGCTATAATGTACGCACTTCCACCTGTGATTTCCCTGCTTTAAGTCGTAGGGTTGTTCATTGTTAGCATGTTTAGCAACACTTAAACGCAGCCACATGAATAAAGTCTGCATACAAGGAACAATCATCTTACAGTGACTCATTTGCCATTACTTACTTGTAAAGCCATTGACAGCTACTCTGTTGGGATGATAGAAACCTTTCCTGCAGTGGCACTTGTACTTGTCCAAGACAAATCCGTGACCACGGATTGGCAAACACTGAGAAGAGAAGACCAGAGACAAAAATGAGTGCAGTTTAAGCTAGAATAAGTTTTACAATCAACAGCGTTTAATCGTGTCATCTTGTAATGCAGACACAGACGTGAAAACTATTAAAATATGTCAATACCAAAGCAAAAAGTAAAGCCCGCAAACCAAATTCGGCAAACAGACTGAGATCAAATGCCTTGCGGGAGGGACACGAGTCTAATTATTTAAGTTGTGAGATTCCTCTTTCTGTCTAACTGTGCCTCCTCATCTCTCCATATTAAATTAATAAAGCCTCTTCCATTTGATTGAACGTGTGATAGGAAGTAGACTGAGAAGAGCAGAGAAAAACACGAGGGGCGTCAGGGGGCACCCTTGGCAGACTTTGTGTGCTGTTTGCCAAATTACAAGACATAATTAATAGCTAAATTAAGAACAGACTTATTTGCCTGATTAGAGAATCGCCATTAATTCTATTTCTTGTGGGAATGAGATTTCATCATCTCCCCTGTACAAACACATTTTCCCCTCTCATTCTTGCTCTCCTTCAAAAACTCCTTTACTGTTTTTTTTATTTTTTTCTCCACACAACGTGAACATGTTTTTCTAAGCCAAGACGATAATGACTTATGAATCCAAAGAAACGACAAGGGGCCCAGAATAGCAACGGTACTTTAGCTGACACTTGACACGCTATGAAGTGTTTGTGACCTGACTGAGAGATCTAGAGGAAAGGCCGGTGGCAGCGTCTAAATGAAGCACCAGTCACTGTGATGCTCTTCACAGCGGACTGGACTCGGCATGTCTTGAGAGGCTACTATTTCTGACTGTCTCTCAAGGTCCTTGGTGAGGGCTGAATGCATTTTTCAGTCCGAGAGTGTGCGCTCCTCAGTCGAAGCCTTGAGAGGCCAGCCAGGACTCAAAAGCCCAAGGTAATTACCAGGTTACTATTCAGTGGACAACTTCCTCAAGTAAATTCCACTGAAGAGGCCAAAGTATGTGAAGTGACTCTTCACTAATCTGTTGAAGACGACTTGTCGTTTTAGTGGTGAGACCCTCGAAAGACCCTCAATCTGACACCTGTGAATCTGTGTAGAGTGATTTTCCTCACCACTTTACTCAAACACTATATAATACCCACACAGCTCGTAATGAAGTAGATGCTTATTTCAAGACATACCCTCTATGTCACGTATCTGTCAAGTATTGGCAGAGAGATGACCCAAATGCAGGTAAAAATCATTAAAGAGCATGTCTTTATTGGCTGTTACACGGTCCGAAAGAGAAAACAAAACAGGAATCACTGGGTGCTGTCTAGTATTTATAAAATGTCCTCCCACTTCCTTTACCTAATCAATTTACCTGGAAAATGTCAAGAAATGAATAAAGTTATATGTGCATAGCATTATATTTTAGTATATTATAGTATATTTATATTTTAGAATCCTTAACAATATGGCAACAAATCTCATCTGTGTTGCAGCATCAACATCCAGAAGACGGACTACAAAATGCACACCCCGTGTGATCTCACTTTGTTGTTTGAGCCAGGCCACATAAACAAGAACCACCGGTCAAAAACGTCAATTTATCCCAACGGCTGGAATTTTAAAGGAAAAGGAAGACGTGCTTGGATGAGGAAATCAATTAAAGGCAATCCCAAAGACTAAAAATACAATGACAACCTCAATCTTCAAAGATGACAACAATCTGTTTTGATAAGAAGCAGAGTTATTCACAGGAGCCTAATGTTCATAGTTCAGCTGTGGGTTTAACATAGCGACTTTTTGAAGGTTTATTATGGCTGCCACAGAGTTAGGAACCTTTCTGAGCACATTTGACGGTTTGAAACAAAAACGAAACATAAGCAAAAGCAGACAATCAGAAAGGAGGGGAAAGAACAAAAGCAGGAAATAAAAGCAAAACAAGACAGCTGAGAAACCAAGCCTTCAAAGTAAAACAGGAAGTAACCAAAAGATAACTGATTAACCACAAGGCATCACGACAGATAAAGGGGAATGCTGAACACTAACAGAACCGCTGACATTTTGTTATATAGTTTATGCTGTTAGTGTCACATGCTTTGAATATATTCCCCCATCATGCTTTTTTAAGCTCTCTTCCACCAGTCATGTTCATGGGGAATAAAAAAGCCCAGAGTTTTTCTTTAAAATAAGTTTTACAGTAGCTTCTGTTAATTTTTGTTTATGCACAGACTGTGTATTGAAGGGTGTAGCCACAGTGATATGATTCACTGGTTTGTGAAGCCCCATCTGGAAGCCTCAAACAAAGTACTAAACACTCTGTTTTGAAAACAGACATATGAAGCTAGAGCTGACTGTCAAACTACAGTTTGACACTGCATGCTCATACTGTAGCAACTTGTCATTCAGAAGGTAGCCATGCCCGAAAGCATTCCCTGCTGCTGTCATCTGGTTTTCTCTGAAGTGCAACATTAGTTACCCAATAAACATCATGTTATATTTAGTAAGATTTGAAACTAGTGACCACAAAGAAAATAGACCAAATGTTCATTAGCAAAGTGTTTAGTGTGGCTATAGAAAAAGTGATCATCAGTCTTTATGTAGTCAGAGGAGTTGCCCCCAGCTGGCCAGGAACAATAGAGGTGCGACTCCTCAGCCATCCTTTATATACAGTCTGTGGGTTTGTTGTTATACTGTTGACTAAAGGATATTTTAAACCTCACTAGAAATAAATTATTTTATAGTGAAAGGCAGGTATATTTTGTAAAATTTAGTTACAGTGAAGATCACACAGAATTATCACCCAACCTGCACAGCATTTTAGCATCTTTAGCTCAATGTGGTCTTGCAGCTTTACTGCACTAAGCAGCTATTTAGTGAAAAGTTCTAGAGGTCCATCTGTGCAGCTCTAAAGAGTGTATGAACAGAGTTAGTGACTAGTTGTGTTTCACGTAAAGAGTGCTGCAGAAGCTTATGAATGAGTTTTGGAGTTAAGTACATCAGGTCTGACTCAGAGAAGTGACTCCAAATAAAGGCTTATGCTGCTAAAAGCATAGTTGAGCAATAACACACTTGAATGGTGATGATGTATGAGTAATTATCTTAATATGCCACTCCATTATCTTGCAAACTTGTTAACTTGTAATAACATATGCAAACAAGAGCACAGATACTCTAGAGAACAATGAGGGAGAAGAATACAGTTCATTATTATAAAAGTCTTACAGATGCAGAATTTGATTACTTTCTTTTGTAAAAATGCATTTTTACTGATACATTGTTTTGTACTTAATAAAATGGAGGCTTATGCAGCTTATGGACCTGATTTTTCTTTGCTTATTATTGGCTTGAAATGACAGCCAGAGGTAACTGCAAACTGCCAAGTCACTCAAAACCAGAGACTCAAATTGGACATTGATGAGTGAAATGAATGAGCGCATAAATAAGGTGCTTAGGAAGCTGTTTGGATTTCACTGGATAGTTTTAGCTCCCCACTGTCTAGAGACCAAAAAAATCACAGGACTGAATCTGTAAAGCAGATGATTCGCCATATTGGAGTCTCTCATTTGGATATAGGCAGCTGAGTTGTCCATCTTTCATCTGAATCCACCTGCTCTTGCTTTAAATGAGGACTGTGGAACAACAAAAAGTCTGGTAACTGATTTCCCCACTGATTCTCCAAAAGTCACCACCTCAGGACAGGTTCATCGTGCTACAGCTACTGCCTGCCACTGTTAATATTCCCACCTGATGGAGACACTAGGAGAAACTGTCAGAGACAGGTGTGTGTGTGTGTGTGTGTGTGTGTGTGTGTGTGTGCGTGCGCGCGCGCGCGTGTGCCAGCATGCATATTTTTAGTGTGTGTGACAGGGGGAGCCAGGAATAGCCCTGGCAGTACATCCCATCCCTGCCTGCTGTGGTGACTGATGCAGGGGCTCAGATGTGGAGTTTGTTGAAGGGAGAAGCAGTCCACCTCTGAGCTACCTGCCATCAATCACATGTGATCTCAGGCAGAAGACTGGTGCATTTCAAAGGACTGTAAAATGCAAAGCCACAAGAAATCTTTCATCTTAAAAAACAAGATAATGTTCTTAGAAAATTAGTCATAAAACAGTAATCTTTTACATTGTTTTTTGAGCCATATTGACAATAGGTACAACTGTTCCTCTGCTCGTTAATCCAAATATCTAATCAGCCGATAGCATGGCTGCAAGTCAGTGCAATTAGGCATGTAGACATGGTCAAGATGTCTTAGTAAATGTCAAACTGAGCATCAGGATGCAGCAGAAAGGTAATTTAAATGACTTTCAAAGCGGCATTTCAAACTGCTTATCTGCCGGGATTTTCCAACACAACCAACTTCAGGGTTTAAAGAGAAAATATCCAGTGAGCAGCAGGTCTCTGAGCTAAAATGTGTTATCAGTCAAGGTCAGAGTAGAATGGCTAGATTTCATCAAGCTGAAATAACCACTCATTGCAAACCAAGGTTTGCAGAAGAGCATCTCTGAATACACAACCTATTTAACGCTGAAGCAGATGGACCACAAGCAGCAGAAGACCACACTGGGTGTCACTCTCTGCACAACCTAAGCCCAAAATTCGACTCTCTGATGAGCTGATGACAATGTCACACTGTACTCAAATGGCCTTCACGGTCACCAGATCTGAATCCAGTAGAGGATTTTTGGGATGTGGTGGAACAAGAGATTCGCATTATCACATGCAGCCAAAAAATCTGCAGCTACTGTGTGAAGCTTTGATCAAATATTGACCAAAATCTCTGAGGAATGTTTCCGGCACCTTGTTGAATCTATCCAATGAAGAATCAAGACTGGGGGGTTCAATCTGGTACCAACAAAGCAGCTGTGGAACAAGATGCAGTAAACACTTTAAGTTTGTAAATAATGATGAATATTGTAAAAGATTAACATGGGGCTATCATTCTTTCCCTTATATACACTGTTACAATGGTGGACACTCACATAAAGTAAAGTCATCCTTATGAGTAAAAATGAAAATGAGTGAAAATGAACACATCTTTCAAAATGTTTTATGGAGATGTGCACAAATCTAAGTTACCAAGAATATGACTTTTAGCAAGAAAAAATAACCTATGCCTGTCACTGACAGAATATTGTCTAAGATCAACACAGTATATTTGAAATTTAAGTCTTGGAATAATTAGTCAAATCAAAGATCATCTACTTAAAATACCAAGCATTATGTACATACATCTCGTCAAATGTGTTTGAAATGTTTTCCAGTTTTAAGGGTTTTTTTGTGATGTAGAAAGTTTTATGATGTAACTGACTAAACAACTGATTACTGGAGGAAAGAATTTGCAGATAAATCAATAAAAGAAGGCTTTCAAATATAAATATACCACTGCCATTGTCTATTCTGCATTCTGTTATGTAGGCTAAATCTTCTCTGCTTATAAAACAACACAGTGTTATGGTATTTCAAAGGAAGCACACACAGGCAGTGACCTACTTCTATATGCATGACATCTTCTATTAATTATAGTCCAGGCAGGGAAGCTGCAGGAACCCTATTGCAATTGTTCTGATTCTTCTTCTGCTGCTTCTTCTCATTTTTATTTATATTTCCCTGCTAAACGTGCAGCTTGAGACCCGGAAGCACGAAATATCAAGACAGTATTGCAAATTCCAGCCATGTAAATAATCAAATTTATATTTCTGAATCGATCCCAGAATAAGATGTAAGTAAATAGATTTATTCTTTACGACAGTTGCGTGTATAAGAGACGTGCAGCACTTGTATTATAGTGAGTGCCTCAGACACTCCAGGTTTACCCATCAGCGTTGCTCATTGTTGTTTACCTCCCAGCTGTGGCAGCTGTCAGTCACGCACACTCTGACATGCTAATTGTCATGGTGACTTGGTGCCTTTGTATTAGAGTGCATCGTGCTCTCAGACCAACATGGCCTGCCTGCAACAGATACGTACACACAACTGGCGGCATGCTTCACATCCACACTCAGACTCCCTCTCTCTGCGCTGCTTCTAACAGACCACATTTTAATCATTAATGCCTGATTTTTTTTGTGATAATTTTAATTCAAATTTGACCTGAAAAAGCACCAAACAGAAATCCATTTAAGCTCAGCTCAAGCTTTATTTAACTTGAATAATATAGCTTGGAATATTACTCTTGACTTGGACACAGAGAATTTGTGGTTTGTTTCTTATTAAGGACTATTTTCAATAGTTTGGATAAACAGCATAGCTTCTGATTTCTTATGTGTCTCTATGTGGGATGATGTTTTAGACAAAAGAACGCCTCCAGCAGTTTTTGTCCTTTCCTGTTTCAGCACGACAATAATGCTCATACAATAAATAAATAAATAAATAAGATTTTGTGTCAGAACCTCTGTCCTGATAAGTCCTTATCAACCAACACCCAGCCTCTCTAATGCTTTTGTGACTCATGGGATCAAATTCTTGCAGCCAGGATCCAAAAATGTGGAGGAGAGCCCAAAACCAGAGGAACCAGGTTTACATACTGGTGGATGTTTCCGTGGTAACTTAGTGTATTAAAATCAATAGAATCTAAGTGTCTGCTCTGTGGTAGGGGTCTTTTGTCAAAGATAGTTACAGTTTATTTCTAAAATTAATCTTTTTTCCGCCATGTTTCAGATTCATAGCAGTGCGCAGCTGCACCTGAATCCATGTTGATCTTTTTTAATGGCCCTGAAAGGCCTGACATTGTATCTCACCTTTGACCTGCACATTAACAGTGAATAGAGAGCATTATTGAACTCGAGACTAATTCATTTGGGCAAAGCAGGGCCAGATAACAACACCACTCAATTTTATTCATTTCAGATCAGGCCACTTCAGGTTTTAAAATGTTTTTTACAAGTAAGTTATTATCATTATTGTGGCTATTACTGTCAGTGGATTTATAGCATTAGAACCATCATTTTCCATACCCATGGGCAATAATAAATTATTATTCTTGTGACCCCATAAGTAGTCTCTTTGGTAGTTGTAAAAATACAATGAGTGGCCTCTGTTTGGCACAAACAAATCCTTACGGTCCAAAACCTTTTTAAATTATTGGCACAAAAAAAAAAATCATACAGTATCGTTTGTTTATAATAGATTTTTCTTTGGTAATGCAATTTTTCTGATTTATTTACATTTCATGGGGTTTCTGCAATACCAAAATCAATCAACATAATTTTATTCCAGGGTTTTGAGTTGCTTTAGGATGTTTGGACTTGTGTTGATGATTAGTTGTTTAGGATGTTTGGTTTCTCTCATTTTGTTGCTCAAAGTAATCTTGCATTTTGACCACCAGTCAGTGTTCACTGAGTCTGAATAATTGTAAGATCATAGAGTGGTGGTCCTGAGACCAGGAGGAGACCCTGGTAATGTCATGTCAGGACATCGTGTTTAAGAATCTGCAGATCCATCTCTTGCACTTAAGGTTATACTAAAAGAAGCTTTAAGCTTTTACTCTTCTACTGTTAGTTTTTTGTTTTATCTTTGGGTTACTTTGAGTTTGTTAGCATGTCTGTGTTTAGTTCTCTGAGTAACCCCCCTTGAATACTCATTGATGCTACAGCATCTCCCTGTTCCAGTTATGGTTGTTATTCATTTCCTGCTTTATTCTGTTAAGTAGTTCACTCTTTTATCTTGTTTTTGACTTTACTTCCTGTTAGTTGATTGTCTTTATTATATTCAGCTGTGCCTGTTCACCACTTCCCTAATCAGCCCTCTGTGTATATACAGTCCAGTCTTCTCTGTGGTGTTTGTTACGTTCTCTGCTTTGTCTTCATGTTTTCATTGTTCCTCGTATTCTTTGAACTGTGGTTAGCTGAAACTTTTCATTATCTCTTAAGCAGCTTATATCCAAATAATGATGTTTGCTTGATTTTTATTCTGTAAAGTTGCATTTTTAACACTATCACACAGTGTGGACTTCACTGACAGTGACAAACGTTAGAGTACTTACCTCGTCTGCACATCCAAATCTTGACAAATCCATTGTAAACTTCTTTTTTTACTATTTAGTAGGTACCAAATAAGAAGAGGATAGGTCTGAGAAGGAGAAATAACTAGAGTAATTTTAACAGTATAATACTGTGTACACCTTCAACATCTATTTTGTCCAGACAAAGTCTTCCTTCCTCACCTCTGTACGGCATAAAGCATGAAAGTAAAAAAAAATCTAAAATCAAGTTTATCTTCTTTAATTGATGCAGAGGCCAGGAGTCTTCTACCTGACCGGGAAACCAGAACTACCTTAATTTTGTTAGCTAATTAGAGCCTGCCAAGGACTCTTCCTCATTTTGAAATAGCCCACGCTCTTCCAGTCCAGCATAGCGCCTAATCAAGCACTAATTAGCCTCTGTAGATATTTGTAATGATCCTGCAGTTCAGCAAAAACCCAGAGGAAAATTTATCATCCAATCATTACACACTGAACTATAGAATACACAGAAAGCAGGTTAGGAGGAGAAGGACGAGGAGGAGGGCAATTTATCCTGTTTGCATGTGTGTGCAGAGCAGGCAGTAAATTATCAGCTCGAGATGTGTATGCAGGCACGAGGGAAATTAGACGATGCATGTTTGTTTTTATTTTGAAGGAAGTTGTACGCAGTGTGCTGAACACTCAGGCATCCTGCTGCATTTCTCACCCTTCAGTGAACGCTCTGAAAAAAAAATGCATGCAAGTGACTTTCCATCCAGAGTCTCTTCGGTGGGTCGCTTCCCACGTGCTCTTTAAGCCTTCTGTTTGCATGGGGCAGCTAATTGAAAGAAAGTTGGCTTGAAGGGGTCTAAGGAGGTTGGACTTCTTTGAGTTTCGTGAAGACATTTCTCATCTGAGAAGCTTCTTCAGTTCTAAAGGTTTGAAAAAAAGTCATGGGTTATTACCATTTCTCCCACTTTGGCTCATGTGATGAAGCACATAATCAATAGTGGGTCAACAACCCTTTTAAGGGACAGCCCTAAGTAGGGGCTTAATACCTGGGACTCGCCACCATTTGGCTTTAGAACTGAAACTCTTGGATGAGAGGAGAAACCTCGTCATGAAACTTAAAGAAGTCCACTCGCTTTCTTTCCAAGCTCCTTAGATTACCATGACCTGGATGACTTGATATAAACAAAGTTATATGAGATGGCTTGTTTTAAAGCAGCAGATGAAGTGAAGAGCTCCAACGTGGCCCATTTTAAGATAAATAAGGATTATTTTGAGCGCTAAAGATCATGCAAAGTTACTTATAGAGCTAGAAATGAGCATAAACAGTCCACTTTAATGATGAGTTAAATTAGAGTAGCAAGAATATAGTTTTTTGTGAGAGAGAATAACAGAGAGGTCAAAAGAAGAGAGTGTCTGACGTCAATTTTTATTTTTGCTTCGGGCTAGGATCGTACTTTTTTCTTCTTCTTTTTTTTTTTAGCTTTTAGGGCAAAGATGGGGCAATACATCTTGGCACTGGGTCTGGCTCTGAAATTTAAGGCTTGTGCAGACTAACCAACAAACACAGAGGCAACACACACGAAGTCTACACAGTGGCAATGACACTGCAGACTGCTGGATGACTGTGGCTCCCTGCTCAGAGGGACAGCTAGACAGGCAGCCAGGCCTTTAAACGAGGTCAACTAGCAGGAGTTTAACCGGAGCGGAGCTGCACTGACAGCAAGGCCTCGCTTTGGGTACAGTCCAAAGACCAAAGCCTAAACACCAGCAAGATAAACAGTCTGGCCTACGGGGAGCTTAACACTGCCATCAGAATGAGACGAGTAAACACATAGAGCTTCTTAGTGCACACAACAGACACTGCATGGATATTGCTTTCATAATCACATTTGCAGCTTATGTATGTGTCAAAACAAACTAGCCAGGCAAATTTATCCACACTGTACAATGCAAGTGATTCTTGCAACTTGCAGCAGACCGTCCACCACGTGAACACACACATAAGCACTGAAAAAAGCACTGTAAGCATCGTCAGTGGGCATAGGGACAGAGGTCATGAATGCCTGGGATGTCTGCTGCTTTTGTTCATTGATATATTTCAGAGGCTGTTCTGTACCTGCCTTAGCTTGTTAGCTGAGCATCTCTAGTTCATCAGGCCTTCATTTGAACTATTATAATTGAGTGAAATGTAATTTTTCCGATATTCTCTTAATACAAGGCTGACAGGCAGTTTATGGCAGCAACTGAAGGAATGTGAATAAAAGCAGTGATTCTCAGGCACCCTTTGGCAGACCTAGATGAGGAATTACATTTCATCGATATATCAGGATCTTTCAGGAGTAAAAGACGTGGGTGAAAAGAAGCCTGCTGCCAAGTCATTGTCACTGCTACTACCTTATCTTTTCGCCCGTGCACCCTCACTATTCTTTTCCCAATTTTTTTGTTTGTAGCCACACAGCTGCACTCATTTTACATCCAATCTCATGGGTCCCTAGACAAATGTTTTACCTTTACATTCAACCCATCTCTTATCCTCTCTGGGCCGACTGTTTGCTTTCTGCGTCAGCTGACGCCGTGCTGCTACGGCTGGGTAGAGCGGATGCAAGACTTTGCCCGGGGGCAACTGTATTCAAGTCTTCAAAGTGTTTCTACGTAAAGTCAGAGTTCCAGGATTATTCACATAGCCAATTAGTGCGACAGCATTTAAAGAGGCCTGCACTGCTGGGGGCAGGGAGCCACAGTTAACACCAGAAGTATCTTGTGATCTCTCCTCCCTGTGCATTATGGCCAACAGCTCTCTACCTTGATGTTGTCATCTTGAACACCATTGAAGCGGAAACACTGTGGCCCACAGAGCATCTTATATGTGTCCAGTGGGGAGATTAATTTTGTTCATCAGCGGTTTTATTTATCCTGAGTTAACAGGACATCAGAATAACAAACAGAATCCTCAATATTGAGGATATGGGTTATTTTTAGATGAAATGACAGCAATGTTGCATGCTTTTCCAAACTGAATACTGAAAACAGAAACTTCACCATTTAAAATTTGCAGTTAAAAAAAGAAGGAAAAACTACATATGGGGAAAACTTTACTTTCCCTCCATATATATGTGGAAAAAAGTATACTCCCCCCCCCCCCATATATGATATTATTTCTTCAAAAAAACTGTATATGTATATATATAGACAGTAGAAATTACATTATTACTATAAAAATATTGTAAAAATACAGAATCACTACATACACACTATAGAAATGACATTATTGCTCTCTGTGTAGATTCTCAGTCAACCAAATCATGGTCATTTAAGGAATGTGAATGTTAACGTTAGATATAATACTGTATGCTTTTTATTGTATTGTCCTCTAAAACAAATAAAAAAAACTAGAATAAATTACAATATGGTCACTGAAAATTTTACAGTAAAGAAATGGCAGCCTTGCTTCAAGTATTTTAATGTAAAAATGTATGTTTAAAGTGCTTCCAGAGGGAGCTTTGTAAATATCTGAGGAATTATGAATCATTTGAGTGAGTCTGTTTGTTCTGAGGCCCAGTACCCATGTTTGTGACTATATTAGTTATGTTAGATCCTTCTGTTAAAGTTTATGTAGCAAAGGAATTCTTTTTACAGAATATGGGTGCTAACCTTATGCCCACCCTCCAACAGTCTTTTGCTTGGCCTATACCCTTCAACTTTGCCAGTATGGGTGAGCCTACCTGGTATAGCTCTAAGGATCACTGAGGCATGCAAGCTCCTTGACCAAAACAAGGTGGTAACCTAACAGGGGTTAGGAGGAAGGGCCTCCAACATCTTGGAGGCACATGATACTATGTAGTGAAAGAGTTCTTGGAAGCCAAAGGAGAAAACATCCACGCAAATACTTCTTGAGGTAAATAGTTAAGAAGAACAGGATATTAGTCCTTAGATGGATGAACAACCTATCGCGGGATATTAGCTATTTTTTGAGCAGTTATCCAATTCAGGGTCCCAAGGGTTAGAGCCTACCCCAACAAACCCAAACATGCATGTCTTTGGTTTGTGGTAGGGAGACGGAGTACTTGGAGAAAACCTATAGAAGCACAGGGAGAATAAGGCAATCACAGAAACTGAAAAGTATTTTAACTTATATCAGTGGCTTGTTTCTACCACCTGAAAAGCAGCATATACATGTTCCTAAAACAGTCTGGATTAGGTGGCACACCAACACCTAAACTTCAGGCAGGAGTTTGAGTCATATTTTTAGGTTTTGCTGTTTGGGTATTTGGGAGAAAATTGTAATTTGGCTTGAAATACCCTTTATACAACATTAAGCACGTATTTAAAATCTAAAGTCTATGTTACCCATTTTGACAACAGTGCACAATTTACATTGCACTTTTTCAATGTGACAATAGGTCATATCGGTTTCCAAATACAGCTATCAGTCTCATGAAACTACTTTTCCAGCACAAAACTATGTAACACTCCATGGATCTAAATCGCTGTTCATCTTTAAGAAACTCCTTAATCTTTCTTTCAACAGTGGAAAGAGACTTGAATTATCTTTCACCTTTTAAAGTTCTTCCTCCTTTGCTACAATGATGCATACCTCACCAGCACAGAAGGATTTCCAGACTTCCTTTCTATCTTATCAACTCTGAAGCATAATCACAGCTTTTGCTGAGATCACTGTAGATAATTATCAATTACCCTGTTAATCGCGTCCAACATACTCTTTCAACAGGCAACAAAGAAAGGAGTGTAATAAACTTGCTCCTCTGTGGCTCGGTGTGACACCATTCCTGACATGTGCGTCTTGAGGGAATCTCTGCCCCACAACGATGCCGAGTCTCTAACACCAGGGGAATTCCCAAGGTGCTAAAACAACTGCTTTTTTTTTATCTTACAATACGTGGGAGGGCCTGCAGATGAAGAGGGAAGCGTTTTTGCTGAATGAGTGCAGAGGGAACACTTGGATGGGAAAGCTGTCAGAGAAACAAGCAGATAAATGTTGCTCAGCTAATGTGGATCACGTTCCCACGGGGGACTCTGGGATTTTCCTGAGTGTGCGCCATGTCGAGTGAAATATGAAGATCCAGTGGAGAAAAAAAAAGGACATGTTTGGATGTAACTCAAAAGTAGGCCATGTAAAGCGCCTTTACTGACCACAAAAATACACCAATTCTTTGCACAGCATTAAATATTTTTGGAGTGTCAAAAAAATGGATAAATGGAATATTTGGATATATTACCAGTTATGACCAGCAATAATGTACTTAACCCGCCAAAAAACACTTAAAGTACATGTTTTTTTTTCTGTGCTCCCAAGCCCCTTGTCAGGCTTAAATGAGCAACAAAACTATTAAATTACACAAATTGAATATAAAGTAAGATTTAATTGCATGTTTAATTGCTCTCAGTGTTGGGTTGAACAGGCATTTTAGCAGGAGAAAAGTAGCAACACTAGTTTTTCAATTACGGTGTATTTTAGGGAGAAAAAAAATGGCAATTTTGCATATTCGAATGATTGCAAGCACAAAAGACAAGTCATTATGGGACAGAATGAGGTCTAAAACATTTGCATGCAAATACAACTCAAATCAATCTTATTTGTGACACACTGATTAATGAATGTCAGTGTTTTAAAATGAGCCCCATCAGTTTAACCCGTCATATGTCATTTTTAAATGTTAAATGAATAGATGAGCCAAATTAAGGGACTGTATCTCATGTTTTCAAATAAACTCTCCCAGTAGATTTGCATGTTCTTTTGCATCCACTGCCATGCAAATAAAGGGCACGTTATCATAGCTGCCAGTACAATATGCAGCCTTTTTTTTTGCCTGATCTTGGTAAGTTATAGGCAGGCTGCAAGGAAAGATTGCTGGCCAATGAGATGTAAATCAGGGAAACAATGCATGACATGGATTGCTTGTGTTGTACTGTAGGTCCCCAGTGGGGCTGTTGGGGACAATCAGCTGTTTTCCTTTCAAGCTTGTTGGGACTGCAGGATGTGTGTTTGCATTAATTGTAATGTTAGGACAGAAATCTGTTCATGCTGAAGGGACCAAATATAGTATGCTTGTAAAACCACTGCAGGGCCAAAAACCTTCCGAGTCTAATGGCCCATTTATGCTCACCACATCAGTCGCTTCACACGCAAACAGTGATGTCGCCACAGTTATGTACCATTTTTACCAGCACTAGCTGCACTATTCTCGTAAATGATAGGTTTCACCGCCTAAACAAAAACTCCACATCAGCGCTGGTATTACTAAAAAAAGACAAAACCAGAAGCAAGTACAAGGTTTTTTTTTTTTTTAGAAAGCTTAGTCTTTGAAGCTCTTGCAACATCTCCCTCTGTATAATCTATGAATCATCTTTAATTGTGTACTGAGATCATTAAAATCGCAGGAAAAACCAACACGATCTTAAACGTGTGTCATCAATACACACGAGGTTGCAAAAAAAGTGCAACTTGTGCCAGCGATGTGATCCAGCACTATTTGCAAGAATGATGAGCACAAATGGGACAATTGTTCTCCCTCCAAAGTCTTGACAACAAGGACACAGAAAATTATCATTCAAACGGACAAAACTCAAAAACTACTTTTAAACTTTCCTATTAAGGTTAAGGTTAGGGTGATGACTCAGGGTGTTTTTATCCCTGCTCTGTTTAGTCCATCTGAATCAGACTCTGGTTTGTTTTCCTCCTTGGTGCAGTTCATTTGTGCACAGTAATCACACCAAACTAACCATACTTGAACTCTGTTTGGAACCAGACACAAGCCTCCTCCTCAAAAAACTCCAGAGAAGCTTGTTTATGGTGAGAATGTGATTGGGCATCGATCCAAACCAACTATCAGCTGCAAGTGGGAACCACTGGTGTATTGTAGCCATGACGTTAAATATTTATTTTGGGCTATACTAGGAAAAAAATGTTGGGGAAGAAACCAATTAAATCTGGTCTTTGCATGGTTAATTATTCATTGTTGGACTAAAACATGTTGGTTAGTTTTTAATTTATACTGTGGTAAGTTTGGGAGATTGAGAGAGACAACGCGGTCATAGTGGATGAGCCCCCAGGAAATAAATGGAAGCCACTGTAATGTCCTAATGTGAGGACAACATATGTGTAGGTGAGGGGGAGAGACAGAAAAGCTGAGGGACAGAAGGTGAGATAAGACGGAGCAGGAGGCTAGCAGCAGTTGTTTAACACTGATGCCGTTATTAATTCAGCAGCACTGGGTGCACGGCGGAGGAATCAGCATGTGATTGAGATGATAACAGGCTGGGCCAGGACAACCTTGTGATCCAAGGTCAAGATGTAACAGTGATTCAACAGACAGAGCACAAATAACCATTTCAGCTTTTCAACAGCAGACAGAGCACCACGGTGAGGCAAAAATAAACCGCACATGCTGCTGAGTGCACAAAACGCCATGAAAAATCACCCTGCAACGTCACCGAGGCAGCGGTTTGGTTTTCTGAGTGCTTTCATGGATGTGCTACGTATGTTTTGAACAGGATGGTTGATGCAGCTCGTCCAAATGGCAAGCTTATTTATTTATTTATTTTTTGATATAATAAAAAGTTTTGTTGAAAATCCTGTTCCATTTAAAATTCTTGTCAAAACAAGCACATACAGCAACTTGAATTTCTACTTCAGTGTCTGGAGTGAGATATCTTTAACAAAAAAAGAAAAAAGAAAAAAAAAAGAAATTAAGGAAAAGAAAGTTAAGATAGGAAAAAGCAGAGTTAGCCTTCTAAACTGGCTGACTAATTTAGTTTAGTTTATTTCCTTTTTTCTCATATAAAAAATAAATGTAATTAAGTAATATATATTTCACATAATAGCTTTAATTTTAAATTAAAAATCATGAAACCCAGACACAAAAATATTATAATACACCAATATAAACCTTTGAGTTGCTGTCATTACATTTGCCAAGGAGGTTATGTTTTTGGTAGTGTTTGCATGTTTGCTGATAAAACCTTGTAGTGGTGTAGAGCAGAGTCATGTTAACAATCCATTACAATTTGGCTTACATCCACTGCAGTCTTCAAGGTGAACTTGATGACTTATTGGTTGAAAATTGATAAAAACCCTTGTAGACTGGATGACCCTTTAAAGTATGGTGTATATTGTTAACATATAGAAAACACCATATAAAGATTTTCAATATCATGTCACATTTGACCTCTTACCTCTCCTTCAAGGTTGATAGATTGATCTGAAGGTCAGAGTGCTATATAGAGCTATTTATCATGTTAATAATAATGTTTAAATAAATTTTACAAAACAATAAAATAAATACTTCATGATAAAAGTAAATCAGGTGTGCTGAAATGGGTTTCAACAAAGCAAATAACAAAACTCTGCATATTACATTTTAGTCGAAACAAGTGCAAATTTAAAGTGCATTTAAAAAGAACGACAACAACAAACAAATATGTACAAAATGCAATACTATTCCTTTAAAAGGAAATACTGCCCTGAGACTGAGCTGCCTTGGTGGAGGTTTATGCCCTTGGAGTGCTTTTTTGGGGGAGGTTTGTGTGTGTTTGTATTTTAGGTCTTTTTTTTTTTTTTTTTTTTACTATTTCCAGTTAATAAAACTGAGTGAGAGGTCACTCATCTTACTCAGCATCCCTCAAAAAGAAATGGCACAGAACAGAGTCAGGGTTTCTTGTTACAGCGGGTGGCGTAATCATTCAGGTAATGTGGCACTGCCTTTCACAGGCTATGATCCCCCTGGGCCCCACCACTTGTTCCCAGCAATAAGCTAATTGATTGAAACATTCATCATCATCCACAGCCACATTCTCTTATGAAAGCTGACCTCGGGGCAGCAAAGTCCTAGACTTTTGGAGAACATTGAAACTCACTAATGGAAGTGCCATTAGTGAGAGATGAGAGGAGGAGAGACGAGAACCCCAACAAGAGTGTGTACACTTTTTCCACAGGAAATGAAGGTGAGATTGGGGTTGATCATCCGTGGGCTTCGCGCTCGTCTCTGTTCATTTGTGTAGTTTCATCATGGTTGGTTTAAGTCAGACCTGCATCCCTAATCAAAGGAACTGCAGTGTTTGCTCCTAGCTAAATAAATGCAGTCTATAATTAAACTGATTGCTATACTACTTTTTTGACAGCAGCACAGTGACAAGCCTGCTCCTGCAAACTGATGGTGATGTAAGTGTAATGCCTAGCATATAATCTTCTGCATCGAAAACCCTGAGCTCATCGGCAATATAAGGAAACATCACTTGTGCTATTTTCCTGCACCAGTAAATGCATCATTGTACATGATTAAAACATGACAGATCAATGTTAAATAAATACAAAAATGTATTTTTATGATAAATAAAATGAAATATTAAAATATTAATACGTAAAAATACTTTATTATGTGAAGTACTGTTTCCTTTCCTCTTTTATGTCTATTTTTCGCATTATGGTTTTAAGTGCTTGAGTACTGATATTTCCTGAGGCAATGTGTGTATAGTAATGTACTGTACAGTGCAAAAGCCATCTATCCTTCTTTAGTTGACACTATTACAAAACGCCCAAGATAGCATAGTTTGAAAAGGCATAGTGCAGCATATTTGCACCAATGAGGTGATTTCCAAAAAGCTATTAGCACTGAACCTGGTATAGTTCAGCATGGTGTGCAATGTGTCCTTAAAGAAATTTAGGAAATTGGCCAAAAGAAATGACAAAATAAGAAGTGGCAGGCTTAAAAAGAAAATCTGTCTACAGCAGATGAAAGGTATCTGAAAGTCATGACTTAACCCTTTAAGACCTACCATAGAAGTCCGCCAGAGTTATCTTTATATTTTTACATGCTGTAGTGCCATTTTTGGGAGCATTTCAAGTTGCTATACATCAATACAACCGTTATAGCCCAAATTTTAATAATATGTATGCATTAAGTGCATAATAACTACACAAATTGCAAAAAAGTGCAATAAACTACAAACAAATTGAAAATTATTTTGGGGTTTTTTTTACACATATTTCTAGTTAGAGAAATTTAAGAGGTTTATCCCTCAAAACTGTAAATGCAAAAAGTTGCACAAAATAGTTTCCAACCACAGGAAATTTATTTTGAGTGTCTTCATAGTTTTATTTTTGAGATACACCAATTTTTATATACTGCAGGAAAAACGAAGAAAAAATATTATAATGCAAATTTACAAAAAAACAGCATATGCATCAAAATAAACTATTTCCAGCAGTGCAATTTGAGTTCTAAGTATCCCAGAAACTATTGAGGAAAGCATGAAGTCAAACATGACTTTTAAAAACACCAGCATAGGCTTATAAGGCCCCGAAGGTAAACTACATTTTCTGCGAAAATGACGTCACTTCCGGTTTCAGGCAAGTAATGGCGGATATGCGATAGTTCGTGCTGACGTCTGTTCCAACGTAGGAAGTGTTATGAACAGCTGATCGGATCGGCAAAGAGTGTTTCTGGAATATTATGTTTTTGTTGCTGCAAGTGCTTTTTATGCAATTTTTGCAAAGCTATAAGTGGAAGGAAACCGTGACCTAGGGCAAGCCAATGGCATAACATGTAAGTACAACTCCTCCGGTTTCATATGCAAAAAAAATTATTGTGCTAGCTTACGTGGTTGCAGTTCTACAGGGATTTAAAAATAGTTACGCAAAACGGAGCGTGTCCGCTCCAACCGGCTTTAAAGGGTTAACAGACCTGACAAAGGACCTGAGAGATGCATCTGACCTTTTTAGTTGATCCATTTAACCTAAATGAGATTATCCTAATGGAAGTGTAGCTGTCAAGAAGCCATTCTTATGGAAGGGAAACAGGGGAATAACGGTCGAACCCAAAACTGGATTGAAAATCAGCAGCAAGAGGTCTTTTTCTAGGAAAATACAGAGAAGGTGTGACTTAAGCCTTTTTCACAATCTCTATGTAGGAATCCTGTGTATTAACAGGTTGAGCAGGTTGCTATTTTGTGAGTCTTCCATATCACTCAGTTGCTTCCCCAGAGATTATGTCATACACAGTTCAACTTCAGCTTGCACAGCAGTTGGTGACATCTTGATATTCATTTGTCAAATAATATTTTTTTCCTACAAAATGGTATTGTTTAATGATTTCACACACAGTTTGGAAATCTCTAAGAAATGGTGAAATGAAAATGAAGTTGTCACGTCGGGCGGGCCGTTGCGTTTGTGGCATGGACCCAAAAGCAGACACGGAAGAGACAAAAACTAAGGTGTCACAAAACGTGAATACAAACAAGGCACAGCAAACCGGGACGAAAACTAAAACTAAAACCTAGACTGGGAAAAACTAAACTATGACAACTATGACAACACACTGGACATGTAAACACAATACTTTCAAAATAAAACAGGAAACATGGAGACACATGAACTGGGACATGCAAGCCTGACAGAAGAGACAGAGAGAGGGAAAGGGACACAGAGGAGAGAGACACAGGGGGAACCTATATAAGGAGATAACACATGACAAACAGAAAAAGACTCATAAACAAGGAGACATAGGTGAAACAGAAACTAGACTAAAACTCAACAAAGTCCTAACCCTAATAACAACACAAGAACTTAACATATTTCAAATATAACATAAGAAATCAAAAAAAAAAACTAAAGAATCAAAGACAAATATTGACAGATTTTAAAACAGCATTGCCCTCAAATAACCACAGGGTTTGGATGCTGTTGGGGTTGTTGTATTTTTCCTGTCAATAATCTGAGCCTCATTGTGCTTTGCCTTAGTGTGCGTGCCTGTTGGATCAGTCATCCATGTCATCTGCCTCCATCTGAGTTTGGGCTGCCTGTACGCTCGGCTGGACAAACAGCAGCTTGAGAGGAAAGAGAGGCCTGGAAATCCGGCAGGGCGGCTGGAAGCGACTGCATTTTGTCAAATTCAATTGCTGGAATGGCGCCACTTAAGCAGCTCCTAAGATGCAAATGAAAAACAGCGGATGCGCGACGCATGGAAGTCGTAGTTGTTATGCGAATAATGATGGCGAGATGCATGCATAAAGGACACTAAGTAGTAGTGACGGGTTTGCTGTAAATGCTGCTATAAAGAGCATCTGAGGGTGGAAAAGAAATGTGAATGCTGCACATAAATAAACAACCCCAACACCATCATAACAAAGTGCTTTGTTTCCAATAAAACAAAGAAAGTACGCCTTACATGGATCTTAAAATGGTCCCAAAGAAACCCATTACACAACAAATTGCTGCACATGAAGAGGGAATACCTGTACAGCTTAAAAAACAGTCAATAAAACTAAATGAATGCATATTTGCAAATACAGGGGAACCCTTTCAGTGTTTTTTACAGCATTACCACACAAAAAATCCTAAAACACTTGATTACACTTCAGTCATGCTTTCTACCAATAGCTCGAGAAACATATGCTTCCTCTATCAGCCCCAAATTGCCTGGTCATGCACTTTAAGACCAGATAGAGGCTCTAACAGATACAAAGATTTTGCTTTTTTGTTTCTTGCAAAACATATGAATTACAACCCCTGCATTCCACATCAAAGACTAATAGTGAGGTGGCTGTAGCTGCTCTTGCTCTTGGTCAGCGTATGTCCACATATACAGTTGCTCTCCCTGTCCACATAGTTTATCTAGCAGGCATGACGATAATGAGCACCTCCGCACGATAAAGCTGTCAAGCAACACAGGACACATCCTGTAGTGTGCCACAACCACAACAGCTTTCATCATTCAGCTCTGAGCAAGCATGCTCCTGACATGCTCCCGCGGTGTGAGCACACATTATTCCGCAAACCCGGCTAAAATCCATGCCATTAACCAAGCATTTCTCTCCTCGCAGTCACCCGACACAGAGGCACTATGTCAAATGTCTCTGGCATTGACTGTCCACAGAGAGGTGCAAGTGCTCAGACAAAGAGAGTGATTAATTATTCAAAGAGGCTCACTGCAATCCATTACATCACATGTATTATGAAGCAGCCTGATCTATGGCACCTCTTCAAAATCTATCAGTCTTAAGGGTGAGGCTGAAACGGACAGGACACTAGCTGCTAGCTAGACAGCAGGACAGGTAAATAAAGGGCTGCAATTAACAGCAGGAATAAAAATGTAATGACCTGCACATAACATGGCATTATTAATTATTTAATTAGTGAAAATGTAAATCTTTACTTTTGCACTTTCTGTAGAGTTTTATTTTCATACTTTTCTCATTTTAAACCGGTCATCCACTAGGTTATTGAACCACTTTTACCAGCAATAACTTAAGTTTAAATAGGTAATCATTGTTCTGTTGCATGACCCACTTTCAGCTGTTGGACGGATGGTCTCATATTTGACTCCAGAATAAGTGCCCAGTTCACATGTCTGCAAAACCAGCCTATCCCTCCACCACCACGCTTGACTAGTATAAGATGTTTGGTTTTCTCCACGTTCTGATGCTGAGCTAATCAAGCTAACTTGAATAAAGTGGTGCAATTAGAAACTACAGATCAAAAAGTTGTCCAAAACAAGCCAAGTAATATGACTATGTGACCCGAAACCTAACTTCAGTGTTTAATGATAATAGTTTTCAAAATGGTGAATGTGGATGTCTGACATTCTCTTAAAAATAACAGTACTGAGAATTTTATCATCTTTTCCAAGTGGGCCTTGAGACAAGACGTTTTTCATTTTAAAAATGACCAGAGCTATTTTCTACTCTGCCAATGCTGAACATGAGTATAACCCTCCGTCTCAATTCCAGGCAATTATACTTAGAGTTAAATATATTTCTTGACCCTGGAAGGAAACCCTCAAGATTTGAACCAATAGGGTCTGTGTACTTTATCAGTTGGCTAATGGCTACAAAATGACTTGGCTCATCTCTGTCTACCTAGTTTCATGCAAAGCTGTGCATTCAGTGTCAGACAAACACATCATATTTCATGACAACGCAACCTTGACAGAGGTAATAGCTGAGACGAGCTGCAGCTGCCTTTAACAAAGCTTCATGTGTGACAAAAACATAAATCTTCCCTGCAGCCTTGGCACGCTGTGGGATATATTCGCATAGATAAACATCAAGTGATGCTTTGTATCCACTGTACACTTTAGTTTAGTGGTTATATTGTTAGCAGTATCATTAAAGGTGAATCGGATCCCCACATTTGTCACAAGACATACAGATTTACTGGTTTTCCATTTGGAGCCTTGTGTAGATGTGACACAGTAGGTGTGGATTACAGTTCAGTTTAACTGAGCAAATCAATCTAGCCCCTATGCTTGGCACACTCACCTCCATAGTGGTCAGGTTGCATCGATGGGTTCCAGCAAACCAGCCATCAGTGGAGCACTGGTCGATATCAACATCCTGTAGATTAATGTCCACTCGAACCACTCCCCTGCAAGATGGAAGGACATTAAAAGAGATCTATTAGGGTCATTTCTACCTCCATGTTTTCATTCTTGGACTCAACTAGAGCTTTACATGATTTTCTAACATTTCGCATTTTGATTGTTATGGTGAACAGCTGTGGAATTGAAGCACTTTGAAATTGTATCATTCTTTCTTAAGCATATTGTATATCAGAAAAGTTGAGAGTGTGGAGGTTTCAACGCAAAACAAGGCCATTAGTTCAGGCGAAAAAGTTCACGATATAAATGTGAAAACCAACACACATGAAAAAAGATCAAGTGCAAAAAAGAAAGCACAACAGATGCTTCCCTGTGACGACAGGACTATTTATACACACAGGTCTGATTGGACAGTAGAACACACGTGGTATAACTAACAAAGGACATGACAGAAAACTCATCTTCAAATAAATCAGAAAGTAACAGAAAGAAAACAAAGAATCACTGAGGGAACTACTAAAAGAAACAATGAAATGAACCAAAACACAGGATGTAAAACTGAAACTTGACATTACAAAAAACCACAAGAAACAACAGGAAGCAAAGACTCAAAAATGGACACATAAAATAAAGCTTGTAATCTGTTAGAATAAAGAAATCAAAACAAAAACCGAAACATTCAACAAACACAAAAATCAAAACTTGAAACATTTGGAACAACAATAAAACCTCAACAGAAGTTCAAACTCAATTATATTTGCAAGGAAATCAAAACCCGAAAACAACAAAAAGACGACGGAGTAAACAAAGTTTAGTAAGGCCAACTGAAACCCGCTGTTGAAGAAAGTCATTTACCCTTTTGTTGGTTGATTGATTGATTGATTGATTGATTGATTGATTGATTGATTTGTGTTAGACGGGATTTTTTGGAATGGTTTTCTAAATAGAAGCTTTTCAAATTAGAAGAGTTGAACTGAGGAAGGTAGATAAAGCAAGTACATTATGAGCTGTACTGTCTGACCTACTAATTTCACTTAAAAGTACAGTTAAGTTACACCAGCGGTCCCCAACCTTTTTTGCGCCACGGACCAGTTTATGTCCAACAATATTTTCATGGGCCGGCCTTTAGGGTGTTGCGGATAGATACAACAAAATAAAACCAGTACTGGTAACAAAAAAAAGAAGAAGATTAAACTGAGTTAACGATAAGAATTCTAAAAAATAACCCTAAAAACCGATAAAAACCCTGAAAACCATAAATTTCACACCCGAGCCTCAACTCTCGCGTCCCGGTACCAAACGACTCACTGAGCCGGCACCGGTCCGTGGCCCGTGGGTTGGGGACCGCTGAGTTACACTACCTTAAAATCCTCAACATGTAATTGCACAAACCTGTACTTGGAATCTTAACTGAAATTTTATTAGGTTCTAACATGTTATAAAGCAAAAACAGTCATTTGTCTGCCTCATGTCTCATCTCTTCTTCCTAAGACAGAAATCAGTCTGACAGAGATGCAATTAGCCGTGTACTACATCACAACGAGACACTCTGCAATGGCGGCTCAGCAAGGCTGGACTCTTTGTTCCGTTTCGACCTGCTGAGCCAGGCCGGACCTTCTAATGGAGCTGTTGAGGATTTAGACTTACTTAGCTTTCTGAAGCTCTGTGAAGAGAAGGTCACCGTGTGTGATTTTGAAGGTCAGCCCCTTTGATTCTGACAAATCTTTTCACTGGTGTGGCATATGTCCCTTTCACAAGTGCAGCTCACAGGACAAACCAACAGACAGTTACATAATGCTGTATACTATATGTGTAACTATACAAGGAAAAAAACTAAACAAGCTTGACAAAATACTTCAAATCCACAAGAAACTCTAAACTGTCTCTCAGCGACCTCAGCCCACTTACAGGTTTTCTCTCTTGGTAGACTTAAAAATGGAGCACAGCCCGAGGCAAGTGTTGTTAGAAAATCTATACTGACTTTAAACTTTATGGAAGACATGCTCTGGAGAGTTATAGCTCAGTAGGACGAGTGTCATGACACCAAGATAATGTGCACATATGAAAAAAGGTATTTCTCTGATCCAGCATTCAGCGCCTTCAAGTTTCTCACACACAACATTTTACATAAACACCAGCCGACACAAAGGAAAGAAAACTGAACGTTGTAGCTTTCGAACAAAATCACCAAATATACACTTTGTTATTTGATCAGGATGAATATAAACACAAACCCTGCTCTGAAGTGAGCGGGCGAATCAGCGCTGTTATCTGTTTAATCAGGCAAAACCTGCAGCTGCTTCCCTGCAAATAAATCAGCGGCTGACTTTGCACTGACCTTTAACTCCTTTGATGCTCGTTTGAACACTGACATTCACACTGGGTTTATTTTGTTATAAGATTAACAGGAAACTTTGGTCTCCCAGTTTCCAGGATTTGTGTTCTGCGTTTAAAGAAAAACAAAAAAAACCCGCTGGTGTAGATTTTAAACTCTTGACCCTGAACTTTAGTATGGATATACATCATATACCCCCGCATTAATCACCTAAGTAGTTTGTATCTTTTTTATACTGACACAACATCAAATACAACTTTTTTTTTCCCAAAAAAGTCTGTTTTGCCTTTCTCCTGAAACGATGGGATGGTGGTTTCTTAATACAAGCCTCATTTGTCTATTAATACACATTCATACTCAAGTCTCTTTTTTATGCCAAACCACTTTTAGTATTTAGTATCTTGCCTAAACAGGGTCCCATTATACCTGCGGGCCATTATTATAACATTATACTACGGGCTTTGTACACTAAAGGTGACATCATCACACCATGAACTCCAGTTTTACTTTACCTACAGCAAAACGTCAGAGGTTACAAAAATTGAGTGGTGCACAATCAGCCAAAACTTGGCTCATTTGCAAGATCAAGAACATACACATTAGAGGAGCCAATGTTCAACCACTAACTTTCTGATGAGTAAATGCCTCATTCTTCCTCCTGAGCCACAGTCAACCCCAGAGTTCATCAGAGAATTAAAACAACTTGCCTAATAGAAATCCCCCTAATTCTGCCAAAATAACTATGACACCATCAATGAAATCTACAACACCTCTGAATTTCTTCTGTAGTATCAGCCACAAACCTTTCAGTTAGTGTATGATCTGCTCAACCTCCTGAGCTACAATCACTTTATAGCAAAAATACCCCACAAGACCTTTTGGGTATGCTCTAAACCTCAGTTGTCTACACGTCAGAATTTGGCTTTAAATTTTAACTGGCAGGAGCTATGCTAGCAAAGCTATTCACCTCATCTATTTTAGTGTTGTGGCTGATTGGTGATTCATGACAGAGATCTGTTTCAGGGTGTAGATGATGAAAATTTCAACTAATGATCATTGGCTATTAAGGCTTTAATTAGTGCCCAATGATTTGTTAATGCATTTTGCCCCTGGTGCCACTTTGTTAAAGTGTCATGGTCTGGAGAACACTGTTATTTAAATGAACAACCCTCTTCACATCTTATTCTACTTGTTTTTGTAATTTAACGTTAATAATAAGGCATTTTGACAGACGACAAACACGTATGTAAAAGAGTACTTGATCAGATATTTGGTACGATTCTGTGGTTTCCATCATATCATACAGTAGAGGTGCACCAACTACTAATTATCAGAATCAGAATACTTGAATAATTCTTAAGGAAAATATGTGGGTTACAGTTGCTCCAACGTAGTAAGAGTAACAGACTAAACTAATTAAATAATAAGATATATTATAAAGGTTACAAATCTCTATGTAGTTTAGATTGATGACTAATTTGAAATTAGTTATGGCTTCATACATTAGCAACCTAGTCCTAGATGGCAATTGGCATACTCTGTGCTCACATGAGCTGGAACTCATACAAACACCTTGTCCCATACTGCTCAGTTTTGAGACCAGGCAAAAGTGTGGTTTCCATAGTAACACCTTGGTTGAACCATGTCTTGCTGTAACTAAACAATACACAAAACAGCAGGTGGCAGAAGACGCTGTCAGTGTTGACGTATCACTTTTTGGGGAGAATAAAAGACAGAGTTCATGGTTTATGTAATTTAACAAAAAAAAAAAAGCAATGACAGAATGCAATAAAAAAAACTGCACCTGTGACAAACTGAAAGTGGGAGAAGCAGCAGGTACCAAAGGAAAGGCAAAATTTACTGATCCATAAGCGTTAAAAAAAAACTGTGGATATTTCAGAATGTCATAGCAGAAGAAAACACAGGTAGAACTAGCAGCTTTATCACAGGACCCTCCTCTGTAACCTGCTTACAGTCTTATTATTTCCATCTGTGTGTTTAAACTGTCCACCTGTTCACCATATAGTGCCCTGTATCATGCCCACACCATTTTATAGTGGTGCTCAAAATCTCATCTGTAAACTTCCACTGTAGTGCACTACAAAATCATCACACGCACCACGCAGGTTCTATTATGCTTTTGTGAGCAGATACAGTTCTTATCATTTTTATTTAAATGCTGTGGGGAGATAAGTTTCAATTGCACTGTGCAATCATTCAGAAATAGCAATGCTGAGGTATCCCTGGCCCCAAGTATGATGCAGATGTTCTGCTATTGTTTTGGTGACAGATATCTAGAGCAAATGTATCATCACCTGTCTGCACTTGTTCCCTAGTTAGTCCAAATGCCATATGAGTGAAAAACTGGACAATTCAAACAGAGCCAGGCAATTCTTGATTTTTGGTTGGCTGACTTTGAGTGGATAGAAACCCAGTATGTACAACATTAGCTATCCTTCAGTTCCCCCTTTCTCATGTTAAATCTCTTCCTCATGTATGACCTTTGCTTGTTTCTGGACTTTTGTAAGTCCCTTGCTGGAAATAGTCGCTTCACTGAGTTCTTCACTGCGAGAGTACTGCCCGTTTTGGATGAAAGATTCCCATTGTGTCCCAGTTTCCTGCATCTGAGTCCTCGAACACAAGAGTTCTTCAGCACACACACACACACGCACACGCACACACACACACACGCACACGCACACGCACAGACACAGACACACTCAGTTGAAACAATACAACATGAAATGAAAAAGAAAATCACAGAAATATCAAAAATAAACAGGAGGGAATATTACTACACATTAATAAAGCAACCCTTAGAATAAGTTACTGTTCCAAACATGGTATCTAATATTGTATCACAACAACCAAATCTTTTTTGGCCTAATATAAAGATATCAACTTACTATGGACATCTTACTTACTATTAAGAAATTAACTATCCCTCCCTCCATTTTCTTCCACTAAACAGATTCAGGGTACTCGGGGACAGAAGGTTACCCCACCTGTCATAAAGTAAGACAGGTGCATCAAGCCTTGATGGTTTCATTTAATGCCGGGATTCCAAACAAATCAAATTACCACAACTGACACACAGCATGAGACATTGTGGAGGCTCTGCAGGCCTACAGCAGTCTTTGTCCATCTGGTAATCCACGCTAAGCTCCAGGGTCAAAACAAGCAGCTAAAACTTGGGGATGTGTTGCACTGGTGTTTCCCTGTGCATGAATAGACTAGTTGTTTGTCCCAAAAAAACAAAATAAAAAAAATATACATGTTATCAAAATAGCAATAAAAAATAATAATGTACACGCATACACAAATACTGCTGCTCTGGCATGTTCTCCAGGTGTATAAGAGGCGGTTTACTATTCCCAGTTCCCAGTGGACACCAGGTGAGTGCAATGCTCTCTTTGCCTGTACCTCTGTTATTAATAACTGCTGCTCTGGTCCTGCCTTGGGGCAAACTGACCTCGCTGCTTTTTCCTGCACTGCTGGTTGTTTCGTGTGAGAAATTACCTGCAATTCTCTGTTATGTAATAAGGATTGGAAATGTCGCACTGAAACACAGCAGACGCACAAGAATACGCCGATTTGTTTGTGATGGAGGATTCATGAAACCGTTAGTTTCAGTGGCAGCTTAGGTTACATTTGCTTAGGTTTTGCATTTGAAAAGTGAGTCTGCACAAAGAGGAAAATAGTCTGCAGTCGGCTTCTCTTTTTTCCCCCTTCTGCTCCCAACTCCCCAGGCAACCTTTAGCTTCCCAGTCAAAGAGGACATATGGTGTATAAAATGGCTTTTGGGGGGGAAAAAGAAAGAAGAAAATGTTGGAAACGGTGGTGTTGACTGGGTATGTGTTGCACAAAGACTGGGTCGTAATTGAGAGCAGCAGCGAGGAGCATGTGGCAGAGCCATCATGGTGGCCATCAAGGCCCTCGGGCATAAAGACAGGATTATCACAGAGAGCAAGAGATAGAGGTGCCCAAGGAAACAGAGTGCTTTCTCCTTTCATCCTCCATTCTTTGTGGGTCTAAAGGCCAGGCCAGCAAAGAGAGGAGCATCCCACCAGCAGGAGTCTTTCTGACTGACTCTTTCTGAGCTAATGTTAGCTGCACAAACATTAAGAAGCTGACTGTAGATATATCTGCATAATAGCTTATATTCACAAAAGGATATTCATCAAAAGATGCTTGCATTGAAGGCCTGCCTGTGTCCTCTTTGTTACAAGTCAGTCTTAGATGTATTCATCAGTGAACACTGAATTTCATACGCTTTGAGCTATAGGTCTCAAAGCAGAAAATAGACTCTGAAACTGATTAGCCTGTTTAGTCACAGGACAGGATGCTGCAATAAATAAAAACTTTAGCTAGTTTAGGGCCTTGCACAGACCTGAAACAAACCTACTTTAAAAAATGTTTAGTTATGTTAAAACAATGGGAAATTGATAGAATACCAAATGTGAAATGTTACTTACACTTAACAGCTGTCTGGTGTAAGTGTTCATTGCATATAAGCACTGCGATACCTTAAGTCACAGTTGTCGAACTCCAGGCCTCGAGGACCGGTGTCCTGCAGGTTTTAGATGTAACCTTGATCCAACACAGCTGATTTAAAGGCTAAATGACCTCCTCAACATGTCTTGAAGTTCTCCAGAGGCCTGGTAATGAACTAATCATTTGATTCAGGTGTGTTGACCCAGGGTGAGATCTAAAAACGGCAGGACACCGGCCCTCGAGGCCTGGAGTTCGACACCCCTGCTTAAGTCTTTAATTTACAGTTACAGCTAATTTCTCAGTTTCCTACATGCTCTTATTTTTTCACTCCTATTCTTTCAAATACTAAAATTTCTTTGTTTGAACATGTTTAACTGCTAGCTAACATTTTCTTAGTCACAAAACGTTTTCAGTCATTTTTTAACTAAATGTGTAAAGAATAAAAAACATATTTAATATATTTAAGTCCTTTCTTTTCATTGTGCAGGGTTAAAATTTAAAATGTTTACTACAAGCTCCTCCTACACAATCAGAAGCTGAGCAATTACATTTGGCACATGGGTACAGTTTAGACCCCTAAAGGTTCTTATACATATCAGATATTATAATGTCATCATGTTGCCTAGTAACCACCTACCAATTGGCTAAAATGGTCTATTTGTAGTGTTTATCCAAGTACAAGACCCTAAAAAACTGCTATCATTTTAAGATGATAAGAAGATTTGCCTCTGTAGACAGACTTATCCAAGATTTGATAGCTTAGCACAGCTAACTGTTGCCAAAAAATTCAAGGTCAAACTCAAGACACAAGAATTTGGGTTCCAATATCTACCCTTCTCAGGGTAAATATAACTCAACTGGAAGGTACCATAAATTCATAAAGCACCTTGTTTCAGATGTGTAGACACTATCGCTTCATTTAGTTAGCTAAGAAGCTAGTGATCAATAGTTTAAAAGTTTACTGATTGTTTTAAAACTGCTTTATAGACAGTTATCTGGATAGTTATTGTACAGTTGCAAGGTTTATTGATAAAAAAAAACACTGGTAATGATTCATAAATACTGCACATCACAACTATACACATTGCCAGATGCTTGTTATGAAGCTGAAACTGGTGCTTGTAAATTAAATGATATTTAACCACCCAGTTCTCTAGCAAAAAAAAAAAAAAAATCAGTGTTTGATTATTCTGTGGAGGTTAAAGTCCAATGACTTAATCGGTGGGCATGCTGTACACTGCCTTCTGCATGCTCTATCCACGTGGCACCCTCACCTAATGTAGGTAAATATTTTGAGTATTTTTACATAACACATCTTGAGCAGACCTGTGCTACATGTAACAAAGTGCAACTTTGAACAATGGAAGTATTCATATACTGTCTGGAACTGAAGCAAAACATTCCCTTAAACCAAAGATAATGCAAAAGAGATGAAAACACAAAAGCGTAAAAGTCATCCTTTAGCAGTGTAGCCAAAGGAGTTGCAAGCCTGCATGAACTTGCATGCACATATCTCCTACTCCGGGTCTCGGCAAGAACACGGTGCTGTCCTTTTAGAAGGGCACAATTTGTGCATTATGCCATGGAACCATCACAATGCAGGAACCCGTGCAGCTTTCTCAAGGAAAATGTCCCTTACGTGATGGAAATGCATTAAGCTGACAGGACACGTAGAAAATGTGAGTCGAGCCGCCGGGCACGATGCTGCTTGTCTACCATCATTTCAGTGCAACCTGGGTTATTTTATTGAGTCCTGTCTCTGGTCATCAAAAAAGACACAGCGCCTGTGGGGAAGTGGCTGTGACAGAAAGCGAATAAAGACTGCTTCTTCTTCAGAGTGCTGGCACTTTCTCTTATAGTTGGTATGCTCGTGTCATTAAAGAAACAGTTCACCCCAAAATCCAATTTCTGTATATTTTTTTTCTCCCTCTGGCTAGTAGCGCTGTTTATCCATCGAGATTGTTTTGGTGTGAGTCCCCAGTTTTGGAAATATATTTGCTGTAGAGATGTCTACCTTCTCTTGAATATAATGGAAGTAAATGACTCTTGCCTTGTGGTGCTCAAAGCAACAACAACAAAATACAGCTGCAACGTCTCTTTCCATAAATCACCACTGGATACTTTATAAATATGTTGCAGGTTGAATATAGGAACTATTTTTCCTACTGTCCACATCCACCTTTTTTTAACTAACCAAGTCATAATTTGTGGAAAGAGACATTGCTGCTGAGTTTTTTCTAAATGTATTTTTGGTTAATTGACTACCACCAGTGCCATGTAATTCTCCTATATCTCCATAACTGTGCAAATCACACCAAAGCAATCTAGATTCATAACACTGCAGGAATAGTTTGATGAATTTTGCAGTGAACTGCCCCTTTAAAACCCTTCTTCCAATGACCAAACCCAAAGTCAGAAGGAGGTATGTTAGCGATCATGAATAAATGATGATAAATGATCATAAAGCATTTGAGCTACAGTACAGATTTACTGAATGAAGTACTCAGTTCTGGGTACCTTTCTTTTCTATGTAAAAATATATACCAAATTGTACAAACATGAACATTTTCCTGACAGACAAGATGAAAGTGGAGTGATTCTTCCATGGAAATATTGGGGAGATACACCAAAGGACCAGCTGCAGCACTTCTGTGTATTACATATCACCTATCCTAAAGCTGCAGTTCCTTCTGTTTGTCGTCTTCGCTGAGGGTTATGTTCTCATTGTAATTGTCATCTTTATTACAAGTTATCTTCTGTAATATCTTCCTGTATTTTTGTCAATTTACAGAATCTAACAACAATCCAAATCTTTATAAATTCTCCAAACGCAGCACAGCACTCTGTTCTTACTCTGTTAGACCAGGTCATAAATGATAACCTTACATAGTTATTAGCAAAAAAAATCCTACCAAACAGCACTCTTTAATACCTGAGTAGCTCGATTTTCCTTAATGTTGACATTTACTGGCTGAAGGCTTTGACAGGCCACCTTACTGAGCAGCGGAGTACCACTGACGTCAGCAGTAAGAGAAGCAGTGCCTCGGGGATATTTAACCCCTGCTTCCTCCAGGTCGCACTCAATGGAAAATCTACAAGGTCGGACTCGTTTTTTGCTCATCGGGTTTAAAAGCTTCCTCCTGTGTGTACAGTTTAGTTTTCTCCTTGCTGGTATGCTTAGCTGCAAATCTAATTTACCTCTTGGATGCATTTTTTTTTTACTCCTACCACCTTTCATCTCAGTTTAGCATCAAACATTATTGCATTTAGCCTCGGGAATTGTGGGGTTTTCTTCCTATTTGTTTCTGGATGGAGTCCATGGAAGCAGATGCTGCTGGCTCCTCCTGGAGCTCCAGGCCTCCCACTCTGTTAGATGCTGGGTATCACAAAGCACTCGGGCTGTCCAGACAGAGCTGCATGAATAGTAAAATGAGAGGCAAAGCAAAAACGTAGAGGATCCTGCATATAGTTAGAACTTATTTGGCCTTTTTGAGAGATAAGCTGAAAATGCATACTTTTCACCATTTAGTTTTGCTTTTAAGCTTAATTTAATCTCCCTTATTCCTGCTGCTGCCGGTGAAACTGCCTGAGCTCCAGCCTCAAAGCAATTAAGGTCTGAGTTGTGAAAGGTGAGCTTGAAGTAATGCGCCTGCCTCACTTTCCTTCCCTTACTTTCTTTTGTTTGTTCTAACACTTTTTTCTTTATTTGTGCCTCTGCTGTCATGAGTTTCTATCTGAAGTTAGAGTGATCTGCCAATTAGGACTACAAAGTGTCATCCTGAAGAATGTCTGAACCTCCAACAATGGCATTCACACGCTCACATGCACACACACACACACACAGATACACACTGCACACTTGGAAACAGCCAGTCCTCTCTGTGCGGGCTAAGCTGTCTCCCCTGTGCTTTGAGTGCAGCTGAAGAGACAGACTGGAAAGGAAAGAAACGAAGTGTGAGAGGTGCGATTTCTTGCACCTTTGCAGAAACAACAGGTCGATCTATCGCAAACGAACGTCCGCACATTTCTGCTCCGACAAGTCACATAAGTTGTTTAGCACCTGCACGTTCAACAAATAAAAGGGGCGAGGTGGGGGGGAGTCTCGGTTTGTGTTAATTTCCATATGCCAGAGGCACGAAAAAGTCCAAACAAGTCACCTTGCTTCTTGCAACATCATCACCCCAAAGAGGAAGTGACTGAGGCTGGAAATAAGGACAGCCCGTGCAGGGTTGTTGTTCTACATCTTTCATTATTAATTCATTGTTGTATTGATTGTGTATTCATCTGTAGGGGAAGCGGAGGAGAACTGATGTCTGAGGCAGCTATATTAGCCAGCACTTCCCTTCCTCTCCTGTTTCTTATCTGGCAGGCTGCTGAGGCGCTGGGAGGATGCAGGGTGAGCCGCCTGCTACTCTGATACAAGCGTCAGAAAGAGGGCTGTGAGGAAAGAAACAAACGAGGCCTGGAAAAAGGGCATGACAACGTGGAAAAAAAGAAGAGCTTGACTGTGCAAAATATGTATTTCAAAGCAAAGTGGTACACAGGAATCAAGCCGTGACTATCAAGTTTTTCAAGTTTTTCAGTGATTAATGAGAACAGCATGTCCTTTGTTAACAATTTAAATTTCTTTCTAACATTTGGGTCAACAGGAGAGAGAGAAGGAAACCAGACAGAAAGGGTAGTGAGAGGTTTAAAAGTTCTACTGCAATATTTCTCCTAGGACTATTCATCTCATCTCCATGTGTCCTGTTATATTTTAACTTGAATCAGCACACATTTGATGCAGTCTTTGAGATCCTCTCATGGCAAAAGTGTAACCTGATGAGATTTAGTGAGCATTGACTTCATTACTACAGGGATAATTCAACACTTTTGGAAATATATATCTTCCCTTCTATCACAAGTCGCATTGCACAGTGTATATCAGGGGTGTCCAAACTTTTTTCGCTGAGGGCCACATACATAAAAATATAGGAGGGGCTGGGCCACTTACTAGAAATTAGGTATATAACCTTAACTTTACTGTATTAAAAATCACTTAAAAGTGGTCAAATGTGTTATATTGTTGAATATAATTAAAGACAAAACTGCCTTCATCACAGTTTTCCATAAATGGATCTTTATTGGTTTATTCAGAAAAAGCTTTGGTAGCTCATTCTCTGAACAGCAGCCTCAGATTTCTTCTTAGACAGAAGATTTACAGCACAGAGAAAAAACAATAAAGGGGAAAATGGGACGGGTACATTTCAAGTTTGTTATTTAAGTTATTAGGCTTAGCAACACACCTATTAACGTTCGTTTGAAACGATTATCACCATTAACAGACTGAACTGGACTTAATAACAGGAGTGCATATAATTTTAGTGAATTATGCTGGTGAGTATCAGCTGCGCTGGGTATGTAAATCGGGCCATCCAGCTGCGGTGCTGATCGCCACTCATGGCAAAAATCCGGACAAATGTCACCTGACCAAGGAGCAGATCTGCATCAGATGAGATCAGCTGACTTGCGTGTGCGTGCGCTGTGCACAGCGGTGTGTACTCTGTGTGTTAACAAGAAAAACGCATATAAGAAAGCGGTGCGCAAAAGCAGGCTAGTGACAGAATTGATGCGCATTATTGATATTTGAAGCACGTGTACCTGCACATTAACACACGGGTACTGTGGAATACATTTTTACTCACCGAAAGTGCTCGTGCTCTCGTCCACTCCCCGCAAAGAAATTAGCAGCTGTGCGGTGTCTGTGGCATCAGCGCTCTCATCACATGCGATGGAGTAAAAATCAAAAGCACAGCTTTATCAAACAGCTGCAGTTTAATGTTGGCTGACGAGTCTTCAGTGCATCGCACAACTGGATTTCTGGACATGCTGACGTTGTTGAAGTCCTGCACTTTTTCCGGGCACGTTATTTCGGTGACTTTAACGAGGCCGTGTTTTATGAGGTCTCCATCTGAAAAAGGCTCGCCATGTCTTGCGATGAGTTGGGCGACCTCATAGCTGCTATTGGAGCCTTTTCCTGGACAATTTGAGCACGAAAAAAAATACTGTTGCTGACCTCGCAGGAGAGCTAGCATTTGCTTTACTTTCTGCTCTCGCTCGGTACCAGTGTAGGATGCATAGGCCTGATGTTTGGTTTCATAATAACTCTTTCATAATTGCCACAGTTTCAGTGCAAATCAAACAGACACACTTCCCCTTGAATTCTTTGAAGAAATATTCACTCTCCCACCTTGTCTGAAATTTTCTGCATTCACTTTCTACCTTTCGCTTCTTTGGTTCTGCCATGTTTAGTAACTTGCGGGTACACTTCTTCTGTGATTGTCCTTTTTGGTGGAGCAACTGCCTTGATCAACAGCAGCTCCCCCTGGTGTTAAAACTAAGAAGTGCAATACACTCAAGCAAAAGTTGAAGTGCGGGCCATATTCTATTCAATTTATAAAATTACTTGCGGGCCGGACTTTGGACATGCCTGGTGTATATGAAGCCACTGCAAGAAGCCAGTGAAGACTGAAACCAGGGTTAAACCACTAGCCTGGGTCTGCAAAATTCATCTGAACCTCACTGAATGCAGTTGAAAGTACACAATTGAAGATTACAACTGCTTATGTGGCTTGATTTAATATGGCTTGGTATTAATCAGAAAAGCAACATGCATAAAAGGATCCTGCCATTTTTGAGAGAAGACTATTCTCACATATTTATGTGAGGAGAAATGAAAGAACAACAGATCTCCTGTATGCAAATGTTAAGGATGAATACTATTCCTCCTTCACCCTGCTTGGTAGCTCAAATCGCAACCTGATTCGCCTCACCCATCTACTGTGTCCCTCTAGTCAAGAATCAGCCTCTGACCACACGGACGGTGAGTAGATGGTCATAGGATGCTTTTGTGGCCCTGCCAGGCCGCCCTGAGGTGAATGATTGGCCAGCCCTCTGTGAGTCGTAGTGAGAGGACATTGATGGGCGCGTAAAATTGATCAGTCTACATAAATTTCTGCACCGACTCCATAATTCCAAAGAAACAACAACAAATCATGTGTAACAAAGGACACCAAAGCACTCCTTAAAAGGAAAACGAGGACCTTCAGAGCTGGCAATATGGAGGAGGAGAGAGAAGCTTAAAGTATCCTAAAGAAATCCATCAAGGAGGACATGGACAACTACAGGAGAATCCAGCAGACCAACATGAGGGCAGTCTGGAGTGGCACGAAGTCCATCATTGGTTTAAGACCAACTAACAGCGCTGCAGTTGAAAACTGTGGAATTAACCAATAGACTAAATCCGTTCTTTAATAGCACAAACCTATGCGCTTTAACTTTTGAATATTTAAAGCTCCTTAGTTTTTCTTATTTTTACTCTTTTTTTAGGGAGACTTTACTTTTTATTTTAATATTTATATTTAACTTATATTAATGTCTGAAACAAGCCCCCACCCACACACACACACACACAAAAGTATTTGTGCTTCATTTTGCATTCTTTTCTTACACTTTGTTACCTAATTAGTGTCAGAACCGATACCTCAGTGGAAAATAAGGACACAAAAACTAAAAAGCAGTCTAAGGAGGCCACTTTTGGACTGCAACTGACTGTAGCTATGAGTTTTTGTAAAAAATAAATAAATATCAATAATAATTAAAATAATTTTAAAAAATAAATGGGATATACTGTTCACTTTCAGTCTCTTTAGCATTAAGTGGTTCTTCACTGTTTTGCTAGCTGCACTGAAATGGGAAAATCCAGCTACTGGCCATAATTTTAGGGTTTTTAGAGCATTTTCTAAATGAGGACTGTGTGGGGGAGAGCCTGTTTGAGTCAGGTGCACTGACAGTTCACCAGACAGACAAGCTGAAGTCCGACACTCTGATTTTTCCTCATCAGTTAGGGTGCAGAGAACAAATGCCGTGTAAATTAACCTTTATACATGTAGTGTTACATATCTACTTTAAGAGTATGAGGAGATATTTAGAAGATTTCAATGCTCCAAGAACCAAGAAAAGCACTAAAATGTAAATATTTTGATTGGTAAAACACTTAACTGTAAATTATGGTATAGATTGCACTTTCCTGTTTCTTTCCTGTTCTTTACAGACAGCTTTTCAGGGATTTCACACAATACAAATACCTATACATCGCCTGCAGTGGGTTATGTGGAAGGCTTTAGCTGAACTGGTTTAATAAAAATGTCTGTAACTCAGATCCTTTGGGGACAAAAAAATCTCCAAACAAAAAGTCTGGTTTCACTAATAAACTAGAGTTGGTGCGTCAGACAGGTTTGACTTCAGGTTGCTTTAGTGGGAGTCTGAGCTTTGCTGTGAAGCTGCTCTGAGAGGATTTAGTGTGGGATAACACCAGGTAGCTGATAGCCTATTACAGGATAATCACTGCAGGTTTTTGCTCATTTGCAATCCGTGCCAGCCTGTGAGCAACTAGAGTGTATCAATTAAAGATTCATTGAAGGCAGTACAAACACAACTAGTGATCTGGATTAAATATTCATTGAGGAGATGTTAGTCGGGATCCTATGGAGCTTTAACACTTGACTCTTTCAGTGCATGTCACTATTGCTGGAATAAAACATGGCACATTATAGCATCGAGCTGCAGCCGAGGAGGTTTTATGGTTTGGAGAAATTCAACCAAATATCCTTATCTGCTGCTGCTGATGCTGCTGAGCTTGTTTTTCTTACGGAACTCATAGCAGATTTAACAGCCTCCTCTCTTGAAGAAGGTAAAAGAAAGGGCACAAGGCATTTCCTAAGTGCATCCCCTGTGAGTTTGAAAAATGAATTAGGGCCTGCAGCCAGAGGTTTCCACCGCTGTTACATCAAGTAACACCCTGGGTTATTTTTAGCATCCCGCCGTCTTGTCAGACTGGAGGAGAGAAGAAACCCCCCCACCCCCACCACCCCCACCCTCATGTAACAAGAGGAGGCTAGTGGGCAGGTATGATCACCTTATAAAGCTTTATCCAGGTTTGGAGATGTAGTGGAGGCTAAGCTCACCTGAGCACACCTTTAGGTTGACAAAAAAAAGTCATTGTTACATAAATATATTGTTCTGCTGAAAAACTGAAAGCGCTGCACATTTGTGTTAGGCTTTGGAAATGTGGTTTTAAAGGGTAATAAAGAAATATACAGTGTTGCATATATATTGTGTTCCTCCACATCATAGCTCAGGTTTGGACCCTCTGTGCTTACCTGAATTCAGGAGCCAGGTTGGATTTCAGGCCATAGAAGGCAGCAGATAAGGTCAAAAGCCAACGGGGAACAAAATTCCCATTCTCACACTCCAAGTAGGGCGCAGACCATCTGACGTGCGTCTTGTCCGGAATAAAACTCTCTCCTCTTTTCACTAAATTGTCCACCGATCTGAAATCTTGGCTCAGCACTCTTTTATGGAAATTGGGGTTCTTCCTGTCTTTTATTTCGTGGTACCACTCTGTCTCTGCCGTGCGGTTGTGCAGATGTCGGTGGGCCATGCTGGAGAGGTCTTGGAGTACTATTTCACCGCCGGCCCTGGTGGCTTGAAGAAGCACCGAGGGCCCCGGGAAGGATGAATCCCCGCTAAAAGTAACAACCGCCCGGTGAATCTTGGCGTCTCCCTCCAGTATACTCCTGACTAACGCGTGGTACCACTCAATGTCTCGCCGGAGGTTGTGCTCCCTGGACCTGTTGGCTTGCAGGATCATGTTGAGGAAGTTTGTGGCGTGCAGCACCGTATCCAGCACGCTGCTCATGGAGTAATGCGGGGTAGCGTGTGACCTTCCCCGCAGAGAGGTGAGCTCGTACTTTCGCGAGCAGTTGGCATGCTTTAAGGTGGTCGAGTCCCCGGTGTGTAAAAAAGCCGTGACGACCCTGGGGAGAAGCTCGTCTGTCTTCTGCGGCAGCTCCGCCGTCTCCCCGGCAGCGTGATGAGGCGCACGGAGATGCGCCAGCTGCCAGCGGTGCGTCTGAGCGCCGTGAATCGCCTCCCGTGCCCCGATATCTTCCCCGTGCCCTGACCATTCCGCGTATTTATGGTTTGATCCGATCACAAATCCAACTTGCAGCAGCAGCGACAGCCGGAAAACAGCCATCTCCCTCCAGAGAGCGACCACAGATGTTTGGGGGATTGCTGCTCGGAATTAACAGTGTCGTCGGGCGAGTGTGCTGTAGAAAAAACACAGAGAACCTATCAAATTGCCCCGCTAAACCATCGCTTCACCACTTGTAGGATATTCTTCTGAGCTCCACGCCTCTGTTCTTGAAATCACAAAAAGAGGGAAACCCGCCAGGAACCCCTTCCCTCGTCAAATGCCTTCTCCTTCCTCACAGATGCCTCATACAGCTTGTTGATGTTGAGTATCCGCTTGCAGCTGTTTCCCCCCACCTCTCTCTCTCCCTCTCTTTCACACACTGTAGACAAGATTGTGTCGGCTTTGCTGTGCCGCGGACGTTCTCCTTCTGCGTGTAGGCTACACAGACTGAATCAAAACGAGGAGGAGGGAGGGGTAAGGGGCGGTTATTATTATATTTATATGCTTTTTTTAGGAGGCACCGAGTCGAGGAGCTTCTCACTTGGATGGCAAACGCACTCCGCCCTCTTCCGACCACAGCAAGCATTAAGCAGGCCTATAAAAGCCACGAAGAAGCAACATCAGGATCCGTGCGCTTTCAAAGCCCGTCGTCTTCGTCGTCTCATAGGGGCTCCAGGAGCGCCATTGATCCGCGTGTGGCCGCTTCTTCTGTCAATCTCGGAGCGGTGTTTGGTGGAGCGGTGAAGGAGCTGTCCGGCGCTGAAACCGATGAAGCACTGAAGGAGCTGTCCGACGCTGAAACAGACAAAGTCACCCTCAGCCGATTTATCACAATTAAGCACTTAATTTTAGATCAATTGACGGAGACTAAGATTTTTTTTTCTGTCATCAGTGAGGGGAAAGCTTTATTAAATACAATTTGATTCATGATTGTAAACTTTTGGAGCAAGGTGCAGGCTGGATTCATCTTTTCTTTCTAAATTTAAAAACATGTCATCTGCTACAGGCTGCTCTCTTCAGATCTGAAAGCTGAAATGCTTCTGACTAATAATTTATCTGCGTTTCTATCCTTACCGCACTTTTAAAACAATAACTTTGTGTTTACCTACATTTGATGAGTTTAGGAGATACGACTGAATTGTAGGTACAAAAACTGACCACAAGATAACTGTGTTTAACTTTTGGGGGGCAATAAAATGTCCCCCAGCTCTAAAAACTCTATATTTGGACAATTTCCTCTGTGTGTTCCTCAGTCTGTTCCTCTCAGTCTTTTCCTGACCTAAAATGTAACCTAACATGCATGTCCAAAGCCTTGCATGGTATGCATACTCAAGACATCACTGAATGCACACATTAATAAGGCATGTAGACACACCTATCATTCGCATTGGCATGCAGTAAAATCAAGTGTGAGATCAGAAAACCTTTGAAGCTTTGGTTAAAATTAAAGAAGTGCTATGCAAATACCAGTTCACGTCTGAATAAATGACAAATATATGATATATATAAATTAATGTGTCCCCCTGCCTCTAATTTTCCCCACTTTTTAAGAGCCTTGAATAACATTATGGTACAAAATTTTCACCAGAGGTTCAAGTGCAAATAAGCATCCTGCTAAAGCACTACTGTACTACAATAGTAGTGCTTTAGCATGTAACACCCCAGTTGCATCTCTAAATATATAATTAGGTACTTTATTTTATGAGAGAATAAGTTTTTTTTTTTTTGCTGGCAAAATATTGTTTTTTTTCTATAAATTCTAATAAAAACTTGTGTTAGACATGTAAAAGTGCACTAACAGATGTGGGATTTTACTACACAGGGAAAAGAGGAACATGATGAGTTTCTTTATGTTATCTCCAATCCCTCTTCTTATCAGTTGATGCTCTTACATACACCCACACTCTCTCCATCCCTGCCTTTCTCCTGGGTGTAGGGCCATCTCATGTCATGCTGTGCAGTCCAGAGGCATCTCGCCTAGGAAGCAGGGCGAGGGAAGACAGGCATGACGGAGGGTGACAGAGCTGTGCAGCAGCCATGAAAGATGCAGAAAGTTAAAACCAGAAGACTTTTCTTTTTTGGGGAGGGGGGGTTAAGTTCTACTTAGAGTAAAGCTGAATCCAAGGCTCCTTACTTCTCTTTCTCTTTGTTAAACTCTTCATATCTGCAAGTAAAGAGCCGACAACAAGACACCGGGACTTACCGTTGCAGCACCGCTGTACACAAAACACTTGATCCTAAGCAACCTGATTAGCATTCACTCTGCGTTACCCTAGAGTGGAAAAAGCAGTAAGAACCACTTTATTCAGTTTATCTGTCCCAATTCAGTGTGTTGTTTTATTCTTTGGAAAGTCTTCAAATAAGAAGACTCACAATTTACATTCTAATATTTAAAGTTTATATGCACACTAAATGTTAACCTATCTGCAGCAACAAGCATATCTATAATTAAGTAATTTCCTTTCTGTTTTCCTTTAGAAAGTCTCCAGCGGTTTATAGTTCTGTGCAAAATGCTACAAATGAATGCAACTGAAACAATAGAAAAATTCTAAACATCAGTCATGATCACAAGGATGATGGTGGTAGCTTTGGTGGACATAACGCTTCCTTTTGAGGTGTGAGCCATCTGTATGGGTTCTTGCTTTTAATGCGCTGCCAGTTGGAGGCCATTATGATGAATATGCCACCAACACCACTTCCTGAAACTGAGAAATTGTGGTGCAGCTTAATTATGGACAGTTTGGAATAATGTGACATTTGAATGGCATGTAAATGAAGTAAAGGGCGGGGGGTGGGGGGTGGGGACTATTGTGGCAGCTTTGCAATTGTTTTTGATCCCGATTGCTTCTGAAATCTATGTAATGGTATTTCAGGGCACTATTCAAAGCCACATACTGGCAGCAGTGGCTCAGGAGTTAGAGTCATCCACTAATCAGCTCCTCCAGTCTGCATGGTGAAGTTTTCTGAAGCAAGAAACTAAACTCCAGATTGTCCGTGATGTATCTATCGATGTGTGAGTGTGATAAATAAAGGTCTGTATGAATGAGTGGGTGAAAGGGGCTTGTAGTATAAAGCCCTTCGAGTGGTTAATAAGAGAAAAAAAGCACAATATAAATGCCACTCTTTATTGTCTAACCAGGCAGCGATAAAAAGAGTAGAAAAATAGACATTCACATTAGTAATTCATAAACATTCATTTAACTTTTGCAGCGATTTATCCAGATAAAAGTCATCTTATCTCTCTGATTATCTTAATGCAAATAATGGCATTAAGATAACTATCAGGATTTCCTTAACTGGTAGATTTTAGACAACATCATACGCTCACCTGCCTTAATTCTTCATGGCATATATTCAAGGTGCTGGAAACATTCCTTGGAGACTTTGGTCCATACTGACATGATATCATAATACAGTTTGATTTGCTGGCTGCGTATGATCCATCATGCAACTCTTCTACTCCTTTACATCCCAAAAAGTGTCTTTGTGGGTTACTTTTGCCTTCCTCAATTTTAAACAAACCATAAACAATGCAAAGTTTTTGTCTCAAGATTTTTTTAAAAAAAATTACATCTTCTCACTAAATGCAGCAAACATAGTTTTTAAAAAACATAAAACTAGTTTGGTTTATCAATTAGTAAAATTACAAAAATAAAATAGTCTCTGTATTGATGTTTCTAACATAAAATAACTCTTTTATGGAAACATTTTATTTACTTTTGCACAGAAAAAATGTAAACATAACATGCTGAGATGCCATCTTTATTTAAAAGATAAAACTACTGAAAACTAGCTTTATGCTATACAAACATATCAAAAATTTGATGAAATTAGTGTAAAATAACACAAAAAATGACAGAGCAAAAAGGAATTTTACTGTAATTTTACATTGGTTTGTTTATTCATTAACAGATATGTTGTGAAATTACAGAGGTTATCACCACAAAACTGGTGGAAAAATTGTATCAATGTTTTTTTATGAGTGTATAAAATCTGCAAGTATTGTGTCAAAAGGTATCATTACGCTAATTTCACAGTTGATGTATTTCATATTACCAAAATTGGTTTTAGAAAAATAATAACAATAGAAACTATTCAACCAACTCTTCCCTCTCTGATATTAAGAGGAGAGTGGACTTGCTAGCAATGCTAATGGCTCAGGTGATGTTAGCAGTTTTAGCTTTTCAGCTACCTGTACAAAATAATTAGCATTAAGTAGTATGCCTCTTTGGATTTAGACAGATTTATCTATTTACCTATTTAAGTGTCCCCTGTTCCCACACTTGTTATTCTTTCTCTCGGTAGATTCATTATGACTTGTTGATGTCAAGGGCTAGTGAAAAGGTGAGTTTGCACCATACGCATTTTAGGGATGTTCAGAAATTACACTTATATTTACATGAAAACCCTGAAAGATTATATATATATATATATATATATATATATATATACATGTAATGACATTTGAAAATATAGAATGAAACACTTGAGTATATAGAATGAATGAACCTCATGTTTAGAGTTAATTTTTTTCTGAATTTTCTGCCTTTACAAAATGGCATCAGCTGAACTATTTCAGTATTTTATAGAGTTTGACAACTATTTTTTTCTGACAGCTGTTCAAACCACAAATGGTACAAATAATTTTGAGTCTATATTGCGTCAACTTGATGATCATATTTTCATTATTGCAACATTTCTAGCTCCCAGAATATTTTTTAAGGATTTTTTTGTTAAATCTTTTTTTTTTTTTTTTTACGGTGCACATTGTGAGATTTTGTTTTAATAGTTCAAGACCTTATTATGCAGGGGGTGGCTGTGGCTCAGGTAGAGCAGTTTGTGTACTAATTGGAAGGTTGGTGGTTCAATCGCTGCTGCTCCAGATACTGAACCCTGAGTTGTACCCGATGCATACACAGGAGTGTGAATGTGTGTGAATGTTAGACAGAAGGCACTTGGACATAAAATAACATGCTTGCGTGAATGGGTGTGTGAATGGATGAATCCGGTATGTTGTATTAAGCGCTTTAAGTGCTCAAGTAGACATAAAAGTGCGAAGAAAAGCATTATATTAGAACCAATCTGTTCACCATTTATCATGCACCCAATAGTAGTGAGATGCAGACTGTTTCCTGGAATGTGCAAGCATGGGACACTGTAACAGCATAAGGATCCCACAATGCAATGCAGACAAAACACATAATGCACTGAAAAATATTCACTGTAGCTGAGATCCAATGTCAATAAGACTTTAGTTTAAGTGTTCATACTTGATTTTATTGTTTACATTTGTCAATAAATCAGTGGAGCATCTCAAACAAGATCAAATAAGGTTGTTTTAGCCACTGGCAATGTGTCTAAAACAAGAATACATAAACTGGGATGGGCATGCTGGGGACTGTGTCAGATTTTGGAGTTCTAATTTAGACAATACAACACATTCATAAATGAATATCTTACATCATAAAGTCTAAATTATTTTCACTTGTAAGGTTGTTATTTAAATAAATCTAACGTATACTCACTTACTTTCAAAGCAACTGTTCTAATATCATCTAAAAATGAATCTGTCTGACTAAAAGGTCTTACTGTAGCCCCTTTGGTTATAGTTTGGTGACTTTCACAGTGTTGTCTTTGCTCTCTTCCTTTTCTGACCTGCGTGTGAATATTGTCAGGATTACTGGGATGAAAACAAGGCCGTGAACCATCCCGATAAACATAACAAGAAAAAAAATCTTAAAAAATGTTCTAAAGGTGTTAAACTTTGATACAGACAACACTGACACCCCAAAAATGGTGGACAAGCCACCTTGGAGGATGGGGAACCCCAGATGTGTGAGAGCATCCACAGCCTTTGCATTGGGATCCGTCTTTTTGCTGGAGACGAAGGCGTAAGACATGTGAGCGGAGTAATCGACCGTGAAGCCAATGCAGACGGTGAAAATGATCATGGATATGGAATCCAGGCTGATGTCCCAGAGCGCCATGAAGCCGGTCACGCCTACAGTCACTGAACCAATCGAACAAGTCACCAGAAATGAGCAGACAGGGTTAGGAATAAGCAGGAGAGAGACGATGAACATCACAGCTGTGATCACACCAACATTTTTGATCGTGCTGCTCACTACAACATCATACTGGTCAAAGAAGATGAATTTCTGGTTATAGACTAATAAAGAAGCTGCTCTGCAATCAGCTGAGGTGGACCGAAGTGCTTTAAGTGCATAAAGTTCCATGCTGCCACTGTCAATATCAACCATCTGTACGAAAACTCGGGAGGCATGGATGACATCTCCAGTGATGTTCACATCTTGCTGGTAGAAAGGGAATAATTCAAAAAAATTAGGGAGATTTTTGAGGAAGACATCTTTATCATTAAGGTTTAAATTATTTGCCTGCCCATACAACAAATAAGAGTCTAGCCAGGATGAAAAAATGTCTTTATCTACAATGTGGAGCCCTTTAAAGTCCTCCACGCATGCCTGGAGTTCGTGCCGCTTGGTCTCATCCCAGTATGGGAAAGGCTCACTGATAATAACCATCACAGATGGGCCATAATCATAGAAATAATGCCGATCCTTCCTGTTGTATGTGTTAACAAGGGAGTCATCAGCTGCCAGGTCATGAAGCTCAAACCCCTGCTGTACATGGAGGCATCCATAAATGCTTACAGCTAAATATGCCACAAAGAAGAAGATTACCATTCCCTTGACCCAGGGTTTGATCAAAAATGGGCCGTAGTAATCCTTAAAGAAATAACTGACTGGTTGCGTCTTCTCTGCTCCAGTGCTCTTATCAAAGTCACCTCCCACGCAGCAGATGCTGTATAGCTCAGAGCGATTTTTAGGTCTGTCTGATGGGATTCGCTTGCAGGTCAGCCAGTGCCTGTTGCTGCCTTCCCGCCGCCCATTTAAAGCCAAGAAGGCTCCAAAGAAGGTGATGGTGTAGATGTAACAGAATATGATTGAGGTGCTGGTGTACAAGCAGAAGGCCTGCACGGATGGGAAGTAAGACTTGACACCTATGAAGAACTTGAGAACATCGGTCACAGCGGTGATGGTGATGGGCATGATGGCTTCTTTGTAAGTGTGAGCCATCCTCTTTGAGACCGGGTCATTCACATGTGTGTGCTCCCAGTCAGACACCATTATGAACATGTTGTTCAGACCAATTCCTGGAAAAAAGTGATAACAGTTCATGATAGTTTTACGGTACTCACATGACTCACATGCTTATAAATTAATAAAGTCACCACCTTATAAAACACCACTGAAACTTTTTTTATGTTGTCACCTTTATTACTTTTATTACACTTTTAATTACTTGGCTGGTTTTGCACTTCCAGCTAAAAGCTAAAACTAAAGTGTGGAAGGAAAGAAGCCAAGAGTGAATTTTTCTCACCAAGTAAAAGGAAAACGGCGTTTGCGACGGTGATAACAAACGGCACTCCGATGTAAAGCAGCAGGCCAAAGCCAGACAGAACTGCCAGCACAGAGGAGAGGATACCGAAGACAGCCACCCACACCTTGTTCCTCACATTGTCCAGCCTGCCAAGGAGGAATAGATTGTATTTAAATCCATACAGATGATAAAGATAACAGTGAACTGAGGGCAAGGTCCAGTTTTTCTGAACAGCCTGTAAAGGATCATTGTTGGATGTTTTATAACAAAACAACTTCCTAAATATGATCTTTTATTGTGAATGTTCTTACAATTTGTAAAGTGAAGCTTGTAAAAAAAAGCATCTTGTTCATAGTTAATACAGAGGTAGCAACAGCTGACACAATCTGAGCCATAAACCTGATAAACAATAGCTATCACACGTTCTGAAAATGTCACGTCATAAAAAGAGAAACAGAAGGTAAATATATTGACCTGATTGTTAATTATTATCTTTCCCTGTTACCCAAGTTATATGTTATATTCCCTGTTGTTAATTATTACCTGGTTAAATATCCAGGAAAAAAAAATATGCGCCGCCTTAAAAATCTGTGGAATAAGATTATAAAAAATCTACATTTAAGCTAAATATAGTAATGTATTTTTTTTAAGAAAAATATGGAGGATTTCATAAATGTTTTTTAAATGGTATCTTCAGAAAATAATCATTTGGTAAACATGGACAGTTGTATGTTAACCTAACATGTTCTAATAATATTTTTATGTAAATTGAAAAGTAAGTAAGAATTTTACTGATTAAGTGCACAGCGTGTTATTGATTAATTGAAGCTGTTAGTGATAATAAGTCAAGAAACTTTTAAAGACTCTACAATAATACAGAGAAAATCCCTTTGAGAAGGCACTTGGTGACAGTGGGAAGAAAAAACTCCCTTTTAACAGGAAGAAACCTCTGACAGAACCAGGCTGAGGGAGGGGAGGCCATCTACTGTTACCAGATGGGGGTGATGGGAAGAAGACAAAGACGAACTGCGGAAGAGATTCAGAGTAATCCAATGATTAAATCCAGGCTCACGTGATCAAGTCCTGCCTATAAGTGTTGTCAAAAAGGAAAGTTATAACCTAATCTTAAAAGTGGGGAGGGTGTCAGTCTCAGAGAATAGAGGACATTTCATGTGACATGAACTGTTTTTAAAAACACTGTTCACTATACGTTCTTCTGTCTTCAAACAGTTTGAAGATAGAGGCATCAGCTGCTTTAAATATGAAAAATGGAAACAATGTTTGGCTCTGATAAAGGTAAAAAAAAAAAATGCCTCCGATGTGTAACTCTGAAGCTCTAAAGCTCGGTAATTGAGATTGTGTTTCTTCAGTTGGATCATAAATCAAAGCGCAATAACAACTTCTCCATGTACAAAAGATTTAAGTGAGACATTATTACTCTTTACCTCAAGACAAAACTAGGCCAGTAGCTTCTCTCTTTGACTAAGCTTCTGGCTGTAGCTTGATTTTCAACAACCAAGCATGTGAGTCCTATCAATGTTTAATAGGAGGGGTGATAATTTGCACTTGTTTTACAGCAACAGGAGCTGGGCACCTTGTAGTAATCGACTCAGTCATTAACTCCTCTATATAACGAAAGTATTCTAGAGTCAAACGTGAGGCCATCTAATAGCTAAAACTGAAACTAGGTCATGAGACATCCAGATCCAGGCCTCAACCTGACTGAAATAGTGGGACTTTAAGAGAGCTGTTCATAGATTTCAATGAGCTGAAGCAATGCTGCAAAACAATTGCTCATGTTACTTAAGATTATTCATGCTAAAGGTGGTGTTACAAGCTTCTGAATCATGGGGGTGTAGTTAGGTTTCCACACATTGCTTCAGATTCAACTTCAGCTTTTTGTTTGTTAAATTAATAAAGACAATGTTATACATTGATATAGATCCTGGTTATTCTTCACCTCAGGCTGCATTTCCATAGACTGTTAAGGACCAGATTAGTTTTATTGTCCTTAGAATTTAAAGAAGGTCTATTTCTTTTTACTAGAACTGTAACAATGAATTCAAACTTCTTAATCTACATGAAAATAGCTCAAAACAAAAAAAAAAGTTAATTGTACTGCACTACATGTAACCTGACCTGGGTCAGACTTATATTGATAAACTATAAGCGCTCTGCATCCTGGATTTTGCCACTTACTGCGTGACGGTTGCTGATCACTTCTTACCTCAGGCAGGATATCACAGAGACGGTGACAGCACAGGCATAAGCGATGAGGAATAGGGGGAAGCCATCTGTGGCGTGGCTGTCAATCTCATCCTGCTTGGATTTCGAGGTGTAGTAAGACACCTACAAAAGAGCACAGCAGAAGGAAGTCAGCTTGAGCGTTTAAGTCACAAAAAATGATTGCACATGGAAGTCCTGGCAGCTGTTACATCAGTGTTACTCAACAGTTTGGATGTAAAAGGACAGTTCACCCATAAAAGTCAAATATTTAGATTTTTCCTCTGGCCTGTAATGCCTGCCTGTTCCTCCACTTAGACTGTTTGGATTGAATTGCCCAGTTTTTGGAAGTAAACTGTAGAAAAGTTTATCTTCTCATGAATATAATGGCACTATGTGATAGCAGTACAGTACTTTTAAAAGAAACCCAGCAGAAATGTTTCTTGTTCTTCAAATCATACAATGTTAGTTCAACAAGGAAATCTTCAGACCTTGTTATGAGCATGTTTAACCTCCTAAGACCCGAACTCCTCCGTGGCATTCATTTTTAATTTCTCTTTGATATTTGGGAATATTGGGACCTGATGAATGTAAAATAAAGAATTACCAGATTTTTAATTTTTTACCAAATTTTTGTTTCTGAGAAAAATGAGAGCCACATATGAGGATATTGGTCTAAAATTTCGATAGCACAGTGGCAGTATAACATCCTCGTAAGTGGATATCAGGCCCTTGTAGAGCAAAATTGAGTATTTTGGTCTAAACAACCCAAAATGTGTTGTCCACATGTGTGGACGCCAGGTCCTAGGAGGTTAATGTTGGAACACATCTGCCAACTAAAAGAAATGTGTGCATAGTTCCCATTACAACCATTTTCAGGTTATAAATGACTCTATTATTCAGGAATACTTTCTTAATGGCTCAGTTTGTGATTATTCCATTTTTGTAGTTTCCTTTCATCATGAGATCAAGAGCTTGGTCTGCATAGCCGGCAATAAGTCAGACTCGTTTCCAGTGCATGATGGACTCTGCCAGGGCTGCCCTTTGTCACTGATTCTGTTAGTACATTTTATGGACAGAATTTCTAGGCCTATCCAAGTGGTGGGAGGCTTTCACTTTGGTGGTCTGAGAATCTCATCTCTGCTTTTCGCAGATGATGTGGTTCTGTTGGCTTTATCGGGTGATGGCCTCCAGCTCACACTGGAATGGTTCGTGGCCAAGTGTGAAACGGTGGGAATGAGAATAAACACCTCCAAATCTGAGGCGATGTTCCTCAGGTGGAGTGCCCACTCCGGGTCAAGGATGAGATCCTGCCCCAAGCGGAGGAGTTTAAATATCTCAGGGTCTTGTTCATGAGTGACAGGAGAAGGAAGCGGGAGATTGACAGATGGATTGGTGCTCCGGCTGCAGTGATGCTGTACCGGTCCGTCGTGGTGAAGAGAGTGAACCGAAAGTAAAAGCAATGCTCTCAATTTACCAGTCAATCTACGTCCCTACCCTCACCTATTGTCACGGGCTGTGGGTAGTGACCGCAGAACGAGATCGCAGATACAAGCGGCAGAAAAGAGCTTCCTCTAAGAGAGGACTCTGCTTGGCCCACTGAAGATTTAAAAAGTTATTTTCCCCAAAAATATAGGGGGACGACATGAACTAGTTTGTGCATAAAGTGAGAGAATATCAATGTCAAACAACATAAAAGTAAAGTAGTTATTCCTAAATCATATTTTGTTTAACTAAATAAAATGAGGCTTAAAACTAGAATTACATTTCCACATTATGAAAAGGGCATAATAAGCTGTTAAACCATCACTGATAATGGCATTATGAATTAAAAACACTGTAACATGAAATTTTGTGGGGGTGCTTTTGCATGACTTTGGTATTTTTATGTAGTTTTTCCATGCTGTTGGTAAAGAGAACAAACAACATAAAAAAGGACAATAAAAAAAAGAAACAACCACTCAGTGTGGCTGGTAGTTTTCCACTGCTGATGGCACGTACTTGACCTTCATCCAAATTGTCTTTAACTCAAGTAGAACATTAAACCGCACAATGCTTCCAAAATTTACAACTGACTCCGAGCTTTTTTGTCAAAAAGCTTATGGTGGCACATTCCAATGAAGAAAATGTTTGTAGTTTCTAACTCCTTTGAAATCTTTCTGTAGTCGGTCTGTGGTCAAATGTATCTTTCAGTGATCATTTTATGTAGTTTTATTTTTGTGATTGAGGTCATTGTTTTTGCCCCAATTTTTGCAACCATGTGACTGGAAGAGTTTGGGCTAGAAGCACAAGTTTGCTAACACATTTACTGCAAAAACTTTTTTTTTTTCAAAATTTATGAAAGATTTATTAAAAAATAACAATACTCATTACCAAACACAAAAAGCATCATTTGATGGCATTGTTCAAAGTATTTGTGGCTTTTGCAAAGCATTTCATCAGTCATGTGAAAAATAGTTAATTGTAAATGCACATCGAATAAATACAACCAAGAATCTCTGTTTGCGTTTAAGCATTCGGAGAGGTCATGTTACTTGCTTCAACTTTAAAGTTTAAAAAAGAAAATGAATAATAAAAACATGAGTAATGATGTGATACTCACATAAATGTGTTTGCTGTCTGTGTTGTCTGATAGGAGCTTTTTAAATTCTCTCAGCCATAATTTTGAGGCTTCAACTGTGCTTTCCCGATCATCTAAGTAGTAGAAAAGTTTGACCGCTTCAGCATTTCTGACTGAGCCGCTATCATCTGTAATAACACCACCCAGCACTGCACCTAGAAAGAGTGGAGTAGCTTTGTGTATGTGGACTGGATAGGTGATGCTGGTCTGATTGGTTAGACTGTTGCTGAGGATTTCCAGGATGATGTTTGAAACACACTCTCCCTTGGCTCTGGCACACAGTTCATTGAAGCCCAGTCTCCCATTGTCCACAGTGATATCAAGGATCTTATTGTTAAGTGAGATGATGTCCTCTAAAACAAGTGTGTCCAGTAGATTACGGCTGTTCCTGGCCACAGCAATGAGGGATGCAAAGCTGCCCTTGTCATACTGCCTGTCTTCAGAAAACATGGAGTAATTGTAGGGAAAGTTTTCTTTCACAAAGGCTCTGGTTGCCTTTGAGGGTCCTTTAGTTGGCGTAAACTGGCGCTCAAGACCATTGTCCTGTCTTCCCTCGAGAAAAATGAAGCCCCCGCTGAGTGCTGCTGAGAGTAACACAGGAACAATGAAAAAATATAATGGATAGGATCCTACTTTTGACCCAAGATTTTCAAAAAGCCGTGACAGAGGCTTTGTCAGGCAGTCAGTGCGTCTAGAATCCATCCTTAGTCTTGCAGGGCAGTGACACGGATCTGGTGTGACTGCATTCTTATAAAGGGTGTCAAGATAAGCTTAATCCTAATACTTATTGCTTCTAGAAAGAGCTACCCTTGTTCCAGGAAAAACAATATGACATGCAAATTATTCAGTGTTCAGTTTTTATTCTGTGACAGTAAAATGATAAGGCAAGCCCTTAAAATGATAAAAGGAAACAAGCTAATTAGTGAACCTAGACAAGGATGACCAAATGCTGACCTTGCTCTGACTTAATGAAAATAACCAGGGGGGTGAAAAATCCGATTTTATGACATTATGTTGCAACTATACCTGTAAAACTGTGTCATAAATATGTGATTTTATAACTAAATTACTTTGTAGTTGTATCATGTCACTAAAATTACTTAAGAAGACTCAATGCTGAAGACAAACAAGCTCATAAAAAATTAGATTACTTCTTAAATTAGTTAGTCATATTAGGGATTAAAGTATTCCTTTCTGTGAAGACTCTTTTGACATTTTGGAATTCAAAATGAATGCTCAAATCATTTCTGTTACCAAGCTGTAGCTTTTAAAGTCAACTCCCTGTGAACCACTTGGACCTTCCATTGCTGCTGCTATGATGCAACCTGAATGTCCTGTTACAACCGTTTGTACCCACTGACCTCAGCAAACATCATCTTCTGTGTCAAACTGTCCAGAAGCTGGAAATCCCCAGAAGTTTATTCTTACTGAAATGTTGCCATTTTGCCACAGTGGAGAAAATCCAGATCATTGCAAGCACCTCCAGGTAGTCAGAACAGGACATTCAGAGAGCGTATAAAAGTAGTAGGAGGGCTGGCAGAGACAAGAAGTTAAGCCTTTCTTAAGCTTATACACAGTTATACAGGTATAATGCGGTGTTTAGTCTATTTAGATCTAACTCTGTTTCATTTTGCCCCTTGGTGCGGTTCATTTCTCCAGGTGTGAACACAATAATGGCACTCTGGTTTGTGGTACTCTGGTTTATAGTACACTTCTACAATACATTTTGCATCTCAAAATGTACTGTAGGGGTATGAAGGCTTGCAATTAGCTGTGAAATTAACATAAATTTTCTCACACAGTACCTTTGTCATGTACTTACATTTGTTGCTCCCAACCCAGACATATCTGGCCAGTGACCAGACTGAATATTCTCACGTGGTTTGTAGTGACACATTTTGGTTCACTTGGAGTTTTTGTGACCACACAGACTCGTCCACTGAGAATTTATAATTGATTGTAATTCATTATAATATATTTATAATTCAACTGCACGTGCACCCCAGGCAGCGTACTTCAAGTCAACATCAAAGAACTATAACAGGAATGACTATTCGGTCATTGGATCTCCAGCTAACCACACCTGATTGTAACCTAAGCTTCACACTTAATTTACTGTACTGCATTGTTGTCAATTTTGTTATGTATTTGCCTACAGAGAGTGATTTTCAACCAATGCAAACATGCTTCCATGCAGCCCAAGTGCACCTCACTCAACGTGGATGGCACTGGGCATCAGTCAATAGGAAACAGTTAAGGGAATGACAATGAAGTTCACCAGGAATGGGAAAATTGTGAAATAAAACCATCGAAGATCAAAAATATTCTGCGAACGAAGTGCAGGCGGCGCCACAAAATGCCATTGGACTGCCAACATGCTACCACCACTGAACTATAATTTCCCCCATAATGTTTCAAGGGACAACTGAAGGTCAGTTATAAAAATGTGTTTGGAATTTAGCAACACTTGGGCTCTACAAGGTGTGAAAATCCAGGAGGATTAGTTTTACACTTCCAAGCTTGTCTCCATTGATATCATTTAACCCCTGTCATTCAGCTGTCAGTGAGAGCCCTGCCTTCGAGCCACAGCTCATATCTCATCTTGCAGAGGTCCTTCATGGGGTCATCAATTTCTCATTCTCTTGGTGATTCTAGCAGATAGTTGGTAGAAGACTGGTGGAGACATCAGTTAAGTCAAATCTTTTCTTCAACTTGCCTTTTGTCTTTAAGGCTATTAAAGACCGTAAACAATAGACAAACACTGGTGTCTGTTCTTTAGCCCTCAGTTTGCAAATGAGTTGTTCCACTCCAAAAGCTACCATCTTCAGGTGGGTGAGTAAAAGTTGACACTTTCATTAGCTTTTCTCTCCCTCCTGTGTTAGGAAATGTGTTATAGAAAACTAGGACAACCTGGCTTCATTTGATGTTGACGAGCAGTGGTCCTACTCTGAGTTCCTCACCCTACCTCTAAGTGAGAGCACAGGCACCCTTCAAAGAAAACTCATTTCTAAACCAGTCATGACGACCTTTGTAATATCATAATCGTATCATTAACGAAAATCAAATGACGAAGATGAAAACCCAAACCTCCTAAACCCATACAATGTTTATATTAAACTTTATTATTAATGGCTTTCCACCCAAACACTCTCACCAAAGCACGCGGCCAGCTGCCAAGAATTTAACTCAGATCTTTGCAATGGTGGGCGAGTGTTTTTACCTTTGCTTCAGTACCAGTATTTAGTGCCAGAATTATATGCCAATGCTTTCCTTTTTTTAATGTGCCAAGATGGACAAGGATTAACTGTTCCCCCTGTGGGCTTTATTTTTGGCAGAGTGGAGAAGACTCTGAAATAGCATTTATTCAAAGCATCAAGGGACAGTAAAATGACACTGAACCAACGCTAATGACTTTCTGTGGGGATGTTTGAAGCTGCAGTTCATTTATACAACAAATGAGTGTAAAATTTGAAAAGACAGGGGAAACATTCTATATTTTTACACACATTAAACTTAACCATGGAAAGGCTTGCAGTTTTAATTTGATTGTGCCACATTGCCAGCCACTTCATTAGAATTGCTATTGTAAATATCATATCAGCCAATTACATGGTCTCAAGAGAACATGCTAAAGTTCAAACCAAGCATCAGAATGAGGAAGAAGGATCTCTTAACTGGCTTTGAACGTGGCATGGTTGCTGAATCCATTTGGGCTGGTCTGAATATTTCAGGAACTGCTGACCTACTGGAAATTTCTCATGCAATACTTTCTAGGGTTTACAGGGAACGGTCATAAAAAGAGAAAATACTCAGTGGGTGGCAAAAATACCTTGTTGGTGCAGTAGGTCAGGAGAAAGGGACCAGATAGCTTACAGCTGACAGTAAGGCAACAGTAACTGAAATAAACACTTGTTACAGCAAAGGTATGCAGAAGAGCATCTCTGAATGCACAACATGTTGATCCTTGAAGCAGAAGACCACACCGGGTGTCACTTCTGTCACCTAAGAACAGGAAACTGAGCCTACAATTTGAACCACCTTACTTGAATTAAATTGAATTAGCTGAATATTATTGCTGACCATGTCCATCTCTTTATGGCCACAGTGTACACATCTTCTGATCGCTGTGTCACAAAGTTTAAATCATGTCAGACTGGTTTCTTAAACATAAGAATGAGTCACTCTACTCAGATGACCTCCACAGCCATCAGCAATCCAACAGAGCACCTTTTGGATGTCTGGGAAAGAAAGAATTGAATCGTAGATGTGGAGCCGACAAATTAGCAGCAACTGTGTGATACTGATCATGTCAAAAGGGAACAAATGTCTGAGGAATGTTTTTAACACCTCGTTGAGTCTGTGCCATTAAGAATTCAGGCAGCTCTGAAGGCAAAAGGACAACATCACTGCTGATCTGTCTGGCCTGGCCCTGCTGAGATCCTCCTTGAAGTGGGTTTTTTTTTTTTTTTAGTAGCTCCAGTGCTTCACCAATCGTACTCTATCATTTTTAGTTGTGTTTAGTTTAGTATGTATTCTTTTTTTTGGCGGGGGAAAATCCCAGTTCCCAAACCGAATACAGCTGACTGCAGTCGTACAACACTTCCTCATAAACACCACAGGTTAATAAATTACCTGGCAGTGCTGTTGTTTTATAGGTTATAGAAAGAATCTTTATAAAAGCAAGCAGCTAGAAGCAGAAGCACAATCTCAACATGGTCCACTGGATTTTCTTTCTAAACTCCTGCGATGCATTCATTTCTTCTTCTCTTTTCTATTTCCCTTCACTGTTAAAGAGCAGTTTCCATTATGCCAGTGGTTCACATTAAGGAGATGGGAACAGGCTGCTACCTGCAATTATCCTTGCTCACCCAGCCGTGGGTCACTAGGTGCTGAGCGACAGCTGGCTGTCTCGTTCCCTCCACCACTCACGCACACTAACAGTCACACACCTGCACACCACACTCATGTGGTTCCAGACTCCTTCCCACCCATTCTTTACATTCACCTGCCAAGCAGCTTGATTTATAAGGCCAATGTTCAGAGTGATACAAACCGCAGACACATAGGTGACGCACAGAATCAGTGCAGTGTGTTATGTAATATATTCATGCATAGAAAAGCGATCAGTCATCCTGTAAGTGTGGAAGAACAAACACACACACACAATGTAAGCAGCGACAAAGTGATTGTTAAGGAACAATACTGGCTCGGTTAGACTTTTCTGATTGAAAAACAGTGGGATCAAGTTAGGAACGCCAATGCAAGACTAAAGGTTCTAATAATGAATTACGACATTCCCTTAAATAACAAAAGAATAAATAAAAATAAAGGTTTTATTGATGTATGATGTTTGATACAAATTTGAATGGTAAATACAGTTAGGGCCTTAAAATTTGTGTGTTTTGCCCCTTTTTATGCACTCTCAAAGTATGAGTGTAGGAAGTACAAGACAGAGTCATAAACATGACTGTGCTAAAAAATACAAACAATAGCAACTACAGTTAATGGATAATGAAAAGGCAATCAAATGAGCTGATAAACCTTAGATCTAGAAGACCTAATAGGTACTATACACCTACCTGTGATATTAAAGTGTTAACCAGATTACCAGTTACTATTACAGAAAACACTTCTTCTCACTTCCTGCAAAGAGAGACAGTGATCCAGATCAGAGGGCATGCTAGCAAAGTGCTTTGTCAAATCCGGCCTGACTTTCCATCTATTTTAGCAAATGCAGCCATAAGCAATCCTGCAGATCTATGAAACGTATCTTCCCCCTTCTTCTTGCCACAGCTGCTGAGGCAGCACCTGGATTTAAATGACTAGACTCATTTCTGAACGCCTGATGGTGACAGCTGAGGATGGAGAAATTACCCACAGACCTGTTTCTATTCTTTCTCATGTGAGAGCCATCTGGGAAGAATAACTGTAAATTGTTTAATTCCTATATAACCACCACCTTAACAAGTTCACGTGCTGCATTCTTATCATCGAAATCCACAACGATACCATACAGTACAAAAGTCTTTGACCACTTGTAGTTTGGTGATATTTTGTTAAGGAAATAGGAAACAGGTGCAAGAATAATTGAAAAAAGCACAAACTGTACAAATCTAACAAGCTTGAAAGTCAAATTGGTGGTAATATAGCGTGGTCACCGTTACTGTCCAATGCAGCCTGAACTCTTTAAGGCAGGAGTGGGAAACTCGGGGCCTCAGGGGCCGGTGTCCTGCAGGTTTTAGATATCACCCTGGGTCAACACACCTAAATCAAATTACCAGACCACTGGAGAACTTCAAGACATGTTGACGAGGTAATTTAGCCATTTAAATCAGCCGTGTTGGATCAAGGACACATCTAAAACCTGCAAGATACCAGCCCTTGAGGCCTGGAGTTGGACACCCCTGGTTCTAAGGCAAGCTTTCTTGTCACTTTAGTAGTCTTCATGAATAGTTCTCTGGGCATCTTGAAGGACATTCACAGCTCTTCTTTGGATGTTGGCTGCCTTTTGTTTCTGTTCTCAGTCAAGATGATCTGGGCCCTGAGGACACCAGTTAATGATTGATGGCGCTCCATTGTTCTTTCTTCTGTCCAGGCATGTTTTTACTGCACTGGCAGTGTGTTTGGGACCATTGTCATGCTGATAAATTAAGCCGTTGATAATCAGACACTTTTCAGATCCATGGTGGATCAAAATCTGACAAATCAGTTTTGACAAGATCTCCACCATTGGCTGAAATGCTAACTCCAAACAATGACAGAGCCGCCATCATGTTTTACAGATGCCTGTAGACATTCTGAAAGGGGTCATGTTCAAGGATGAACTGAAAAAGGATGAAAAAGCAGTCTATTACCAAAGATCTTAGAAAGCCCTTCAGAAAGGTTGGAGGATTATTGCTCAAGACCACTTTTAAAACAACTGCAAAAAAGTCTAGCTCCTTGGAATTAACAAATCAAGAATCAAGCGATGGATTAAGACTTTTACACGGTGCTATATATGTCAGAAGTCTGGTTTTTATGACAAAAAAAGCATTTTCTAGCTTATCGAGCAACTATTAAACTCCTCCAGGTTTACATGGTCAATACTGGAAAAAACGCAAATTACTAAGAAAAGATGAGGTGAATAAAACATTGCTTTATAATTAAAAAGTGATTTAACAGTCAGATTTTATTACTGCAAAAATGTGTGATTAAAGTAACAATATTGATTTTACACCATATTTTACTGGTATTTGACCTTCCCCCTGCATCTACATCCATATACTGTTAATGAAACGCAGCAGTGGCCAAGAGGTAGACATCCCCATCTAGTGAGCTTAGAATCCAGACTTTTATGAGAAGAAATGTTGCATAATCAATAAAATGAGTAATAAAGCTGTTTAAAGCTCTATTAGAGTATAATTTGTGTAAGATATGTTCATTTTTCTCAATCCTGGAGGCTCAGACAGATTTACCTTTTTAATTTGTCTTTAAATGCATTTTCACAAGGTTGCTCGCTCATTTGTTTCCCTTTATTGACATGTTAATCAAGATTTTAGGTTTTTTTCCTTTGTAATGTGCAGGGGTGCACATAAGTGGTCCGCAGGTGCGCATTCCCTGTCAAAATAAAAGACGCGCACCAGATAAGAAGTTGCAACGCGCATTTGCGTACATATAAAAGGCAGTGTTTTTGTCCGCTAAAGTGGGATGTTCACGGCATATTCTGCACCACATCTCTGTGCGTTCATCATTTGTTTGAAGCCAGCTCACCTCCTGCAACCACTTTTCCGAGAATACGCGCTTCTTTTGCGGTTCGGACTCCTTCTGACATTTCTTTGGAGGTGGAGGAACACCAAAGTAATTGCTTAAAGGAGCTTGCTTCTTCGACATCTTTAAGAGTTCTAAACAAATGTCTGTCCTCCTCCAGAAAATCTTATGTACGCAAATGCGCGTTGCAACTTCTTATCTGGTGCGCATCTTTTATTTTGACAGCGAATGCACACCTGCAAACCACTTATGTGCACCCCTGGTATGTGTTCTGTTTGCAGTAAAAATCAAGTGGATGAAACAAAGAGGACAAAGACAAAGAGTACTTTTGTAATTTCTGGCTAATTACTTGAAATTGGACATCAACAAAAGCTGGGATCATTTTACATAACTTTTAAGAAGGAGTCCTGTATCATGCTCTCCACCTGGTCTACTAGCACACTGTACTCTGCTTCACAAACACTGTGTTTCCTCTTGGCACTTTCTTTCAGGCATTTTATCATCTCTCTGTGCATTTCTGGTCTGGATGCAATAAGTTCCAGCTTCTTGAGCTGCTCAGCGGGATCCTCTGGAATATTTGGGATTTGTAAAGCTTTGAACACAGCGGGAGCAAATTTCCCATAGTGAGCCGTGGAACAAAACACCACGGGACACGAGCCATCCTGCAGCCTATCAGCGACGACTTTAGCCACAGCCGTGTGTGTGTCCATGACGTAGCCCGTCTGTGTGTGAACTCTCTGGATGGCGGCCAAGCAGTCATCCTCAGAGCACCAGCCAGACAGCACTTCCTGCTGAATCGTGCCAAGAAGAGGCTCGGGAACCTGAAAGTGCTGCTGTCTGTCTAAGCGTGTGAACAGGTCCTTGACAAGATGGCTGTTTCCGTCGGAGATGTGGTAGATAAACCTCTCGAGGTTGGAGGACTTCAGGATATCTATAGCGGGGGAGTGGGAGAGCATCAGAGACCGTCCCCGAAGATCGTACTGGCCTGTGTTGATAAAGTCAGTGATGACACGGTTGTGGTTGGATGCACAGATAACTTTTCTTATCGGGATGCCCATTTGCTTGGCGTACACAGCTGACATGGCATTGCCAAAGTTGCCAGTAGGGATGCAAACATCAATGGGATCGCCGAATTTGATGACACCATCCCTGCACAGATCCAGATAGGCTGAAGAATGATAGACCACCTGAAAGAGGAGAAAAAGTTAGTAAAACTTTGCTTAGTGTTGCAAAATAATACTGCCCTTGTGACTGACTAAAAATCACAGACTTTTAGCATGTAAGTGAATTACTGAAGGACAGCAAAACACCTGGATCAAACTTTTGGTGTTTTCACAACAACAGAATGGGAAACACAATAAAATTTCACTTTACAATAACGTTGTATTCCTGTTTCTGCATTTTAAAGAAATACTGCTTCATTCACAAGCATACTGGGGTCATAGTTTGAAGTTTAGTTCCACTTCCTTGCAGCACAAACCAGAAATGGACACCACTCACCTTCAAAATAAAAGTTTTTTAAAACATGTTGGCTGCAGCTCTGAAACAACTTTTTTTTGGTAACCATAGAAGTCTGCTGGCAACCAAAGCAATCACAATGTTGGCTACGAAAAAGCTTATTAAATTGTAATGTTATAATTAAATGCTTATATTTATAAAAATCAATGTCTTCTTGCAGCGACACTCAGTGATCATCAACCTACCTGTGGCAACAGCCGTGCCCAGTTGATGGAGTTGCCGGTGCTGAGGACTGTGCCGTACTCTACAGCGAGATGCCCTGTCAGCCCCGCCTCCCCAAACATCCTCTTGATATTTCTCTGGCAGAAGTCAAAGTCTGACAGGACGCTGACAGCCCTGGCATTGCCCTCCCTGTAGCTCATCATCTGGAGCTTCTGAATCTCACTCACTCCTCCCTCCGGGAAGAACACCAGGACGCCGGTGCGGTGTCTGTCAGTGCTGCTCAGCCTGCTGAAGCCACTGAGCACTGCACTGCCAGTGTCTCCAGATGTGGCTACCAGGATGAGGTAGTTGCACATGGGTGGGAGGCAGTAGGCGAAGAGCTGAGGCATCAGCTGCAAAGCGAGGTCCTTGAAGGAGGCGGTGGGGCCGTGAAAAAGCTCCTGAATGTACTGATTGTGGGCGAGGTGTTTTACAGGTGCGACAGCCTTGCTGGCAAAGTTTGACCCATACGCCTTGAATATCATTGTTCTGAGATCCAAAGCAGAGACGTCCAGAGGGTGGATGCACTTTTCAAGTAAAACTAACGCTCGCTCTGGGTATGACATCTCAACTAACCTCTGCCATTCGCGTGTGCCTATCTTTGGGAAGCCATTTTTGGGAACATAAAGCCCTCCATCTGGAGCCAGACCCTCCACAACCACATCACTAAAGTATATTTTCTGCTTGGACAATCCTGCGCTATCACATCGGGTTGAAATGAATGTTTCTTCATCACTTTTCTGGTATCTCTCCACAGCTTTCAGCACCTTCTCTGCTACCTCCTCCACTGTGTCTCCTGTTCCACACAGCACCCTCACATCAAGCCATTTCTCATAAAACTGTTTCCTGTAAAGCAAAATGTCCCTCATGGATACCCCTTCCTCCTGGCCCACTATCCTGTTCACCTTCATGCTGGTGAGTCTCTGTAAGATGTCCTCACTGTCCACATCCAGGTAGATGACCAGCCCGCTCTGTTTGACATGCTGCATTGCTTCAGCATGAAGAGGATTAGAGCCCGTCAGGGAAACAACACACCCAGAGGCAGAGAAGTTACACAAAGCTCGACCTTCTTCCTCCAAGAAACACCTTCCGCCAACTGCTGCCAACTTAGCGGCAACAGGTATCTTCCATGCCGTCTCCAAGACGTCATCATCAACATCTATGACAGGGAGTCCCAGTTTGTGGGCCACTATCTTCCCCACCGTAGTTTTTCCTGCTCCCGGAGGACCCATGAGCAGGATGTTCTGGTCCCCCAGGCAGGTGGATCTGGCAGAAAGCCATGATTTTTGTGTAGACAGTGAACTCAGGCACCATTTGGCAGCTCTTATTGGAAGCTGGCTTGTATTCAGTAAACCCATTCAGGAATCAAATGACAACTGCCCTTACCCCTGTGAAAAAGAACATATTTCAGTTTTCTTTCTTTTTTTAGAACAATGGTATTCTAAGATTATAGTACACCTAAATTTACAAGTCAGCATGTTAGCTTTTTGACAGACCTTGAAAAGTATTATATAATCTTGTCACACACCCTAAGATCTTAAAGATAAAAGACACCGTTCTAAAATCATTATCTCTACCATTTAGACAATAACTCTTATTGCTTTTAGATTGGCCCTAAAAAGCCATACCAAAGCTGTAAATATAAACAGAAATTTTTCTGATTACATAAGATGGGTAATAATAAACCTACCAAGCATATATGCAGTTACATTGCAAGTACATTTAAGTGCACTGACAGGCACACCTCCCCTTTTATAGTCACATGCACTGATGTCCAAATATGGTGAAAAGTGTCCCACTTTATGCACAGCATTTCTATGCCTTCTCCCTCATTGTACACAGCGAGAGGCTCTAATTTACAATGGCAGCGAGATGATTATCAGGCAGAAGAAAAGATCATATCTGCTGAAGATATCAGTATCTGATTACTGGAAAGGTGGGGTTAACAAAATATCAGATAACATCATAAAAACAAACCTCCGCTTTGATTTTATACAAGTTCGTAAGCTTGTATAAAACAAGATAAAGTGCATCTGTCCTTCAGATGCCTGATGTGAGAGTTTTAACCTTCACACTTCACACGCAAACATGTGCTTTACCCCATATGCAGTCTGAGGGGGACAAACTAGATAACTCGAATTCATTGCAAGGACTTTTTTTTCATAATTCGTACAGTTCAATAGTGTTCAACAGCAGCATAAAAAAGTCTTTTTTTAACGTAGGTCAGTTTGTTTCATTTAAAATGACCGTTAAGGTATAATTACAGATATCAGTAGCATGTTTAGATTTCTGCTTTCGAAATTTAGAGAGGAAGTTAGCCGAGGAATTTAAAGTCAGCTGCAGTTGTAATTGCCAAGCTCATAAGCTTTGATAAAATATCGTAAAAGGCTGCGATAACTTCTCGGGTTATTCCGGACACTCACAGATGACCCTAAATGAAATTGAATGAGCAATACACTCACGCAAATAACGACTTTCCATAAGCTCCACCTGTTAATAAATGACTTCGTAAATTACGTGATTATGCGATCTTGTTAGTTTACACAAGGAAATGAACTCTTTACGGCAACAGTCTCCACAACAGACGCCATAAATAACTACGGTGAGACTACAGGGACAAAATTTATTTTTATCACTGGAAGCATAAAAAAAAATGCTTATCTATATACTAATTCAGCGACGTTTTAAACTGTAACCCAACAGCTTAGAAGTTGTAGCAATGAATGCGAAGTTGTAGCAAACATCTAGAAAAATCGACAAAACAAAGATAAAATCTGAAGGCAAAGCTGAACTCTTTGCTGCTTTCAAGTCTGCCTCGAAATTGCCCGCCTCTAAACGCCAAACAAACTTCGCGAAAATAGCATATAGCCCTAGTAATCCTAAAGCAAGAAGACAATAATTTATTTATTTTTTTTTGCAATTTAATGGACAACATGAAACATTTTACATTTACAACTTTCAAAAATAACAAGATGTAACCCTAAATGAGACACTTCCCGACCGCTCATGAACGCAACATCTGCTGTTCTTGTTTCCTAGCAACTAGCCGAGTCAAACAAATTTGGATTCGGTTAATGTGGAGAATTTAAGGCTATTAGCCTTCAAAAGAAGCTACGGCACTCTTTAGTTAATCGCCTCTTTATTCATGATGTCTGAAGATGTTCATCCTCCAGAAAGTGCCTTCAATCTCCTTCCAGTGGAAGACAAAAAGAAAGAAAAAGCGCCCAGGTAAATTGCTTCAACTTAGCCCAAAGTACGCAGTTAGCTTTAAACTATTATTTGGGGTAAACAAAACAAAACCACGACATCAGTTTGACATTAAAGTTTTACAAAGTCTTTGAAGTTTTTGTTTGTTTGTTTGCCTGTTTTGTTTTCCAGAAATAGCTAATAAACTTGGGGTAAGTAGTAAATTGTAGTTTTACAGAGAATTTTTATTAAAATAAAGAGAAAAGAAAAACAACCCTATAGCTTTATGTTTTTGTTTGCGTTTTTAAATGTTTGCTTTCAGTTTTATTGAGATTGTTTTTTAGAGTATGTTTGCTCATTTTTATTGAAACGTTTTGGTATCTGTTAAAGGTTTATTTTTTCCTTTTAGGTATGTAAAGAATTAATTAGAGAGATTAGAGAGATTTTATACTTGTTTGATGTTTTAGTAAAGACTCTGGATTCGTGATTCCTTGTAAGCTTTTACTGTGTGTAACTGAGGAGACATTACATGCAAGTAGCTTGACTCCGGGGGTGGGAACCCAGTCCTGTGTTAGGCATTTTTACTGCGTGCATGCGCAGTGAACTGTTCGCTTCGAACAGGTATGGTAAACCCCCACTGATCACTAGAACACTAGTCAGATGTTCTACACTACTGTAAATTTAGATTAGGTCGTAAAACAGAAACGCAGCTTTTGGACGGTATTTTAAAAAATAGTATAGGAAAAAAAAACTCCAGTATTGTGTAATAATGTGTGAGTGAGTGCATTTAATGTTCTTTCAGCAGAAAAGACTAAAAACAGTGATTTATAATATTAAATTTTGTGAGTACAGTATATCAATTCAGTTTTCTTTTATTTTAAAGCATAGTTTTCATTTGTTTTTAATTAAAAAATAATAATTTTCTTTATAAGTTTTTGTAGTGATTGCTTAAACTGATGTGTTGCTTTTTCTTTTTTCTTTTTTTTAAGGTATGTATCAAAATTCAGGCCTGCAGTTATGTTGGAGAGAAAGCTGGTGAAGGAGCCGATAAGGACGATGGGACCTGCCAGAGTGGAGTTGCCATCTCCAGAGAATTTCCTCAAGAAGCATTCGAAAGAGCCCAAACTGCCTGAACGTGAGTTCATCTGTCAGACCGTTTTATTAGCGTGTGGGTTTGCCTTGAGATGGTGAATATGAGCTTCTTGGCATTGCATGTTTCAGAGACTCAGAGCTCCAAAGATGTTCATAAAACCTGCTCTTTCACTGAGAAGAAACCTCCGGTCCCCAGAAGGAATGACAAACCACTGATGGGAATTCACACCAAGAGGGACTTTTTAAAGGAAACACCTGAACTGGTGCCAATGAAACCACAACCTGCATGCGTAGACACCAGCAAGGGGCACAAACAGGTGCTGGAAAACTCAGGGCTTGTCCCAAAGTTCATCACACGAAAGGTATTTTCCTACAGTTGCTACTTGCAGTCTTTTAAATATCAACATAAAGCATGCTAGAATAATATCATGTTTATATTTGCTCATAAAACACACCCTGCATGAAGGACTTTGGTAGAGTACCAGCGTACCTCCAGCGGCGCAGCGAAGCAGAGAGGAGGGCTCAAGAGGAGTATGAAAACTTTGTAAAAGCAGAGCGGGAGCAGAGGGCCATGAAACACATGACAGAGGAGGAGAGACAAGCCATCCTGAAGGTAAACAAATGCAGGGGAACCATGCTGGATCTTACAATTTAGTGGATTTAACTTGAGTTATACAGGGTTTTGAACTTCAGTTACTCACATGCATTAACACAGTGAAGCTGTAGGATGACAGTTAGATTGTTCTCAGTTAAAGTAAATGTTGAGGGTTCTTTGTTAGAGTACAGTTTTTCATTTAAACTTGATTTTTCTATATAAGGACTTACAGTAGGAAGTCAGAAGACTAGCGGGACCATCGATATTTAACTTTAGATCCTTGATTTCTCGATGTGGGCATCATTATTTTGTGTTTAAGCTTTGCCTCGTGTGAATGGGTGATATGGTATCCAGTGATTCATATGGCACAGAACAATGTTAATGTTTAGCCATTAACACGACACAGTGTCTGTCCCTGTGCGGGGTATGAGGCACAAAAACTGAGATCTCTGAGATCATTCCAGCAACATTTTCTGAGTTTACTTACAAAAATGTTCACAACTAAACTTGTATAAAGTGCATGTAACATCAAATTAATTAGAGTTCTCATACTTGTGTATACTGTTTTTTAGTTCAAGAGATTTCTCCTTAACTGCTGCACATGCAAAAATAAACAACAATACACCAAAGCCAACTCTGGCTGCAAAATACCAGTTTTCCTTCCTTACACAGCAGGATTTCTTAGAGAATTACCCTCTGTAACATCTCTGACTGATGCCTGTTTACTCAGAAAAGCCTTGAATACAGATAGTCTGTCTTGTGACATTGATGCGTTTCCTTCCCCAAATCTTCTGTCCAGCGCCTGAAGGAGACCTGGGATAAGCTGCATCACGAGTACCAGGCCCTTCCCCTCATCATCGACACTATGTCACAGAGGGCCACCAAGGACTGCCTCGAAAGGCAAATGAAGCAGCTGGAGGATGACATCGACTTATTCGAGAGGTTCAAAATCATCTACATACCTAAAGATGATTAAACTCAGCAGTGATGAGATGCAATGTAGTGAATGTTGCTATTTGCCCCATTCATGAGGAAAATAAACTTGTTGATTTACTGTATTTTCTTTTCAGTGTCAGTTAATTTTTTTACAAAGCTAATACAAAATACAACATTTTTTTCCGACAAACAACACTCACATGAATTTATGACTTGGGCCACTTCCATATGTAGTCCAAAAACATAAATTTGTTGTGCTGTGTCATGACATGAGAGAAAGTTTTGGCTGATGATGATGAACCCTGCCGTTTAGTTCCCGTGAGATTTTAACAGAGGAAGAAAAACTCAAAACATAAATCAGGTTACAAGCTCAACACAGACTTCCTTTAACCCTCTTGCTCTTTTAAAGCTATCAGGGGAAAGTAGATTACAAGGTTGTTGTTGTTTTCCAGCATGATCTCAGTTTAAACTGAGTTTTGTGGATGAGTGCTGGCAGAAGATCAACCCTTAAAATACTGAAACTATGACTGTTACCTCCTGCGCTCATGTCCCCTCCAACGGTTGACCTTTTGAGTTTGAAGGTTGTTTCATGACCAAAGCCCAAATGATGCAGGATTTTTAAGAGCAATACTAAATTCACTATTTTGAGCATTTAAAATTCTGATATATCAGCCAGTACATTTTTTTCTTTCAGTCACATGTAAGATAAACATATTTTTCTGGCATTTGTTGTGTAGCTGCCAAGAGGGAACTTGCAGAGTGCCCTCTTTGGGGAAAACGGTGCAATGTCAACACTCATATCATGGTTGAACGGTGTTTCTCTGATGTTGTCATTACTTTATAAATTTTCACTTGTCACCCAGTATAAATAGCTAATATCCAAAACCATCAGACTCTATTCACAACTTTTCTTTCACGTTATTTCCATTACTCACAGTTCCAGTTAAATTACTGGAGGACAGTCGACAGTTGCAACGTGACACTTTAATACAAATTAAATGTAAGTCAAAGTGGCACATGAATTTGCAAAATAAATGGAAAACATTTTACAATAAATCTAAATGTTTGCTTTTGTCTGCCGTGTTTTTGAGCCTGATGTGACTTCAAAAAACTTGGCAAGTCATGTACTAAAATTTTCCTCAGACTTTCTGATTTGTTTTTCAGACTTGAGCTGACACTTGTGCAGGACTGTGCTGTTAACTGAAGTTTTTATTTCAGTTACAATTTTGGCTCCTGGGCAGCACAGCAGTGGAGTGGCTAGAACAGTTTTTTCATAGCAAGGAGGTCTCGAGTTTAAATCTATCAGTCACTTGGTGCCTTTCTGTGTGGGTTTTCTTCGGTTCTCCAGCTTCCTCCCACAGTCCAATGACATGCTTGTTAAATGAAATTTGGCCTTCATTTGAATGGTGATCTGTCTCTTCCTGTTAGCCTTTTGATGGATTGGCAAGCTGTTCAAGGTGCACCCCAAATTTAACTTTATAACAGCAGGTCCAGCCTTTTCACAACACTAAATTGGATAAGGAGTTAAGAAAATGAATGGATGTTGGCTTTCAATAAGTATTAGAACAACATGATCTCAGCCCCTTAGCTCTCATTTACAAGTGTCCTCCATAAAATCCCAAATTCACTCCCCCACAAGGGTGTGGCTGTGTTTACTTCAGGTCATATTTCTCATTTTGTTTTTTTCTGATGAATTACCCACTATTTTCCCAAAGTAATCGCATTACTTTGGGAAAATCACAGTGATCTCAATATCGACCGAAGTAATTGCAATTACAATTTTTGCTGTAACTGAGCAGCCCTTCATTCAAGTGGATTTTCAAGTCTAGCTCTTCTTTTCTCCTCCTGTGAATACATAAATCCAGAGCTAAAAATTTAAGCACTTATTAAATGACAACTAATTCCTTCTTGTGTTCCTTAAAAAGTATAATCCCTCAGAAAACTGAGTAAAATTTACTGCTTACAAACTGAATCATTTGTTGTTAGATTTCTTTCCCCCTTCCCCCGTCCGCGGTGGCCTGCGATGCGGCCACGAGCCAGCCCAGCATCACATGAAGCTGATTATCCATGTAAATCTCCACAACCAAAACAACGCTTTCCTTTTGCACAAATGACTCAAGCGTGATCGCACGGCCCATGAGCCTGGCCGGGACTCGTCTGGATGCCTCACCTTCCTATTTTCCCTCTCTGCTTTGTGAGTGGGCGCTGAAAAGAAGGCAACAGTAACAGTAAGTGATGATTTGTTAACAACAGATTAGAGATGTTGCTCTGGATGTTAGTGAAGTTCGTATTTGGAGAAATGTTTCTCTACATGTTACCACTTTTGTCTTGTTCAGAAGGAAGTAAGCTGTTTTTGTGTGTTTCCACTTAAGGTCACTTTCACGTGGATTCGTCTATAAGTTGTGCCACAATGTCAGCACTGCTACAGATGGACAATGAAGGGATAAAAAGAAGAATTGTGGTATGTTTAACACCACGTTTAAACATCTATAGTGCTAAAGTAGTGTTTGGTAGTTACTTTTTCGGCTATTAGAGGCTATTATTTTCCTTTTTGCTACTTAATATCTTTTGTGGTTTTGTAATAAACAAAGCAGTAAAGACAACTGTCTGCTTTCAATTTTAGTTGTTTTTTTTAAAATTCAGAGATTTAAGAAAATATATATATAACTTCCAAAGTTTTTTGTTTATCAAGACACACAAGTCAACTAAATGAAACTAAAATGAAAAAGCAAAGCAATTTTATAGTAATGTAAATTAAATAAATATAAATAATTGATTAAAACAAACATCATCACACTATAATGATTGTAGCATATGTATGTATGTATTTTTGTATCTTCCCAGTATATGTTTATACTGCCAATAATCGGTCCTGACAATAATTTGTCTGTCCTAGATAAAAGATGATTGGCCAGGCTACAGTCTGGACCTGTTCACCTACCCTGAGCACTACCATGATGACATCGAAAGTGTTTACATTCCACATGGGGTAATCATGAATAGGTAAGAAAGGCCTACAACATCACAATGATGTCATAAAATTTCATAAAATCACACGCTGCGTGAATATATGTTAAAATGTCACGTTTTTACAGCTTATTGACAACAAAAGATTTCAGCCACTTCTGCTCCAATCGTATGAGTAAAGAAAATAAAATACACTATTTTAGAATGTAGCGTTCAACATCACAGGTCAAAGGAGGACAATCTTTGTTTGAGCTCATTATTTTCCCAATACAACATTATGTTACTTTACAATGACACGAAAACATTATATGCTATCCTAGATTTCTATATTAACAATGCTGACAGCATAAAACATCAAACTAAAAGGCATGAAACATCAAAGGGCTCTTGCCCTTAGGAGGGGGTTGTGATCTCTGAGTGTTCTCATTAGTAGTATGATTTGATTTGCTCTTGCAGGACAGAACGCCTGGCCCACTACATCATGGATGACTTTCGGGATGACAACATAATGGTCCTGTGTGTTCTGAAGGGAGGCTACAAATTCTGTGCAGATCTGGTGGAGTTCATCAAGATTCTCGGCCGGAACTCCAACAAGTACCTGGAGACCCGAGTAGAGTTCATCCGTCTGAAGAGCTACCTGGTGGGTAGTGCAGCAATCTATGAAAAAACTTTCATAAATTGCCTCAAAGGGCATTTTGCCCAGCATCTCCACCCTGTGGTGTGACAGGTGCGCTGTTAGATTTTTACATTTAATTAATGCTTTAAGTTAGGAATGTTTCACGTAGCTTTAAGCTCTCCGTCAAGTCTCAGAACTGGACCTCTTAATTTTAATTGAGGTGTAGGTGCCTATTGGAGTAATTATCTGCCAAATCACGTGGCAAGAAATCTGTAAATGAGTAAAGGTGTAGTATTTTAGCCATATGCTACTATCACAAATTACAAGACATCTCTGTCTGTGCAATGAACCCATAAAGTCTATGGATGCACCTTGTTAACCAAGTTTGCCACTGTGGGCTGATAACTTGGAACTCCATCATTTCATCCAGATTGGTCACTTCTGGCTGAAAAACAACATAGCAGTAGGTAAACTGAGGATTTGCAAACTAATGAACACATGGCAAATGTCAAAACATTACAACATATTACATGCTTTAATCACATCGTCCCATTTTTCTCCTTCTTATACACTCCAGCTCAAATATTAGTGAAATATTCTTGGTTCTAGCTTTCCACCTGGGAGGACTTCCTTTGCAGTTTTATATCAGTCAATTGACTGAATATGTTGTGTAAACAGACGAAGCAAGCAATGTGAGGATTCCAATCTCCTATCAGGAAGTGGGACATGCATTTTACTGTGCTTTTTTGTTATTTTAACCTTAAATAAATAAAAGTGAAACAAAATCTTAAATGATAATGACCACAATTTTTGCTGAAGCCCTGCTTTCAACACAGATTTTAGCCAGAGCCACCAGATGTCACTGTTGTTCATGTTTAATGTGAAACATTCACACAGGGCAACTCAAGGACCACTCATTGTGGAGTGACTGCATAGCTCAGGTCATGAAAATAGCAGTCTGCTAATTGGTGCAGCTGTTGCTGCCAAGAAAAACTGCTCATGTCATGATGGAGTCCAACACCTGGAATGCATAAACTGTGGAACGACACAGCAGTGGTAACAATTATATCAACTGTCGGCAAAGTCACTTGTTTTATTGTGGTGTGTTTTGGCAAGCAGCACATCTGAAAGGATGTGATTTGTTTTTCTCTACATGTGGTCACATTTTTTTAGTCCCTTTTGAGCACGGGGGAGGATTCACTGGCTTTCGTGGAGGTTAAAGCAGCGAGGACAGCCTAGCGATGCTGTGATGTTCCACGATATTAAGAAAAGAAGGTTTTTATTTTTCTTAGGGCAAGGTTGAATGAGTTATTTAAATAATACCAAAATAAGTTCAACTTACTAGAGCTTTATTTAACTCTGTGAAGGCTACAGAAAATTAAGACAAAAGTACAAAACTGGCAGAAATCAAACTTAAATCTGAAAAGATATGATGACAAGTTAAGAGACCATACAAAAGTATAGTCTTATATTAAAGTTCATCTGATTTCTGATCATTGTATTTTCATGTCAACAACATGGCGTGGGGTAGCGGTTGCTGTTACTGCACTGTAGGACTGTGTGTTTGAGTGATAATGTTGTTAGTCAATCTCGCAGCTCATGATGGAGACATGTGACCTGCCCCAGGCCAGGATTTTGTCCACGTCACTGCTGCTCTTATCCGAGTGATGCATCTATAGCTTCTAAATTTTTATATTTTCTGACCGCCTGTCAGGATCTGTTCGCTTCTTTAACACAGTGGTTCCCAAATGGTGTGCCTTAGATTTTGTGTCAACTAAGCATTTGTGTTGTCACTGTACAAAAAGTAACAAATGTAATTTAGATGCACTATATTAGAACACATGAAATTCCCTGATTAGAGGCCCTGGTTATTGAAGTCAAATAATCACTGTATTAAGTAATGGATAAACAGTGGAGAAAACCCAGCAAAAGAAACTGTCAAAAGAAACTACTGCAAAAGCTACGCTTCACCTGGACAGCCTTCTGCCCAAGTGTATCATTTGCTGAGAGGAGTTATTAAGATACACTCATTCACACACTCAGACACCAAAAAAGTGTCTCATAACAAGATGGATGCAAGTTCTATACAAGTGGAGTTTATTGCAGATGTAAGGATCTGTATTCCTGCAAGTTCCTTCATCTGACAACAGCAGCAAATGAAGAACTGCTGATATTCCAGATGACTTAGAGGCCATTTTCTGCAATTATGAGAATGGGTGTGCCTTGAAATTTTGGATTGAACTTTGGTGTGGCTTGAGCAAAAACAAATTTTGAAAACCAATGCAGTTAACTGAGGTTGCTCCACATATCCCTGACTGTAAATCACAGTTAAAGGCAATTTATTGTAATTAACAGAAACCATGGAGTAACAAAAAGGGCAAACATTACAATTGCTGGGTTCCAAAATAAAAAATTAACTGCCCTCTTTTCATCTTCTCACCAGAATGACCAATCAACAGAGGACCTGCACATCATAGGATGCCGAGATCTGTCTTTTCTGCGTGGAAAGGTGTGTGTTTGTAATTAAGCAAGGTCAAGATAATGACATGGGATAAGGATATTTTTACATGCTGTTTTAAAAGAAACTACCCTAGCCTCAAGAGGGAGCTGTCAGTTAATCTGTCTTTAGGTAGAAATTTTTTCCCAAATGATCAAAGTCACACAGTTACATTTGTTAAACTTAGTCTTAGACAAGACCACACCGTTATGCTCTGACTTTTGAGGCTTGCTCACCATATCGTCCTACAGTCTCCAGGCTGGCCATGAATCAGAGATTTCAGGCAAATGAAGAAGGCAGATTTATTGACTGTTTGTCCCTGCTAATCCCTGGCAGGGAGGACTGAGGAGCCTGTAAGGACAGTCTGTGGCATTGTGAGGAATTACCCTGGAGTAAAAAAAACACTGATGTTGAATTCTTTAAAGTTAGCTGTCAAAATGTGCTTTAGCTACAATGTATTTTCACTTCGGTTAAGAAGGTCAGAGGGAATAAAAACAGAAAATCTGACAGGCACCTTACACAGAAAGCATGAATCATTTGGAAAAAAAAATGTTGGTGCTCTTGTCATAATTCTTCCTCTGGACGGAAATGTTACACACAAGCCTCCCACAAGTCTCATACATTATCAACAAAACTAATCATCAGTCATCATCATTTCCTGAGCGAAATGTTTCTGAGGCTCAGTTCCAATTCGAGTATGAGTTTCTTTGTGATGATGCCAGCATAATGTCAGCTCAGTGATGTAAATGTTATGTTGATCTGTGAGGTGACATGAACACAGAGCTGTGCCTGAGATGACCATATTAATGATACTACTACTACTCTGATTCGCATCACAGGGGGAATCTGCACAAAGTTTGGTGCACAGGATGACTCACAACCAATTAAGTTTCTGAATTTTCCTCTAGCGCCATCACCGGGTCACTATTTCAGTGATAAATTAACATTTATTCCTTCTAGTGGTAATTAAAAGGTGTTACAATATTTAAAGAGTAAACTAAGACAGGTAAAATTGCAGTGGGTCTAAATCAGGAAAATATAGCTCTCCTCCTTCAGGTTAAATCGGGGATGTCAAACTAATTTTTTTATCGTGAGTCACATACAGCTCAGTTTGATCTTAAGTGGATCAGACAAGTGAAATACATCTTTCTGTCACACATTTAATCCCTGAGATATCTTAATATAACAAAAGGCACAATTTCAACAGCATATCTCAGTTTTTCAAAACAAAATTCTGCTGTTGTAAATCTTTCGGCATGATTCATTTTAAAAAATTAGTAAAATGATAAAAAAGGGGGAAAAATCCTATATCCAGGTAGCTCACTGCCCACATGATCATGTAATTATAGAACAGAAAGTTTCTGTTAATTCACAGAAAATGTCCTCTTGTGAACATTGTTTAAAAAAAGCAGGAATTTCTATAGTCAGTAGTGAAAATCGGGAATTTTTCTGTTATTTAATTGTTTATCCATTACTTAATTACTTAGGTGTAGTATGAATACCCAAGGATGTGGTGTCAATCAGTAGTAAAAGCTAGAAAAAATAAAAATACCTTAAAAGTTCAAAAGTGTATGCCCTCTTTCACATTTTCCAAAGCCATCCAGTGGGCAAAATTGGAATCTTTGCACGGCCAGTTCTGGTCCACGGGCCGTATGTTTGACACAACTGGGTTGGATTTTCAAAAGCCTGAAAACAGAGACTTGAGGAGGTGCAGACAACTAGTTCCCTCTTAGATCACTTGAATCACAAAACGTTAAAAGTTGGATGACCTGAAAGCCTTGTTTGTCCCAACTGGCCATGTACACCGTAAAAAAAACATCTTAAAAAAACAGTAATATTCCGGCAGCTGGGGTGCCAAAATAATACCAGAAAATAACAGAAAATAACTTTCTCATGAAAATACAGTTATTTTCAGTAATGACAATACAGTTTGTTGCCCTAATTTTACATGGGATTTTGCCTTTTTCAAGTGCTTTTAAACATTAAATTAGGAACATTTTAATGTGATTAAACAATGAAATTACCTATAAACAAGGTCAATGAATGTGGCAATATGAATAAAAATACTTAAATGTACAGAAATATACAGTTAACAGTAGGTTTAAATAATAATGGATTGCATTCACATAGCGCTCTTTGAGACCCTCAAAGCACTTTACAATTCCATTTTATAATTCCCCTCTGGCCATCACCAGTAGGTGGTAGGTGAAGTGTCTTGCCCAAGGACACAACGACCGAGAGTGTCCGAGCCGGGGCTCGAACCGGCAACCTTCTGATTATAAGGCGAACTGCCAACTCTTGAGCCACGATCGCCCTAAATAACAATAATAATAATTATTATTTGATGTAAAAAAGTTTATAAGAATCATTTTATATATTTTTCCATAGCATTACATTTGAATTTAACAGTTCAATCTTTCAAATAACGGACAAATATTTGTGAAATTATGATACATTTGTGAATGTATTTTAACAATCTAAATATGCATATGTACAGACAAATACATTTAAAAAACAAGAAAATTATGTTTTATTACATTTACAGTGATTTTACGTTAATTTACATTTGAAATGTAAAATCACAGTCTATTTATGTAAATTTAATGATATTCTAGAAGAACAGTACAAAATTGTAAAATACACAGTAAAATACCTTTATATTACAGGGTTTTTTTACATTGTACTGAATGCATTCCTCACTGTAGTAAAAGCAAAAATCTCAATTAGCAGGTTTCTGACATGTTTTGTCCCCCCCCCCCCCCCCCCGCCCCCAAAAAAAAGAAAAACTTTCTAATGTTTACCAGCTTTAACTTGGTAAACATTACAAGTGATTCCCAAGGTTCCCAAAAATGTAATTACAAAAACAAGTCAAAACATCTCATTTAGAGATCCTAGGAGAACCATAAAATCCCAGCAAGTGATGCCATACACAGTGAAATAATTGCCAGTGCATATTTGTTGTCCAACTGGCTCCATAGTTTGCAGCAGGCAGTAAGACAGGTTTGTTGTGCTGTAGTTCTTGTGTTCTTTACTTGTTCCTATTAAGCGTTATGCAAGAGTGTTCAGGTGTAGACTGGGAACACTGGCCATGCGCCCGCATTCTCTGCGATCACTCTCCCCAAAACCATAGATACTCTCCACTGCTCTCACAAAGAGTCCCATACACCCAGCCAAGGAAACAAGAATTCATTTGAAAGTGTGCAGCTCCGAAGTGACTTTTGCTCACTGTAGACACAGATGTTCATTACTGAGGAGAAGAGAATGAGTCGTCTGTGTTTTTGTTCAGGCGCTAAAGATACTGCCAACATCGCTGCTATAGATACCATCTCTAAGAAATTCAAAGACACAACACCGCCTTTATTTTTGTTTTGCTTGAACAGTATTAAATTCAAAGGTGACCGTTCTCTAATCTTTTTCTTTCTTTTTTTTTCACATGTTACCAAGAGTGTGCTCATTGTTGAGGTGAGTGTGTGTGTATATTTTTCTATTTTTGTCGGGATAAATCCTTTCAATTAGCACCATTTCTGCCCCCTTTGAGACACCATTTACTTTTGAAAAGTCGTTGTCGTTGTTGTGGTTTATGTCAACGCAGGGGGAAAAAATTCATTCTGTTCCTCTTTGGGATCATGTTCCAGTTGTGAAGGTTTCTGGACTCAATTCAGACACACATAAGAACATAGTTACATGGGCCATGCAGGATAAAAAGCATGCTCTGATAGCTTCAGATGCAAAACAATGAACAGCTGCTCAAGCTCAATGTAATCTTTCTCAGTTATACGATGTTTTAGCTCTTAAATGAATGTAACAGAAAAGTTTTAAGTAACTGGAAATCTTCTCTCAGATGCCACTCATTCATTCATTAATCGCTCATCAATGCATTTACCTATTTCAGTTGATCAATATCTGTGCAAAAGTCTTGAGCAACCCCTCATTCCTTTTTATATTTCTGGGAAAATGGGAAATAGGTGCAGAAATTTATTGAGATGTGTGTAAGCATAAATAAAAATACAGTATATAACACAAAAACAGTCTTTGTACAGTTCTAACAAGCTTGAAAGTCAATATTTGTTTTTTGCTTTTTTCATTCTTCAACGCAGTCTGAACTCTCTTGAGCAAGCTTTCTTTTCATTTCTTTAAGTAGTCTTCAGGAATATTTCTCCAGGCTTCGGGAAGCTATTCAAAGACCCCACACTGCTTTTATAATATTGAGGCTAGTGTTCCCCATTTGACCGAGACCATTTCTGACGAGTTTTTAACAAACGCATGGATCAACTGAAGGGTCACATGGATCTCTAAGGTCTTGTGTCAAGTCTTTGCTGGATTTTCTTCCTAATTCTTAATGACATGACTTTCAGATTCTGTCCATCTGCTGTATATAGCTTTTTGAGACCTGCTTCTTCTTTTGTCCACTTATCAGTTTGGTGTCCTCCTAAGAGTTCTTTGGGAAACACCTCAATTGCATTATCTTTGGCATTTTTCATAGTGAAAAGTGTTTTTGTGACAGGCTGCTCATAAATTGTCTCAGAATTCCTCTGATGGACGGGTGCAAGGACTGAACACATGAAAACCAGCCAATGTCCAAAGGCAAACTTTAAAAGACCTTCATAAAGCCTGAAAAACTTTAAAAGTACAAAAAAACCTGCCTCCTCCTGGAAAGCAAATTATAAAGAAATCAGTTGTGGCTCAAGACTTTTGCATAGTACTGTATCTTGATCTTTTTTTTACTCTCATATATCCCACGTTCTTTCCTCCAAATCTCTTCCTCTCTTCCTTTGCTCTTCCCTCCCCTCAGGCCATAGTTGACACAGGAAAGACCATGAAGGCCCTTCTGAAGCATGTGGAGACCTTTGAACCCAAGATGGTCAAGGTCGCGGGGTGAGACAGTTTTTTAGTCGTCTGTATTTTCCCCTGTAAAGGAAATGCCAAGCGTGTGACGAGCACGAGAAGATATCACTTGTCCACAGTCACTGCTATCTCGTGTCTGTGGGCTGCTCCTATGCATTCCCGAGGTCACAGAAACACGATAAACATCTCTCACACATGGTTCATGTTGAAAGTTTATTTCCTCTGGATTGTGAAAACACTCCAAAAATGTACATTTTTAAAAATATTCAAGTCTTTGTCTTATCACCATGGTTTTTGTACCAATAAATGTCTTGAAATTAAACTGAAAAAGTCAACTTTTTGATATTGTATACATAATTTAACATTTGAGGGTAATTAACATTATTATTTTGTATTTCAGGCTGCTTGTGAAGAGGCTCCCTAACGTGGCTGAAAGTCTGACAGACTGTAACTATGCTCTTTGTTTTAACCTTCGTAGCACCCACACAGTACCCTACTTGCCAGTCTTTTTCATTTATTCTTATTTTTTCACCTTTTTTCAAAGTTTAGATAATTTAGTAAATTGTTCGTTATTAGGGAAGTGTCCTGACCTGATATTCCTCCCATAATAATCCCAAAATACAAAAGAAGTGTGTATTCAAGGAGCTTGCCACACAACACAAGTAAGTGACCTCCTGGAGTTCAGGAAGTCAGTTTTTGAACAAATTACACAAACAAGATATAGCTTTAGGTTACAAATATTAACTACTGGCTGCAGTCATGGGAAAAGGAAGTATACTCGTGTTGAACTCTAAAGCCTTGCATATCAGGACATAATCAAAATGATCTAGTCTTTAGCAGGTTCTGAAATGACCTAAATACAACCTCATATGAACAATCATACATGATCTACGCCACGTCTTTATGTGTAATAGAAAAACTAAGCCAAAATGCAGGAACAGTAGGTTAAAACTAAGTACACTCCATGATTTTTTTAGCTTGTAAAACCACCTTTAGCAAGTTATCATTTTATGTGGGATTTTATACTCAAATGAAAAAACCATTTTTGAACCAAGCTTTGAACTGTAAACTGGCCTCTTGTGGCTAGCTTAACTTTCCAGCTCTAGATACTGGCATTTAAAAAAAAAAGAGTTTACAGCAGCTTACAGCAGGGTACTCAGAAGTATTAGCACATAAAGGTCCACATACCTAGTTTTCTCTTTTCATTTAAATTTTCTTTCTTGGAGTTTAAGCTCTGGGTGTTAGATTTTCCTCCTAACATGTGTCACTTGTTTCTCTTGTTCGCTTAATCAGATGTGATGATTCAGGTGAGACTGCTTCATCAACACCTATCAGTCATCTTTAATTTGAGCTGAAATTTATTTGTTACAACTCATAATTAGTTCAAATAAAGGCATCAAAATGTGTATTTCTAGCTCTTATGTGCAATATCACAGCCACTCACTCCTGGTTTATTCAAAAGACTAACATGAAATTTTTGTTTAATGTTAAACAAATCAGGATACTTAACATTCATGTCTGTGTTTGCATTGTCAGATGTTGGATTTGAAATTCCCAACCGGTTTGTTGTTGGCTATGCCCTTGACTACAATGAATACTTCCGTGACCTGAATGTAAGTCTGACACTCCAGCAAAGCCTGTGACCTTTTAAAGAGCTGAGAGAAAGGGATGAAAGAGACAGGAGGGGAGAGTAAACATAGTAAATCAAAGATGACATTTCTTTTGCCTGAAACCTAAACTCACCCAACAGGTATGCTCCCCGCCCGAGGAGATTTTACATGTAGGGAAAGTAGCTCAGAGCAGGTGGTTTCTGTCTGTGTTCACAAGGAGGTCTGTATCACCCAGGACAGGAGTCACTGAATGATATAGATAATAGATTTTTTTACATGTAAGATAAAAATGAATGAAGTATTGTGTCTATTTTTTCCAGTTCCTGATAAACCATAAATGGTGAGTTTACTGGGTTGTATGAAGATGTGGCCAACAGACTTGATGTACTAACCCCCCAAAATGATCTCAAACAGCACTCATTAGCCACTTTGTGAGGTACATTAGTTCAACTGCTTGTTAAAACAAATATCTAACTGGCCAGTCACATGGCAGCAACTTAGTGCGTTTAGCCATGAAGCCATGGTCAAGACAACCCGTTCAAACCAAATGGGGAGGAAAGTGTTCTTAGATGACTTCGAACATGAACATTTTTTCTTGGCACACTTTGGCCCACAGCTCTTTTCTGACACAGTGTACCTACCTTGTGATGACTCCTTTCAGCAGGATAAAATCACCATAATATAGAGTTTAAATCACATCAAACTTGTTTCATGAACATGACAGTGACCTCACTGTACTCAAGTAGCCTCCACAGTCACCAGATCTCAATCCAAGTTTTGGATTTGGTGGAACGCAATAATGTCCTCATGGAAGTGCAGCTGTCTAGTTCTGCAGCAACTGTGTAATGCTATCATGCCTGTACGGACCCAAATCTCTGAGGAATGTTTCCAGGAACTTGTTGAATCTGTGCCATGAAGAATCAAGGCACTTCTAAAGGCAAAAGAGGTCCAACCCAGTACTAGCAAGAGGTACCAAATACAGTGTACAGTGAGCATACGTTGTTGTTGCTATGAGTCAAGATTCAAACTGTAGCACAAATATCAATCTGAAAAATTGTTCGAAAGCGCTTTAAGTTGAACAAAAAAACACAGATTTATCCACTGCTTCTAAATGTTAGGATTAAGAAGACTGCTGTTTTATTTTAAGCTAAGTAAAAGTTCCTCTGGAGAATAGAGTGGACTGCACAGCACCAATGGCAGCAGTTATTACCAATGAACTAATATCACAGTGCTTCACTTTACACAGGGGTTCTAGGCAAGGATGGCTTCTCTGTCCTCCTTTGTTTGCCATTACCATTTATCCTGCTTCAACCTGCTAATTCAAGCATAAAATACACAGCATAAAATGAGCGCTATACCTGCAAAGTCTTCCTCTTCAATATCGAAAACCATACACTATTCACACTTAGCAAATATCATCTATCTTTTGCACATTGTTAAATGCACATTTTTAATAGTCACCAAACTACAACCCAGTCTTAAAAACAGCAGAAGACAACCCTTAATGTTGGATTAGTCTATACCTATGATAAACTACTTATTTCCAAGCCCCCATCCACTTGGTTCAAATTCCTAGAAACTCCAACCTCCAAATGGCATTACACCACTAAGAGCAGGACACATGGTTACTAATGTAAAAAAAAAAAAAAAAAGACAATGGCAACTTTGTTTGTCTAGCACATTTCATCACATGTAAGCGCAATGTGCTTAACACAGAAGGTAAAAAATATTAAACCCTGTGTAGGTAACAATGCGTTAAGGTACTGAAATAAGCAAAATAAATAAGCACTGGTCAGAACTCAATAATGTACATGCATTTTATTTTTGTTTCATGTTTTAATTTGAGAAGGATTACCTCTTCCTGTGCTTTTATATCATTATTCTTTCTGCTGAAGCTCAGCACATGACCCACAATTTATAACTACTCTGTATTTTCCTTGCTTCTTTTAAATTACTACACAAGCATTTGCGCAATCTTTTTCTATCAGTTTATTTCTGTTTACTTTTAGTGGAAATATAGTAAAACATATGGATTATTTAGATTAGTTTTTTTCTTTAGGCTGTTGTGCCTCTGTAAATATTCTCACTTTCTTTTTGATATGAATTCAGTTTAATTCAAGTCTTTCTGAAAGCAATAAGTTCAAATCTATATGGACCCTGCTGTTTTTATCTGTGAAACGTGACCTTGAATTTACCTCTTACTCATGTGAAACACTAAGCTTGACTCCCACAGTCACGTACAGTATGTGCAGCACGCACTGTTTGTAGTGTATGGTTGTGTGTGTGGCTCTTGTCCATGTTTGAGGGGGGTGGTATTCGTTATGAAAGTTTGAAGGCGTGTGACCTGTGGAATGTAGAGGTTAGGCTCTGATAATCAAACAGAGTTAAAGCTTACCCTCTTATCTGTCCTCATCCCACAGAAGAAATATGAGTTGAATCCCCAGGACACCCAAAGCTAGATTAATGAATGAGTCATATCTTTGGAGATTACTTTCTTCTCTTTTCAAATTTGCTGGTTTTTATGGTTTCATGCTGCAAATGGAATTTAAAGTTTGTAAAAATGATCGCAAAGCTAATTGTTGGTTTTTTTTGGTTTTTTTATCACCGCTTCTCCTTTCAGCATATCTGTGTCCTCAGCAGAACAGGAAAGATGAAGTACAAGATATGAGAAGACATGAAGCCATTAGTTATACTCAGTTTTACAGCAGCACATATTTCTCTCCCATTGCTGTAACAATTTTGGGGGGTTTTTGGTCTTCATTACAATTCAGTGCTGGATGGACACTGTGAAATGTTTTTATGTGTGAATTAAAAGGCATTTAATTCAGTTATTGCCTCATCCTTTCACTGCATGTTGATGAGATTCACACAGGAACAAAGAAAGTGTTAAATAAAAGAAAGACAAGCCACCCACCAGGACAAGACGCTGGTGACAGATGGAGAGAGCTTATGGACGTTGGCATCCTCGTACCCGGATGACGCCCACAGCACACAGTGGGTACAGCATCTCCACACCCCGCTGTATCTGCTTGTTTCTGTCAGTGTGGGGGTTTTTTTTTTCCTTTGTAAGTTTGACCTTCTCTATATAGGATGATGTATGTGTAGAGTTTGACACTAGAAGATGTTTTTACTTTCACTTGCTAAAAGTTGCAATACCTTTGAGCGTAAGGCAAAGATGCACAAGCCTGACTAATTAGAAAAAATAATTTATTGGCCCGTGGGAGTCCACGTGGCCTTGACAAAAGTGCCGTGAAAGCTGGAAACTACAAAATTGTAATTTCAGTGTTACGTTACTTGAGTGACTTTTAAAACAAAATTTCTTTAGCTAAAAGAAAAAAGAATTTTTGTTTTCTTAATCTATAAATAAATGTGTATTTGTATTTAAGTCATATCTGACATTTACATTACTCTCAAGCCAAAACACATTAGCGGGAAACTGTATGTGGCCAACACCAATGAGATATTTTACCTAACCACATAAAGATTACAGTACCATAAAATGTGGAATATTTGTGCTAAAATACTAAAACCATTTAATTAATTTTGATTTGTATAGCGCCATATCACAACCAAAGTCACCTCAAGGTGCTTGATATTTTAAGGTAAAGGTCCTACAATGATAGAGAGAAAATCCCAACAATTATTGATGACCCCCTATGAGCAAACGCTTGGCAACAGTGGGAAGAAAAAAAATACCTTTTAACAGGAAGAAACCTCCAACAGAAGCAGGCTCAGAGAGGGTTTGCCATCTCCCTTGACCGGTTGGGCGTGAGAGAAGGGAAACAGGACAGAAGACACGAGGGGAGAGAGCCTAAGATTAATTATAACTAATGAATAACTACAATAATAAATGAGGAGTGGTGTATAAACTCATAGTAAGTCAAAGAGAAACACACATTGCATCATGGGAAGCCACTAGCACTCTCCTTTTAAATTAAGTAAATTTTAATTTAAAAATATACAGGGAATGCCCTTAGCTTTAGTGTTTAGTAGCTTGGTCAAATTAAAAAAAAAAAAAAACTAAACTAAAAGGAGCATACACACTCGGGAAACTAACTGAAACAAACCTGAATTGAAAGCAAAAGTTCAAAACTAAAGAATAACAAGTCATAAAAAATAGTCCTCAGCCAGTCATAGTTGAAGTGCAAAGCAGCCTTGCTTTCATAAAGGAATGTAACCAAATTATAACCATTTGGCAACCAGATGAGTCGAGTCCCTTACTGCAAAGAGACCAAAGAGACTCAAATTGTTGTGTTGGGAATCCACCTGCATTTAAAAATGAGACAACAATTATTTGCAAACTTTTGCCACTCTGTCTGAGAATGATTGCAGTCAGTCTGAGTCATACCATAATCAATGGAGACACTTTGTCTCTCACCAGGCGAACTCTGTAATCACGTTCTGATTGAAACTGGTTGCCCAGAAGTTGAACAACCAACGCCCTCAACATCTGGGCAACGCGAGTACTTGTAATCGATGTCTGACGTCTGACATCAAAAATAAAATCAGGTAACCATCAATTTTTCCTACTCATGAGGCCTTTTACGTTAGTGTGATTGAGCTGCAAAGAATCACTGCATATTTATATTATGTATATATGTTTACTGTCTGAGCTCTTGATTTCCGGGAAAAAGGCTTGCTCTACACTCGCCACATTAAAATACCTGCAGTCTAGAGGAACCTTCTCTACAAACAAACACACACACACTCATAGTGAGGTTTAAGTCTAAGGGAGTCAATTGTGCGTATCAACAGACAGACCAGAGCACGCTTCACTGCATAGCAAGCACTCGGGGAGTGTTATCATGTGGCTAAGCGCTCTTGATTCTCAATCACCTGAAACTGCAAACAGCCGTCACATCACATAACAGGAATGCATGTATACACGGAGGTATCATTCGAAAGATCTGAAAAGATTTCTTGAAACAAACCGGGGTGGCAGCATCTCAGCTAAAAGAAGATGAAATAATTAGTGTGTTTATGTTTACTCTTAGTCTGTGTCTTCATCACTTAATGCCGATAACTTGTGACTGCATTCGCTGTTTCATGTAGAGGCCACCAAGATGTGAAGTGATTCTTGGCTTGAAATAATATATTAAAAGGAAATTCATTTTTTTCTCATCATCTTTCTGTAGTAATTCAAAAATCAAATGTGTGTTTTTCTCACATTTTAAAAACATGTTTCCAAGCCAAAGGTAATGATGCGTCTTCAGCTACAAGGCCTCTCCGCATTAAATGACCTGTTAAATGAGTTGCTATTTGGATAATATGAATGAGTGCAAACAAAGGAGTTCTGAGAGGTTTGGAGCACTCAGCTCCTGCATTAGAAAACACTCTCAGGTTTCACAGCACCTTAGCTATTATATTTAGGGGAACCCTGGATTTAGTCAGATTTCAGCTCTTGTTTGTGAATCTTGCAGAGGTGTGAGATAAGAAATTGGAAAAACTTACAAATAAATTACACAGCTGTCTGGTTTTGAGCTCTGTGCAGTCTGAGCCACAAAGACCCCCATTGTACCGCCGTGTATCCTTATCATAAGACATCAGCACTTGGAGGTAGTTGTTAACTTATCCCAGCGCTAATGCCCCCCTGCGCTGCCCTGGGAACTCGCAGGCCATTGTCCTTCACCTCCATGCAGAGTTTGGTGAAAGCAGGAAGGGACAAAAAGCCTTGTAGGGTTCACATGCTGCAGCTTTGTAGTGCTTCGTCGAGGGAACAGAGGTTGGGGACGCCCGCAGAAAGTAGGCTACAGGTAAACTGCAATCAGTACAAAAGGAACAAAATGGGAATTGTGCATTTGAATGGCCACACATCCCTGAATCTGACATATGAAGCCTGTAGTTAGAAACAGCCAGCTGGATAGATTTACATCTCACCAGCACAGCAGATGAGGCATATTTTTTTCCTGATGGCAATTATTTGGCTCTTCTACCATTAGAGGAGAGGTTGACATTTCATGTCTGTTAAATACACAGCCAGCAGTCTGTTAGACTAGCTCTGCATAAGGAATGGAAGAACACAAACATATGCTAATTTTGATGACAAATAAATAAGATACCAGAATTTAACTCACCAAAACCAGAGTACAAGCTTCTCTGTACCATTTTTAGCACATTTAAACACACAAAAAAGCATTTTATATATGATAATAATAACATATAGCCAATAATGCACAGCAGTAAGCATTATGTACATTTAAACAGGTAAGTCATAAAAAAAACCCTGTACAGTTGTGATCACACACCTAACATGTTTCTTATTGAGGATGGTGTGTCTTGTGTCTTGGCTGACTTAGCTGGGTATGTCTGCTAAAGCGTAATTTGTGGTCCTTTACCCCACAACCAATTTGTTGTTTATGAAATCAGACAGCAAGGAGAGGGATTTCCACCCACCATTTCCACCCACTACCCAACATATGCTCACATATAGTCCTCCAAAAACAAACAAAAAAAAAAGTAGGCCAGAATAGGGAAGCAAGTGACACCAGACACATAACTTGGCCCTCAAGAGTGTTTTTTCCACATACGTTGTACACTGCCTCCATCAACAACAAAGCTCTCCTCAGGTAGATGGGCTGTACCCGGACTGCCAGCAGACTGCAAACACACAACTTCCCTAATGAACAATAAATCCACTTTAGATAGCTACCCTGTGGACCTGGATAAGTGGCAGAACATGGATGAGCAGAAAATTGTAATTACGGCTAAAATTACAGGCTTTAAAGGTGTTTATTTCTGCTGTAAAGTTGGGTATTTTAACACAGGAGTCAGTGGAGCCCGACTCACTTTTGAAACCAACGTCAAGTGGCCATTAGATGAATTGCAGTTTTTGGCTCAGCCACACTGTCTTCATTTTATCACACATCAGCTTTGGCTTAACAAAAAACCAATAAAGAACAGAAATTTTGTGAAATGCAATCATTGCACAACCTTTTGTTTCTGAGAGCTTGATTAGAAAAATATGTTTGAAACTTTAAATTTCACTAATTACCACAAAAATCTTGTTATTTCTTTATGTGTGCACATTCAGCTTTAAAATAAATTATTATGTACTGGACTTTTTACTCTACCCTTTTATTATATATATATATATATATATATATATATATATGCATAATATTAATTAGCAGAATTTGGATCTTAATAAAATACTGCTTCACTTTTACTGACGTGTCTCGGTACACAAATAGAAAGAACATCCTCTCCGCTTCTGTATTCCACTCAGTGACTGGCTGTCCAGTGTGCTTGATAGACTGACTGCCGCTGACTTTCGTCCAGTCATCAAACTGTGTGCCAGATCCACTTACACAACCTGGAGTAGGGAGTGATCCTCATCCTCTTAAACTCTCAAACTCTGCTACAGCTTAAAAAAATCCTTAATGAAGTTATATATGCCGTGTCTGATGAATGTAAACCTTGCCTGAAGATTGTTTATGCCTCATGGGTTGTTGAGAACCTGTTTTACATACACTCAGCACGCTGTGCTGGAGAGGCGTTTCCACCTGTCCTAATCCTAACGCTGCTGGGCTTTGAACTTGGGCTTCATGTGATGTACTAATCCAGCCAAGCATTTTGCTGCCACGAGAGAGCTGGTAATCTCCTCTCTGCTGAATGTCTGAGTCAGTCTGACTCTGCAGCGTTTGTAGTGAAAGTATTTTCAAATGTTTAAACAAAGTTTGAAACCCTGGAAAAATGCAGGGGAGATTTATCTGCTTCAGTGAGATATGAAAGAGGTTTCACCCACTCGAATACAGCAGCCTGCAGACTTTCTACAAGCTCTCAATGAGCTTTGTTCATTGATCTAAAATCCTCTGTCCTCACCATTCATAAAAACAGAACTGCGTGCACTTAATGTGTTGTGCACATCAAAGTCTGCAGTGTTGAAGTAACTGAAGTGGAGGGAAAGCCCCACGTAAACAGAAACCAGTAAAACGTTTTATTTTTTATTTTATAGTTTTCTGGAGAATTTTTATGCACACATGTGATTCATAGAGAAGCAGATTGTGGGTTGTTTGTGTGGGAAAATACTCCACCTCCAGCTGAGTTTTGTCTCTGATGCAGAATAACACTTGATGTCAACTGCATTGAATAATGTGGCACGGGTTCAGTAAACAAATTAAATGAATATGAACCTCGTGTTTACCATCACATAATGCAAAAGTCTCACTTGAATCATTTTAAAGTTCCCCATTGTCTGAATGAGGGTGCACCGGCTCTTTAGACAATAGAGATGCTCTCTGAAACCGGGGAAACCTCACCACAGTATGGGTGAAAAGAGTCCTATTGTCCTATCTTCTATTGTGCTGCTGGAGTAGCCTGCAAACAGAACACTGTCAGTCTTTGTCTTTGTCCGGATCAGCTGGGCATCCCTGTTTTTTCATGCTCTGCGGAGCCCCATGTGGCTGCCATGCCCTACATGTCACCGTAATAAAGTTAAGGGCACTGCTGTTACAGTTGGTAATGGAAAGGCAAATGTGTTTCACCGGCTGAAAGTTAGAAGCTCGGCATATGTGTAGCCCTCAAGGCTTTTTTCCCCCCTCAGTATTTACAATGATGTTCTTGTGATTTCATTTGCTGGCTTTAAAAGGCTTAAATGGCTTATTGACACAGTATGGGAATAAAGTGCTGATTAGCAAATGACTAGCTGTTTATTCTGTGAATGTATAGTTGTCCCTGTCATTGTCACCGATCGCCGATCATTAGTCATCAGTAGTGGAAGATGAATTTAAAAAGGGGTGGGAGGGTAAGGAGTTCAGTACTTCAGTAATTTTCAGCTAAGCAGATTGACAAAACATATAAAGTACTAAAGCAAAAATAAAATGCTAAAGTACTTAAGATTAGGAAACCACTTGAGAAGCCCCTCTTTTATTTATTTATTTATTTATTTATTTAAATTTTCCATTACTGAATTTAAAAAGACAATCTCAGCCATGTTAAAACATGAAGTTGTATTTGAATATGTGGTAACATAGTAACAAGCCTATTCTAACAAAGAGTAAAGCTTCTGCTCTCAAATTTATTTTGAGTTTAAATGAAAAAGTATTATCAGAAAAAGTACATCAGAAGATCTATAAGGAGTATGTATAGTACTTTGAAATTATTTTTCAGTGTGTACATGTTATGCTTTAAAAAATTAATTGGAAAATTAATTAGAAAAAAATAATATGGGTAAAAAATATATTTTGTTCATAGATTGGGGTAAGAAATACCGTACATACCGGAATATAAACTTAGTGTAACATAAAATACTATAGTAACAATGTAGCGAATAGTAGTTTTCATCCAGTAACCAGAATGAACCAGCTTCTACCTTTTACTGAAATTGTTATGTAACAATGCTTTCCATTGGCCCGCTTTAAAATTCCAAATTTAAACTGATCACCTGATTGGGTTTCCACCAGAGGGAAGGCAGGCCGAGGGGCGGAGCTTTGTGCTGGTCCGGAGATTCGTCAATCTATGTACAGATTGTCGCGCCGCCAACCGGGACCACATAGGAGTACACGTTACTTTTTTGTCTCTATTTGGAGAAATTTAACATCGAAGTGAAACAAGCAAATGAGTGGAAATGAATGAGGTTTAATTTTCGTCGGGTCTCCCTGACGGAGAAATGTACACTGAAGGGCGTTTTCCGTGTTTTTTCCAGCGTGTTTTTCCTAACAGGTAGTGAGCCTGAGCGCTCAGTCAGTGCAGCTCTGTGAGGAGACTGAATATCCCGCTTTGTAATCTCTTGACAGCCTTTTTAACCCATCTTTGGCTCGACGGAGGCTTATCTACTCTCAACAGAAATATGGACTGTGTGTTTTTTTTGGATATTTTTGGGCGTTATTTTCTGAATTTGTAATAGGTATGGGTTTCTTCTTTTTCTCTTTTTTCAATGTTCGCATTTATGGCAACAACCTGTCGTCCGCCTGGTTAGTATTTGGCAACAGGGAACCGTATTCATAGCCACAGGGGACGATTTTGTTGTTTAAAGTAGCCGAAAAATAACAAAAATGTTGCTTTTTCTGCAGCCTTTGTGTCATGTGTGAGAGAGAGTGAGCAGCGTATAGTATTGTACACGGTGGCTGATGTATTGCCTTTACACCGCAGTGGCATACGTGGGGCTTGATGTGCACTTTCCTCCCCATGGAGTCACGAATAACGCTTTTATTTAACGCGCATGTATTTGTGCAGATTATTATTTCAGGTGTGTCTTTAATTAAAAGCATTCGTATAAAGAAAACAAACCCACTCCCCCTATGCACCTGCCACCGCTCACTTTTAGCTCTCCCTCAATTGAACTAGAGCTAGATTTTAGACAGGTGCTGGCTGATTTCCCACTTTGGTATCTGTGTGCTACGATATCACTGTCATATTACTAATTCTGTAAGAATTTAAGGCGGTATAAAGTCTATTAGAGACGTGTTGTTTTCTATCAATAATAATGCAAGGATGTGGCGTTCAGTGGCTGTAGTAATTTTCTAAAGGCTTGCAAAAGTCTGCAAAAGCTTGACTTAGTTTAACTTTTTTTTTTTAAATTATTTGTGCGTAGGTTTGAGCCACTGACGGACATGAAGAAGGAAGACGGTGTGGATTAGGATCTTCCCCTACCCCTTTTTTTCTGTTCTTTTTTCTTTCTATCTTTCTTTCTTTGGTTTAATCCCCCCTCCTCTCGTCCTCAATGTGGGCTCTAAAGGACTTCTTCCCCCTCTGCGGCTTGGAATGAAATGATGGCAGCACGTTGGAGTGATTCACCCCAGGACAATGAGGAGCGTAAACACAGAGCCATAACTCCATGTGGCAAGGTAGGACTAGCTGCTGGATGGTGGCAGTTGATCATATAACTGTTTATTGAGTGCATCAAAGTTCATTAAGGGCATTTTTTTTCTTCCATATGGACCATCTGTTTTTGACACAATGTGAGTTCTGTGCTGCTGAGCTGGGCTGTTGTGCAAGGTGCTTGCATGTGGATTCACTTGTCAGAACTCATCACCTAAAACCTCCAAAGTACCTAACATCATCAGCGCTGTCATATAGAGGTATCATCACTTGCACAAAACCTGGGGCAAAATTTAAAAAGAGGGCAAACAAGGGAGTGTGAGCGTAGCGCACAGCACATCTTCCAGTGTTCGGGGTGACAGGGTTCATCTTTTTTTCTTCACTCTTGCAACTGTTTAAGTGCACAAAGAGAGTTTTATACTTGCGGCACTAATCTTACTGGGTCCTTTGTGTGTCTGCATGCCAAACTCTGATAAATGGCACATTGTGGAGCTCATCCTTTTCCTCTTGTGCGCCAGAGCTTCAGCGGTTACATCATCATAATCATCATCTCGGACCAGCTAGGCTTGAAGCATGTCATAACAGCATTGGACTGGTGGCATGTTTTGGATTAATCCATCATCAGAAAATGGCAACAGTGCTCTCTCTCTCTGTTTGTGTTTGTGTGTGTGTGTGTGTGTGTGTGTGTGTGTGTGTGTGTGTGTGTGTGTGTGTGTGTGTGACTCTAATCCTCTTACTGTGTCAGTACTAGCTGAGGATGGAGGACATAAATCTTTGGGAATGGAGTAACTCAGCATCCTAGGAGAGCTGGATTGTTTTTGCAGTGGTTGATGGGGTTAAAAAGGAGGTGTCTGCTAATGCTTTTGGTTTAAAGTGAATCTTAATGAGGCCATCAGGCTAGATTGTCAGCAAACATAGTTTATATGTTGTCTGTAAAAACAAACTGCCATGAGGCAAAACCTTTTCCTTGTGTCTCAGCGGTGAAGTTTTCCACTTGCCTGTTTCTGCAATCTAATAAATGCTCACCACAACATCACTTAACTCTCCCACACTGCGGAAAACTCCAATCACCATATCCCAGCAAGCTCCCAGCTTCCTTTTTCACTGGAAGTCCAATACTTAGAGCTTTTAATCAGCTGAGAACCACAGCTGATACTCGTAACATGCTCAGGGACAGCCCACTGAATCTGCAGGTTGATACATTTGAAATCTGACTCTCCATCACACCTCTACTTCACTGCCGAAGCTGTGACTCACCCATGAGTCAGTGCCTGTGTTTAACCTGAATATTTGCAGCCCGGGGCCTGACATATGAGCGAGGCAGGTGTTTTTATCCACCTGATGCCTACCGCAGACAAACGCCCAATTTTAAAGCTTGGCTGCTTATGAACTGCTGTCTCCCCCCAGGGGTCTAGTGAGAGTGCTCCCGCTCTTCCTTCTCCAGCTTCCCACCCCCACCTCCATCATCTTGGCTTGTTAATGAGGGAGAATTCAGGGGGTGGCTTCTCTAAACCTGCCCCCACCAAACCCCATCCTGCTACTGCCAAAGCAATGGCAGCAACTCTGTGATAATTTAGACACAGCTGCCCGGGTCATTAGGAGAAAAACACCCCACACTGTCTATCTGTCTTATTTGTGTTCTTTTCCTTAGTCGACCTTCTGTCACGTTCAGGCTAGCAGGGCAGCTATGAGGCAGCTGAGGCCCTGAGTTGTTTACATCTCAAAGTTGCAGTAAAAATATATTGCAAAGCGAAAGACTTTACACTATCTGTGAATGTTGTTTTTTTTTTTTTTTTAGTTTGTGTCCTAAATAACCTTTTGTTTGAAGAACAAAACACATCAAACCAAAAAGAACATAAGCAGGTTAGCTCTTGGTTGCAGCTCATGTGTGCATGCATTATTAAATAATACCATATTAGATGCTTCTGTTATGTCCTGTGGACAGACAAATGAAGCAGTTCTCCACCTGCTGTGGGTTCTGGTTAGACCCTCCAGTTTGTGGTGGATCTCTAGAGCATAACAAGGACTACTGTTCAAAGAGCATGTGTATCCATCTGTAGAGTGTGAGCCTCACAGTCAGCACATGAGCGTCTCCGGGCATTGACTTACTTTTGCTCCCAACCTCAATTGTCCACCATAACAAGTTTTTGGCACTACTGTGCTGACTTTTATTCGGACCCAGAGGTTGCTGTCTGGTTATCAACAACCGAACTTTCAAACTAAGAACGAAGGGGTTGTGCTCTAGAAGATTAGTCATGGATGGCCTCACTTTTCTGGGACACATGAGGCAAAAAATAAAATGGCCATTTTTGTATAATTGGTCCAGACGATGACTACTACTGGGAAAAACCTTTCTCTCTCCAAAGCCCTAAATTTAGGTTTCATTGTTACTTTCGGTGAAGAAAGAATTTGGGTTTCCAAACTAAAGGAGAATGAGAAATTGTTTGTAAAGGATTGGAAACATGTATGAAACTCTCCAGCTCTCCATTGATTGCATCCCTTGTTGGGGAGGAGGAGACCAGTGATGGTGCTCTAAGCAGCGGTGATGCTCTCTTTCTTGGACTAAATATAGCCCTTACTAATTCTGTAAACCCCTGCGCTTTTTTTTCTTCTTCCTCACCCGTCCACATGCTTGTCTTTCACCCGTCCTCTATTCCCGCGTGTTTTCTATGATGCTATATTTAACCCGTGGAAAGACGAATGCTGAGAGGGGAAAAATGGAGTCACTGTACTGGAATCGCTGCCTTTTTTCTCCCGAATGCCGTTAAAAGCAGCAAACACGTGAATGTTGGTCAGCAGAGTATCATTTTAGGGTTCAGGGAATGCGACACTGGTCAGTTTCTGTGGAAATTACAGAAAGAGTCAGGTTTTTTTTTTTCCAAACACATACCCAGCTGGACACGTCTTCAGTGTCACCTCCCAACCCTAATATGATTTCATGAAAATGAAATATCTAGCTATGGAGTGCAAAGTCTCCAAAGGATCTAACCGTGTTTGGGCCATGATGTTTTATCAGTCAAAGCAGCGACAAAGGGATGTCGATTTGCATACATCTGAAAAACAAATGTGTCTCATTGTAGTAGATCAGGCCGCTTTTATGTTCTGCAAACAAGGCATTGACTTGGACATGACCTGGCTTCTGATTTAGCACACACGCGCGCGCGCACACACACACACACACACACACACACACATGTGTGTATTTATATCCTTGTGGGGACATCTCATTGACACAATGCTTTCCCTAGCCCCTTACCCTAACCCTAACCATCAAAAATGAATGCCTAACCCTGACCCTTACCCTAAACCTAACCATAACCTAATTGTAACCCTGACACTAAAACCACATTTTGAGGCTCAAAAATGCCTTCAAACTCGTGGGGACCGGGATTTTGGTCCCCACAAGGGCTGTTTGTCCCCACAAGTATAGTAAACTACCAATTTTTGGTCCCCATGAAGATGTTAATACCCGTCCACACACACACACACACACACACACACACACACACACACACACACACAGAAGGTGTCATGGGAATAACCAGGAGCACGCTCTTTGAAGGGTTTTCCCATTTGAGAACGCCACTTCTCCCTTGCTCTGGCGATCAAACTGAAAGTGGAGTGCATGTGTGTATATTTTGGCATCTCTTATCGGAATCAAGCTTCCCAGCTATTTTTTTTTTCCTGGAAAAGACAAAAAAGGAAATCTGCATGCATGCTGCACTCAAATCAAGGTCACCCGGGATATGTGTGCATATGTGTGTCGGACCGCACCCGTATCTTTTCCTCTCGTGGAGGGGGTGACATTAACGCTCGGTAAGGCTTCTCTGCTCGGCCACACAGGCCGTAGTCATGCTGGACGCTATTTTTCCATTAGTTAGAAGCACAGACAGATGATTGATGGATGGATGTGTAGGGGGGAAACAAATGGGTGGGAGCAGGAAGCGGGAAGATGAGTTTATCCACTGGAAAAAAAAAATACCCCCCTTTCCTCATCTTTTATTTATTTATTTATTTTTTGTTGTTGTTGCCAATTGGCTCAGTGTCGCAGCCTCTTCTGCCTGGATGCCCCCACCCCTACGTAAGATTAAGGGAGGGCAGGGGGTGGTAGGAGTTTGGGTAGCGGTGGTAGTGGGGGGGTTGCACATGTAGGCAGACAGGCAGAACAGAACCAGTCTAATGCTCAGTGAGCATGATACACTATCCATTACACATGCCTAAGGCACCTCCATCAACACTTGCCCCCTATCTGGCTCTGTCTTTGGCTCCGAGGCATGACATACATTGCTCAGATGTGTGCTCAGTTGATCTGCATAGCACATTTCTTAAGGCGGTATTCACACTCCTCCTCCTTCACCCTGTCATATTCTACACCCTGCACGCTTCATGAACCACAGATTATGTAATGCACTGCGCTGTGGCTGCTGGTAGATAATGAATATGTGGAACACATACATCGAAAAAGGGCACACATTTCATATGACCTTTTCTTACATTTATTATTTATTTTGGAAGAGAAGCGTATACTGTATAGCTGTTATGCATTAGCAGTGTCTGCGTAGGTTCTCAGTCATCCAGGTCATGGTAATCTAAGGAGCTTGAAGTTTCTTGAAGACGTTTCACCTTTCATCTGAGAAACTTCTTCAGTTCAGCGCATTAGCAGTGTTTGTTTTTGAAAGGACCTTATGTAACAGGCTGTTATCAGAATACATATCGTAACCTGTGGTGTTAGTCTGGGCTCTGAGGTCTTGGCAGGAAACCACATTATTTCCTGTTAGCATCAGCAGTGGAAATGAACAAGGGCACTCTGATGAAGGAATGATTTCATGAATGGATGGCAGAGAAGCCACTGGAAGCTGTTGGGGGTTTATTTAATATGGCCTTTAAAGTGTACTACACCAAACTGAACACAGCTTCTTGATCGCAGTCTGGCAGTTGTTCACAGAAAAATAAGTGGAACTGGTGAGGTCAGCGTGAGTATATTTAATGTTGCACATACTGGAGCGCGCTCGGTCTGCTATAATGCTAACTGAGTGACACAAGACAAATAGGCGAGCTGTGCAAGTGCTGCTCTGCATGCACATGGTGGGTGAGAGGAGAGACATGGAAGCATGCCAACTGAACAGGCAAATAAGTATGAAGTCATAATATTTGCCTGTTGTTTTCTCTTTTTTTAAAGTTTCTTTATAGTTCTTTTGAGTTATTGTTGCAGGTGAACAGACCTGCCAGACTGTCGGGATGCATGCTGCTGGTAGAAAATCTTGACCACAGTTACTAAATGACAAGCTAACAGTTAATACTAGAAAACTTCTGCGATTTAATACTCTAATTTACAGTTGGGGAAATATGGGATGTTTTTGGTTTGTTGAAGCCTTAAATATAATTTTAATCAGAGTTAGGCCACAGGAACCTTTTAGACCATGGGTCTTTGGTGGAAAAAAGTGGTCCCAGTGGGTTGTGGACCTTTTGGCTGCTGGGGATGTCATGACTGATGAAAAGGTGGAGCACGAGCTGGGCTGGCAGATTGGTGTAATGTCATCAATAATAAAAGCATTGTACCGGACTGTTTTAGTCAAGAGAGGATTGAGCGGAACGTGTCTTTTTCGATTTTACCAGAGCGTCTATGTTTCAGCCGTCACCTATGTTTGTGAGAGCTGAGTGATGACCGAAATAATAAAGTTGCAAATACAAAGGTCCGAAATGAGTTTGGCTAGCCTCTGCCTTAGAGACATGGTGAGGAGGTCAGATAGAAGTCTTAGAGTAGAGCCCCTGCTCCTTCATGTTGAAAGGAGATAGTAAGGCGGTTAAGGCATCTGGTTTGGATGCCTCCTGGGCACCTCCTTTTGGAAGGTTTCCAGGAACGCAAAACTGGGAGGAGACTCCGGGGTAGACCCAGAACCTACTGAAGAGATTATATATATCATTTGACCTGAGAATGCCTCAAGTTCCCCTGGTGGAACTGGAAAGTGTTGCTGGGGAATAGGATGTCAGGAATACCCTGCTAAGCTTGCTGCCACCATGACCTGGCTTCAGAAAGGGAAAGAGGACAGCTGGATGGATTTTTAGGTAACAAGATAGTGGATTGATCAGCTATTTGTTTTGACAAAAATGTAATAATAATCAATGAAACCATTTTGCACATTATACAAACAAACAGTAGCAAATGTGTTTCTAAAATCATCTTAAAACGTTAGGTTGAAAGAACAAGCAGTTTAAAGTCATTACACAGGGTAAAATAGGCTGCATTTAGGCAGTGCTTTTCTAGACTTATTAATTTCTTACAGCACAAGTCATAATCAGATTATTCTGGTCACCATTGACGTCATGTTTATTTAACACAATAACTCAATAACTTTTGAAAGAGCTTAACAAAACAAATTGATTTGCAGCTGTTTTTTCTTGTTTGGCTTCTTGAAACTAAGGTTACCAAATGGCTTAATTTGTCGTAGCCTTCTTGTTCAATAACGACTTTCTTACTGTCATCTTGGTCCAGGCAGAACTAAACCTGAGCCAGCATGCTGGCGTCTGAGGTTTGAGTTTGAACACATAAAGTACAGTTTTCAAATATCACTCACATACACAAATTAATGACACATAGCGCAATGGTTTTTTGGGGGGGAGGTGGGTTTAGTTTCTTGACTAAAGGCACTTCCACCGACTTTCCTATTAGCGGATCGCCCGCTCCACCTCCTTGGGATTTCTTTACCTGCATTTTCTGTTTAGCAGTTATAAAAATTAGCGTTCTGGATGGATTTGGACTGAATAAAAATGCTAATTTTGATGTGTATTAACTCTTCTCCACTGATGTTAATAACCCACGTCATCCATCTGCTGTCTCAATAAGCCTCGTGTCCTTTCGTGACTTTCATGGCGTTCTCTTCCTGATGGCCTCATCTATTTTCCGTCAGTGAACTGAGGTAACGTGGACATCCGTGGAACACACATGCGCTGTGTGTTGTTTTGAACGCGAGGTCGTGTGGCACTGCCTGCGTGAGAGCGCCACGAGATCCATAACTCACAATTGATTGGATTATATTGGCTTCATCGTGGGGGGAGGGCACATGCTTTTGCTCTTTACCGGACTATTCCTGGCGTGTGACGGAGGGAGTTTTGGAGCCACATGGTGCTGCATGATGTCACAGCGGTTTACTGTCTAGATGTTATTTAGACAGTTGTGTGTCAGTAATTCAGCATTTTATGCTTTAAATTATTCCAGCATGAGATAATTTGGACTAACGTGATGTCTTTAATTTCCAGAAATCTAAAACAAATTCTGCTATTATAAGGAAAACTGAACTGATGCAAAGTCCTCTCTCACAAACTGCTTTCAGAATATTTTTCAGAAACATTTTGATGCCTTTTAAGAGGTAATTTCACTTTTTTGAAACATCGCCAAGGAATGACGCACTTTATTAGAATTGCCTGGCCTAGATTTAGATATTGTGGGAACAGTGAGTCCTTGTTGAAGATATTGGTCGAAGATTTGCTTGTATTAATCCCCCTGACTTCTTAAGCATTTTGTTGTGTTTTGTTTTAAATGTAAGATGTCAAAACATCGGCTTTGACGTGCTTAATCTTGCCAGGAAGTCTGCAGACAGCTGGACGATTTGACCGACATCATGTTTTGACTTATTCTATGTGATATTTTGGCTTGTCTTGCTGAGCGTCTTGACAGAAGCCCCCTCCACCCATGTGGTTATTTTTTTAAGCTAATCAGACATATTTGGTGCCTTCCCTCTGGAGGTAAAGTTAGCTGTAAGTTTAAAGAAGCAATTTCACAGTAAAATCAAATATGCATGTTTTAATTCCAGTCTGCAGGCTTCACACCAAACATCTACATTTACATCTTGTCACTCCCATGAATGTCAGCCTCTCCTCACAGCTATATGCCATCGACTGCCTATAAAAGATAGAGATAGCCACTGTGACTTCATCCTTATTTACGTATTAGCTTTTTGTTCTGAACGTGACCATATTTGGATGAGAGGGTTAGGTACTAAGTTACCAACTAGAGTCACTACACCTGGTTAACAAAGTACATTTATAAATAGTACAGGTGCAGTGTATAGACACAGATATAGGTCATTAATGGTAAGTAACAGACTAAGAAATTCACGGGAACTGAAGCAGAATTTTTTGGATGAATGTTACGACTCAATAAGCTGTAATGTTTGTCACATAATTACAATAAAATTCTCTAAAAGGCACAGACTGTGCAAACACAGTGTTCTGAGACCTAGGACACTGTGCTGGCACACACTGGCCACACTTTATAAATGCTTCAAGCTAGGCTTAAAATCCACATGGATTATTATAAGTAAATTCACATGTTGCATAGTTGTTACAGTAGGGAGCTATCCATATAGATCTAAACAGTTTTTCATACTAGGCTATAATAAGCATGCTTTGGTATAACGTTGAGCATTTTAACATATGAGACCATAGTGACTGAAGCAAGCCTCAAGTGGCCAGGAGAGGAACTGCAGTTTCAGGCACCTACTGTGTCTGCACTGTGGTACAGGTTGATTGTGTAGTTTGATAGAATGAAAATAGCTCCTATATGAAATTGCTCACCACAAACTCCCACAGTGAACACCCCTTTAATTAAGTTTAGTAGACATCTCTATAGATGATATCCCTGAAAAAGGGAAACTCATATCAGAGCAATCTAGGTGGATAAATAGCACTACAGCCCAGAGGAAAAAGCAGAGAAGAGCCAGTGAGTGTTCATCTCCCGAGCTGGTGAGCACTGAGTTTTGGGTAGCCATGTCTGGTCTCCAGTCGAGTGTGGGGACTTGGCTGACCTTTTGGGCCAGACTGTGTTTGTAGCCTCCTGACCTGACACAGTCTCATGTCTGCATGATTACTCAAGCTGTCTCACTCTTCTTTTAAAAATATAAAAGGAGTACTGCTGCTGCTGTTGGTGCCAGTTCACTGTTGTCCCCTTGTGTGTGCAGATGCCACTCAAAAGTTGAACATTTTCAAATTAGGGCACGATAATTTTATGGATGACATATTCTGAATTTTGCACACGTTTAATTATAATTCCTGCTCAGGCTTTGCAATCTTTAGAGAAGGAAAAAAACAGAAGCTTTTATTAAAAATGTATGAATATTTTTAAATCCCACCTCAGGCTGCTTTGTAGTTATGGCGTTTCTCATTTGAAGTGGATTTAATGCATCTCCCTGATGAAGCAGGCTGTCACAGTCACAAGCATCTGGACGTCATAGAGCATCAAAGGAGTGGAAGAAACATAAGTAGTCCCAGGCAGCTGTTTACTGGCATCCAGTAGTTTGCAGATTCTGTCTTCTCACATATTAAAATGATTCACTGCATACTTTTTCTTTCTTTTAAAAGCTTGATTTCTTTGATATCCCACAGCGAGAGGAAGTCTTAAACTGGACGCTCATTTACTTAAGAGAGCAAAGTGGGACTTTGCTCTGTGATGGTGGGGGCTGCGGCACTCCTCCTGCCTTTTGTCAGGGAGTCTGAAGAGTTTTTTGCAGAGTAATGAAATAAATAACTCAGGCTGCACAGCGTCCCGCATTGCCGGCAAAGTGCAGCATCACTCAGGTTTTCAGGTTGAGGCAGAGCGCCTGCATAGCGCCTCCCTACTACACCTTCTTGCAGGATATCTTGAGCCCCATTTAGGTATTACAAGCATTTAATTGAGCTTCAGTATGAGACTGCAGAGGAAGATATGGATCAAGTCAAAGACAGAGACTTTTAAGGAGGCAGAGGAAGAGAGGAGGGTAATCATTTGGTTGTCCTGCATTGTGGCCTGATGCATGTAGATTAAGAGTGATCCTGCGCCGCTCTCAATCTCAAGCTGCTTGTGCCTGGTACCACTGCAGAGACGAGCAATGGGAGGCACAGCCAGCCTGGAAGAGAGACAGAGAACATCAAAAAGAGCCTAGCAAAATGCAGAGGCGCATAGCAAGGAGAGGCGCATCCTTCTGCGTTGTCTTTTAGGCGTCTCCGCCACCGGTCAGCTTGCTGTTAACTCTTTTCTCCCACTCCTCTCTCTTTTTTTTTTCTTTTAAATGCTAAGATAATCCCCCGAGTTTCTGTGCAGCCTGAATCATTAACATATTGTTCATTAAGCGTGTCTGGGGCGATGGCCACAGCTGACAGGGTACCTGCTGGGCTTGCAGATGGGCACGTGGACGTACCCTTCTGCTGATGCTTCTCTCTCGCCTCCTCGCACTCGCCTCTCCGGGGTGGAGAAGACGTAGCGACGGTGCCAGCAGGGTGCTGCTGGGCACAGCGGGGTTTGGTACACACAGCTGAGGGGCAGGTGTCTGGGCGGCGCATGTTTCTTCAGTGATAATGGCTCATCTTAAAGTTCTCGACTGTATGATTAACAACAACTGGAGGTTGATCTGTGATCTGTACTGCGCCTGGAGCAATCAGGTCAGTCTTCTCTTTTCTTTTTTTTTTTGTATTATAACAATATTCAGAGCCATCTTGCTGTAAGGCTGTTTTTAGCTATCAGACTAACATAGTTCCCTTACGCGAGTCATTCCTATTGCAGCAGTCATGCAGCAGCATTACTTTGACCTGCAGATATCAGTCACCTCTCCTTACTCTTCTTTACGAACTCGCCTTCCTCCCTGGCCCCTGTTTCTCTCTGGAGTTCTCCAGCAAAGGCATCCCTGACATTTCGGGTATTAATAGCCAGCATTCATTCAGAAGTGCAGTGTGGAATTAGAGACTGTGGAGTGCTTGGCATGCTGACCTCTGAGTGTCCCCGTTCTTGCAGACAGAGTGCCTCGTGTAGCCTCAGGTGGCTCGACGCTAAACTTGATTTTATAAAATCAGTCTTATGAAGTGATTTAATAAGAAGTATTCTCTGTCCAGCACAACTTACTGGAAGGACTGTGGAGGAGAAAATAGATTGAATACGATAAGAGCGATAAGAGAAATACTGACCCAGTTGGGAGCAGTGGTACATTTTTTGCATCAATTAGTGTTTGGCTAGCTATGATGATGGTTGTTTTCTTGCATTGGTTTGCATTTTTTTTTTTTTTTTTTTTTTTGATGCTATAAATTCAGGTAGAAAGATAATGCTGCACATATTTTAAAGCAAAGGTGTTGGGATAATGTGAATATCACTGTTATATAGCTATTAGGGAAAGCAAAATAACCTTAAAATTATAGAAAAAGACTGAAAAAAATGCTGAACAACTTCTTTTTGATACATGTTTTTTTTTTTTAAATTTAGCTTGAAGCAGCAAATGAAACAGGCATTTTCCAAATTTATGGCAACGTTATCATGCAGACTGAGCTTACAAGCTATCTGAGAGCACGTGCCAGGTATTTAGCTGCGTCTGTGTGCTGCTAGCTCTATCGGCAGTTACCGTTGGGCGGTGGCCGGCTTCAACATATCGCCCAACATCGATTCGGGCTCATTTGTAAATGCAAAAAATACTCTTGATTGGTGTTCAAAAGTGAAGAATAAACTTATCGGGTTAGCTTAGGATCAACGCCTGGCTGCTGAAATCTAGAGGAAGTTGTACTTTTACCTTTTAATGGGGGTGGGATGTCTAGTAAAGGGCAAAGTCGTCCTATGTTGAGAGAATGATGTAAGCGCGAGGACATCCAAGTATATGAATATGGATGTCTCGTCCATACAATGCTGTTTTCTGTGTTATCTAGTTTGGATCCATCTGTCTTTACATGCAGAGAAGTCAACTTGGCACCATAACAAACCCTTCATATCTCTGACATGCCTCTTAGGCTTTTTCACTGGATACCCACACAGACAGCTCATTGTTTCATGCATTTTTCCCCTCTCCCTTTTTTCATTTTGCCATGGAATGCCTGATGTGAGGACTAAAGAAGTCTTGCCGTGTTGAGCAATGTGGCAGCTCTGCTCTCTGGCTTGCCCCTTCCCCTAATTTAATTTTAGCTGCGCTGAAAATTGTTTGCGTCCCAAGCCGAACTGATAGGCCTCTGTTTCCAGAGAGCCGCTGCTGTCCAGGGCGCTGAAAACAGCCTTTGTGTGCCAGTAGCACAGCACCGAGGCTCCATAAAATATTTACAGGCTCACACCTGGTGTGAAACTACGAGAGAGAAGTCAGGGAATCAACAACACTGCCACCAATAACTGTGAGGCCCCGGCGCTATTAATATTCAAGTTAAACAAATAATCAAAGACAATCTTAAAGTTATTATTTGGTTGGGGGATTGCTTTATTCTTAACAGGTTTGAATTAAACACTTATACATCAGATAACACTTGAAATTAATGTCATTGTGTTTTATCAGTCACATGTCTAAATAAAGAAGTGAAAGAAAGTTTTTCAGGCACCAGATGGGGTTAAGTTAAAGCTGTTAGATCTACTCGTAATTTTGGAAACTCCTTCAACCTCCCCTCTATACTACATTGAATACGGGAGTGACATCTGTAACCCTCTGAAACCAACGGTTGACCAGCTGTGTGACGGTGAGAGTAGCTGGTAATATAGCCTGCTTTTGGTTCTTTTTGTTTCCATATATTAGTTAATTTTTCATTCGTGCACTGGAGTGTTATGTATATGAAAACCTCCTGAGAGGCCATTACTTGGACCTTTGTACAAGTGCTGTAACCTTTGTGATGGACATTTAGAAATATCAGAATTTCTCCAGCAGAACTACGGTTGTTTGCCGTTTTTATTCCACGAATGCCAAGTTTTTTCACCAAACAATGCAACTTTACTCCAACTAGGACTAGGCCAATTAATCACATTTTATTTTCACATTACAATTGGCTTCCTGGGGTCCAACTATCATGGAAACAAGATTGATTACTCTCCTTCGTGAAGCCCGCCCTGTTGAGATTCACTTGAGCCAAGATGAAGGAAAGAGAGTCTTTGGTTATCAGAGCTGTCAGAAGATTAAAAAGTTGTATCAGCGTTTTTGAAGATGAACATAATCACTGCTGCTGTAGACCTTCTGTGGCTCGCAAGATGCAAGATTCACAGTAAAAAACACATCCTAGTTTTGGCCAAACTCCCATTTGTATCTTGGGAGTGTCCCACTGTTCATCTGTCCACAGTTCACATGCATCGCTACTCCTCCTACAGTATTGGGAAGGATTTAGTCAAACTTGCACGCAAAGATCACCCAATGGGTCCTCATCCAGATTGGACTCTAGGTCAAGGTCATATATGTTGTTTTGAGATTACGTTTTTTTTTATACTACTAGAAAAAATCTGATGCCTAACAAATATGTTTCATGCAGCACTGTAATAAAATCATTTCCAGATTTTTTTAAGCAGGGTTTAATTTTTCAGTCATCTTTTCATGCGTAATTATACCCCAAAGGCCAATTAGGCAACAGAAAAAAACCCTTCATTATAATTTTCTTTTGTTCTGAGCAGCCTCACCTCCAATAGTTAAATCAAAGATTTACTGTAGCTTGTGTTATGCTAATAGTGGCTAACAGACTGGTAGATTATTAGCGTCATGCAGATGTGTTGATGTTGATAAAAAAACAAAACAAAAAAAACTTCATCAAACAGCATAGTGTTATTTTTTTTTTACATATACAGTTTCACTGTTTTAAAAACTTGTTATGAGTAAAAACTGTTACTCTTGTCTTTAGGTTTAAGTCTCTTTTAATATGCATACAAACTAAAGCAACTACCAGTCGTAGGTAGCATTAGTTCCAGCTTGGCTGGTTGGATGTTTCACCTCACTTTGGTCTGAGGAGTACTTTTGACATGGCACTAGGGGGTTAAACATGAGAGTGTATGTGTCATGGGGGCGCACTGTCACGACCTTACGCTGTCAAAAGACCTCAAAGAGCAACTAGAATTAATAATTCATCGATGAGGAAAGCAGTTATACAGGGCTTTGCTTGCATCGCGGGTGGGTGGGTGGACCCTGGGGACTCTAATTGGCCCACCTGCTCTCTTTTCTCTAAGGGGTTGGTGAGGTGGTTGGCTGGATGTAAGGGCGCTGTGTATATCCGCACTGTCTTTGTTTGGATGCCTCTGGCTCTGAGCTGTACACGTGGGGGGATGGCTTTTCTTGTTGGTGTGTTGGAAGCCATCTCTGACATCCCCATATTGATGGACCACACCCAAAACCAGAGGAAGGGCTTCCCAAGAACTCCATGAGGCTTTATTAGTATTTTTATTGGTATTTTAGTAGTATTAGTAAAATGATTTTCCTAAACAGCAGATCCTTGTGTATATTAATAATAAGTTAAATGCGATGGTTTATTTCAAAGTGTTGGGTATGTTAATACACTTTGACTACTTCTTGGGGCTGAGGTTTTAATTAATTAATGGCAGCAGGAAGCTGCAGATTAGTTAATAGCTCTAAACATAATTAAACTGGCATACACTTGAGTAGAAAACCTTTTTTTTGGCTTCGTGTGGTCTTGCAGTAAACCCCTTTTCAGCGTCTGATGTGTGTCGGCCCACTGTCGGCTGGTCTTTCTCTCTGTCTGTCTGTCCCTTTCTCTCCTTTCTCCTTCCATCTCCATTTCTCCTTTGTGGAGAGGAATTCCAGGCTGTTGGCCCGCACAATTGCCCGTCCATTAGCATATGAAAGCAGCCGAGGGGCAGTGAGATGAGGCGGGAAAAAGGGAGGGAAGGGGAGTCATAAAACTTTCAAATCAGTTCCGAGCAGACTTCAGAACTTTAATCAGCCCCATGCTAGCACATGTGCCTCTGTGGCATGCATTTTCCTCGGGGAAATCTTTATGTCTGTTAATGAAGAAGCGCATAGTTGTCTGCTCATTTGGTTTGATGCTTGAGGTTTTACTCTTGAATTATGTTGAACTGTTATGCTTGACAATTTGAGCATGTCAGTAAAAAAAAAAGAAAAAAAAAGGAGAGAGAGACTTGTTTATCTGTTCAACTACGTTTTTTCAGCCTGAACTGTCCAAACACTCATGATGATATAGTTTGATCATGTGCTTGTCTCAGGCATAAAATCAGTCATTCATAAGGATTTGATTCCTTGAACTTAGATCATAAGGTGGAGGATACATCTAATCACTTGTTTTCTGAGACTTTCTAGCATTCTGTCATCAACACTAGAAGAAGAAAATAATTTGAAAATGTGAAAATATTGACATTTTCAGTATTTGATGATTTTTATATAATTTCTGTTGTTGGGAAGTGATACAGATTTGATTGACAGAATCCATAAATCACTGGTGTGTGTCGGTCACCCTCTCCATGAAACCCTTGTTCCTCAGTGGCTCATTTAGCTAAGATGGATTGATGAATAACTTGGGAGGAATATTTTTTCCTC